>NW_018128004.1:117036-122478 GCF_001952655.1 Monopterus albus
TACATGATACTTTTTAAGCACACACAGACATTTATTTTATCTGTCAGATTACAGTGAGTTTCCCCTGATGAATAATAACCGGTACTGTACTTAAGTCTGTGAATAATAACATCATTACAGAAGCCAGGCAATGCTGCAGGTAACCACAAAACACAAGAACCTCAGGAATAGATGGATAGATTTAGAACTTACTGTAATTAAAGTCTGGTCATTATTTATGGAGAGAGGAAGTTTTTAAGTCCTGTCTATGGCAGTGCAATGTTTTAATTAACCTTTGGCAGATTTATATTCATAAGGATACAATCCAGAACTTCCAGTTTTGCAGAGTTTGTGCCTGGACATACTCTCTGAACTTCTGCCTCATGTGGTCAAAGCGCTGCCGTGTGATGGGCACACCAGTGGCTGGCAGCTGCTGCTGACAGGCACTGGATGAGCAGATATGTCCTCATGTTAAGAAAAACATCAAACCAGTCTACACAGTGCTGACCATACAAGTACTAACACACACACACACACACACACACACACACACACACACACACACACACACACACACACAGTATGCTGAAGTCAGGCCTTGCTAAAAGTCTCACTTGATGGCAGAGTTGAGGAGCTGGATCTCTTCTCTGAGTTTCTGAGCCTCCTCATGGAGCTGAGCTCTCTCCTGCTGCATCTTACTGATGTACTCAGCCGTCTTCTGCAGTGTAGTAGCTTTGCTGATCTGCACCAGCAGACAGAGGAATTACCACGTCAGCTAAACACGACAATTATTCACACATACTCAATAGTGCTGTGTTTTTTTGTAGTTGGCCTTATTAACAACAATGATGAGACCAACTACAAGAGTGAGCTGTGCCAACTGGTCCAGTGGTGTAAGAACAATAACCTCTCCTTCAATGTGGGGAAGACTAAAGAGACTGTTGTAGACTTCAGGAGAAAACCTCTAAAGCATCCCCCACTGACCATCGACAGTGCTGTAGTAGAGAGAGTGAGCAGCACCAAGTTCCTGCAGAAGGACTTTATAACGCATAATGAACACAGCCCGTAAGATCATCGGCACCCCTCTGCCTTTCCTCACGGACAACTTTAACACCCGCAGAGCCATCAGCATTGCTGATGACACTGACTGCTGATGACACCTCGCCCCCCTCACACTCTCCCACTTCAGACTCCTGCCTTCAGGGAGAACCCTAACCCTATCCTAAGTACTTTGATTTAGTTTTCTTATTCTTTTTTATTCTATTTTTACTCTACTTTTATTCTATTTTAGTTTCCTAAATGGTAATGGCATTCAATACTAGGTGAGAGAGAAATGGTATTTCAATTTTCTGTATGTCCTGCACATGTAGTGAATTGACAATAAAAATCTTTGATCTTTGAGCTTGATCTTGTTTTTTTATGTTTCAATTACATGTCACATTTTCATAGTCTTCCACTTAAAGTTTGTATCAGTTCAGCTGCTCTTCAGTGACGCTCTTTGCCTCCACCTGTCAACACATCTATCTCTAATGCACATCTTTTCACAGTACCTTTATGCTTGGCTGAGAGCTGAGTGTTGTCACAAGGTTATGTAAAGTGTCAAATCCCAGCTTGATGTTGAAACGCCTTTTCTGCTCTGCTGAGATGTGAATTATTCTCTTGGTCTGTGTTTGCTGCAGATAACAGTTAAGAAACATATACTTCAGAATGAGAAAGACCTGCTGGGTCAGCAATCATTTTACTATTTATTTAGTACTCAACAAGGTCTTAATTTGTATTTTTAAAAGGTATTCAGTGCCATTCTATAGTATTTGAAAACACAGATGTTTATAAATGAAACAGTATGTCCTACCTTACTTGATTCTATCTTTCCATGTCCTGAGAAGCCTGAGTGTAGGGATTCAGGGTTGGAGGCTTTGTCTAAAGGGTGTTGTGGTGATGTCTGGTGTGGATGTCCTGGAAATAAAATAAACAAAGATAACAATATCTAATCATTATATTTGCGGGGAAATTGGATGACCTCTACATGTACACATGCTCCCATGCACAAATCAGTTATTTACAGTACATCATATTGTAGTTTATTGGAGGTCACTGGTGTCCTTCAGCCACAGCAGTCTGCTTATAGCACAATAACTGCTGTGGCTGCTGTTGTGGATGACATTGTTAATTCATATGATGAAAACATCATTGTGTTGCACACTTTGTAGATCTGTCTAAGGCTTTTTTGTTTTTTGATCACAAAAATGAATGTCACTTTCAGCTTTTTCCCCATTAGGGGTCACCACAGGGAATCATGACACTGACGATTTGCATGTTAATATTTGGCACGTGTTTTACGCTGGATGCTCTCCCTAATGCAACCCTGACTTGAACTGCAGCAGCTGGAGGACTGCGCTGTAGCCACTGGTCTATCAGGGATAGACTGCGCTGTAGCCACTGGTCTATGAACCCATGTATGTTACACACAAGAACCGAGGCAGCCATCTGCGGCGCCAGCTCTAACCATTGGGGGCAACAGGAGGGGGTGGGGTTCAGTGTCTTGCCCAAGGACACTTTGACAAGTGGACTGCAGGCACCGAGATTTGAACCTTCAACCTTCTGGTGGGGAGACAGCTGCTCTACCCACCACACCACTGTCGCCTCCCCTCATATACTCTAAATGAAGATGCAACTGACATAGTCCAGCATTACAAATATTTAGGAATCTGGTTAGATATTAGATTGCCCTATAAAACTCATGCTGAACATTTTGCTCTGAAATTAAAAATTCTAGTTGGGTTTTTATATCAAACAAAGCTTCTTTCTCTTTTGAAAGCATACAATCTATTATAGAAGAAAGTCACTTTCGGCTTTTCCTGTTTAGGTGTCACTACAGCGAATCGTCACACTGACGACTCGCATGTTGACATTTGGCACGTGTTTTACACCGGATGCCCTTCCTAACACAGCCCTGAATCGAACCCAGGCCGCAGCAGCGAGAGCACTGCACCTTAACCACTAGCCTACCAGGGATGGCATACAATCTATTATACAATCCAATTATTATTATACAATTATGGAGATATTCTCTATACTCATGTTGCTACCCTTAAACCACTCTTGACCAAATTGTCATCTGTAGTGGCAATTTTTATAATAGCACCCTTTAAGTTCTTTAGCTGATGCTTTCAAGACATGGTATGCAGTTATTTGTGTGGTTGCATGGTCGTAAACCTTTGTATGCCCTTGTGGTTGCCAAACCAGATGTGACCTGGGACCAAAGAGCTGGTATCCTGTTGTAAATTGTATCCTGTTTCCTTTATCTGTTTGAGCATCTGTTTTCTTTGTTGTATGCTGAGTATAAGAAGGGCAGTCACATTCTGTTCACTGAGCTTCCCGGCAACAGACTGGTTTAGCCCCTCTGTTCCTCCTTCCTGCAGGAATAAATATGTAATAACTTTAATAATTGATGTTAAGTATTTATTTTACACTCACTGAGCTTTAAAAGATCATTTTTCCACAACACATCCAATTCATCACACAAAATAGATATCATGAGTTGTATAAAAACATGGGATGTCATCACAGGTCCCGCTATCCAAACTGCCAGGATATTTAACATCCTCCAAGTTCATAACTCATAACTCTGACAAAGGGTTTCAGGAAAGACTGACTTTGAAAGTGCCTCATACCAAAGTGGTTTCACTGCTGGAATGAGCTGCAACACATAGTGAAGTTAGTTATGTCCAGAGCAGTGATTAGTCCAGGGTTTGATTTCAGAGTTTTTTACTTTATTTAACCAACTGATTCAGAAAATTCTACTTCAGCATACTTTCAGCTATTTCAGGTATCAAAATGTTCAGCTCCTCAAGGACATTCATGTTTCTCTTCAAAATGTTTCTAAACTTCATACCTTTGAAATATATAGCTTTATTTTGAAAGTTTTGCCCCATTCAAGTGAATGGGGAAATTGAACACTCAGCATACGTTCAGCTATTTCAGGTATCAAAATGTTCAGCTCCTCAAGGATATTCATGCGTCTCTTCAGGATTTTTGTAAACTTCATACCTTTGAAATATTTAGCTTTATTTTGAAAATCTTGCCACTTGCAAATGAATGGGATAATTCTACTTCAGCATAATTTCAGCTATCAAAATGTTCAGCTCCTCAAGGACATTCATGCTTCTCTTCAGGATTTTTCCAAAACTTATACCTTTGAAATATTTAGCTTTATTTTGAATGTCTTGCCCCATTCAAATGAATGGGTGAAACTCTGCTTCATCATACTTTCAACTATTTCAGGTATCAACATGTTTAGCTCCTCAAAGACATTTGTGCTTCTATGCAGAATTTTTCTAAACTTCATACTTTTGAAATATTTAGCTTTATTTTGAAAATCTTGCCCCATTCAAATGAATGGGATAATTCTTTATCAGCATACTTTCAACTATTTTAGGTATCAAAATGTTCAGCTCTTCAAGGACATTCATGCTTTTATTCAGAATTTTTCTAAACTTCATACAGTTGAAAAATGTAGCTTTATTTTGAAAAATTGTCACAATTTAAATGAATGGGGAAATTCTACTTCAAAATACTTTAAGCTGTTTCAGGTATCAAAATATTCAGCTGTTCAAGGACATTCATGCTTCTCTTCAGGATTTTTCCAAACCTTATACCTTTGAAATATTTAGCTTTATTTTGAAAAATTTGCCCTATTCAAATGAATGGGTGAAATTCTACTTCAGCATACTTTCAGGTATCAAAATGTTCAGCTCTTCAAATACAATCATGCTTCTATTCAGAATTTTTGTAAACTTCATACTTTTGAAATATTAAGCTTTATTTTGATAATCTTGCCCCATTCAAATGAATGGGAAAATTGTATATCAGCAGAATTTAAGTTATCAAAATGTTCAGCTCTTCACTGACATTCATGCTTCTATTCAGAATTCTTCTAAACTTCATACTCTTGAAATATTTAGCTTTATTTTGATAATCTTGCCCCATTCAAATGAATGGGAAAATTCTACTTCAGCATACTTTCAGCTAGCAAAACCATTCAGATGTCAAAATGTTCAACATTTTCAGGGCACTCAGCATCCATATGCATTTCCTTCAGAAAATGCATTTCTCTAGTTGTGTGGATGCTGTAAAGCCTGTTCTTTATTCATTATTATTCTGGGATCTTCCACCCTTTTTTGGGGACTTAATAAGTCCAGCATACTTTCAGCTATACAGGCCATTGAGGTCTTGATCTGTTCAACTCTTCAAGGACATCCCTGCTTGTACTCAACTTTTTTATAACATTTATACTTTTTAATATATTCAGCTTTATATTTTGCAATACAAGTCAATGGGAGTCAATGACACAGTCTTGGAGTGCCATCTGGTGGTTCATGAAATGCAGCGCAATTAAGACATGCCCCAACATAACTCCTCTCTCTTGCTCTCTCCCCCTCCCCCTTTCCCTCTCTATTGCCC
>NW_018128004.1:124227-130709 GCF_001952655.1 Monopterus albus
GTTTGAGACCTTTTCTCTGACACATAACAAAATATTTCATTTTGGGATTGGGAGGTTTTGCCTCACAGACTGCACATGCTTACCATTTCGAACAGGAGATGAACCAGTTTCTCAGACTCACCCCTGTACTTGGAGGTGAGGGTGGAGGAGGACACGTTAAAAAAAGTGGTCTTAGTTTCTGTGGCCACAGCTTTTGCCAACATGGTCTTCCCTGTCCCTGGAGGGCCAACCATTAACACACCCTAAGACAAAATGTTACACAGTTAAGACTTAAAGATACATTAACGATGTACACAGACACAGAAAGGGTCTGACGATCAGAAAGGCTGTCATAGTGATACTGGGCCAAGTGTTGAACTATCTGCTGCTACAGTCAGAAAACGAAGTTCACTTCATTACTGCTGCAAAGAATGGTCTATGGCAGTATTACACCAGGATGTGGCTCCTAAAAGAATATTTCAATATTGAGGGAAATACACTATTTGCTTTCTCACCAAAGTGTGGCGTTATAAATTCCATGTGCAGCGCTTAGACCCACAGTGCAAATAAAGGCAGAGAGTGCCTCATCTGCTCCTACCACCAGACTTTCCAGTGCAAATTATTCTCTAAAATTATTCTAATTTGCAATATAATCTCTCACATCACATCACAAACAAGAAAAGGTAGCACTGTTCTTTCATTTTGCATAACTGGTAACCTGAAATGTACTTGTGTAACCCAGTGTTATGTGAAAAGACACAGGTGGTCACTCCTAATGCAAATGATTAAAGTAAGACACTTTTTCCATTGGTTCTGGCAGCTAAGACCTGATGATAGCAAGTTGTTGCCAGGTTCCAGGAGCATGTTAAGCTACTGTCAGGCTGTACTGCTGTTTTATGTATTAGAAATGTTTAGTGGAGATAGGATGTCTAGTTAGACTGTTAAATGCTTAGGCATGCTTATGAGTTTCTACAGGGTACATCTGGTCAAGGATAACTAGAGAAAAAAGTTGATGACTGTCAGCATACAGGGTGTTTAATATTATTATTATGACGTGTATAACTGTAACCTTAGCCATAATATGTTCTTATGTTTAAGTCACGACATGTTACTAGAAGTCTGTGAGAATGTTTTTAGCTACACACCACTTAATCAACAGACACACACACGCACATTGATTTGCTTCATGTTTTGACTACTGCTATGGCCAGCTGCAAAGCTGGTAAGAGAGATGTCTCGGTTGGCATTTCTGTGTAGTATGGGGCTAGCCCAACCGAAGGGATATAATGTATAGGCCTGGTGGGTTCAGGTTCTTTCATCTTACACCTGCCTGCGAGCTGTTTGGAGGTGCAAGAAACCTGCGCGTGTAATGTTATTTTTACCTGTGATCCTTTGAATAAATCAGCACTGTTTTGAAGTTACTTGGACTGTCTCGTCTTTCAGAGTTAGCGATGGTAAGAAGAACCACAGTCCTTCAGATCATTGAATAAATCAGCACTGTTTTGAAGTTACTCGGACTGCTTCATCTCTCAGAGTTAACGTGGTGAAACGAACGGGGGTCCAACAGTATCAAAATGTTCAGCTCTTCAAGGACAGTCATTTCTAAACTTCATACTTTTGAAATATTTAGCTTTATTTTGACAATCTTGCCCCATTCAAATAAAAGAATGGGGAAATTCAACTTCAGCATACTTTCAGCTATTTCAGCTATCAAAATGTTCAACTCCTCAAGGACATTCATGCTTCTCTTCAGAAGTTTTCTAAACGTCATACTTTTGAAATATTTAGCTTTATTTTGAAAATCTTGCTCCATTCAAATGAATGGGGAAATTCTACTTTCAGTTATCAAAATGTTCAGCTCTTCAAGGACATTCATGTTTCTCTTCAGAATTTAATTAAACTTCATACTTTTGAACTATTTAGACTGAGAAGCTGAAGCCATTGAATGATTAATTGATTATTGAAAATTGCTAGCGATTAGTTTTCTGTCGGGTAATTCATCATTTCAATCCTGACTTGTATTTAAATAAAGTTTGCAAACATGTGCTGTTTCTGTTTGTCTTTCAGGGAGTGCTGTTCCCTGTAATGAATCCGTGGTTTGTGATGACGGAAGCACCTGCTGTAAATTGCCAGCGGGAACATGGACCTGTTGTCCTTTACCTGAGGTACCAGCACACTGCTGTGTGTGAGATGCTGAGACAGACGGATGATGTTTGACTCTGTCCAACTGCACAGAGTTGCTCCACATGTTTCTTTGCTTGTAATTCATCTCTTGTCTTCAGTGCTTTGCCACTTGTCAGCAGCCTTTACAAATGGTCTCTCTCCTGATGGAAAATCTCGTTGTGGTTCAGTAGCAGCACTCATCTGAGCATGTTCAACATGATTAATGCAAACTTTTATTCATTCTTGGCACATATTCTAGTTTCACTGTCCATTAATGGAGGACAGGCTGCACAAGGAGGCTGGTTTTCCCGTACAGATATTATTTCTTTGGTTGCTAAATAATCAGTACAATCATCCTCCCCTGGGCAAAGTCTGTCTGGGGACCAATCAGAAAATGTTAACATCTTAATAAGTTCCGTATACGTTCAGCTAGAAAAACCATTCTCGTATCAAAATGTTCAGGTTTTTCAGGACGTTATTGCATGTATTCAACTTTTTTACAACTTCCATACTTTTTAAAATAATTAGCATTTATTCTGAAAAATTTGCCCCATTCAAATGAATGGGGAAATTCTACACTCAGCATACTTTCAACTATTTCGGGTATCAAAATGTTCAGCTCTTCAAGGACATTCATGCTTCTATTAACAATTTTTCAAAACATCACACTTTTAAAATATTTAGCTTTATTCTGAAAAGTTTGCCCCTTTCAAATGAATGGGGAAATTAAGCTATGTTAGGTATCAAAATGTTTCAGGTATACTTTCAGTTATTTCAGGTATCAAAATGTTCAGCTCTTCAAGGACATTCATGCTTCTATTAACAATTTTTCAAAACATCACACTTTTAAAATATTTAGCTTTATTCTGAAAAGTTTGCCCCTTTCAAATGAATGGGGAAATTAAGCTATGTTAGGTATCAAAATGTTTCAGGTATACTTTCAGTTATTTCAGGTATCAAAATGTTCAGCTCTTCAAGGACATTCATGCTTCTATTAACAATTTTTCAAAACATCACACTTTTAAAATATTTAGCTTTATTCTGAAAAGTTTGCCCCTTTCAAATGAATGGGGAAATTAAGCTATGTTAGGTATCAAAATGTTTCAGGTATACTTTCAGTTATTTCAGGTATCAAAATGTTCAAGTCTCCCAGGGGATTCATTCTTCGAATTTTTATACACTTCACACTTCTGAAATATTTAGCTTTATTTTGAAAATTTCCCCCATTCAAATTAATGGGAAAATTGTACTTCAGCATATTTTCAGGTGTCAAAATGTTCACCATTTTCAGGGCAATCCTTAAGCACATTGCATCCACACGCATTTTTGACAGGAAATGCACTTCTCTAGTTGTGTGGATGCGAAGCACCCACACTATGTTATCCTGTTCTTTATTATTATTTTTGTATGGATGCTGAAAAGTATCCATACTATGCTATCCTATTCTTTATTATTGTGTGGATGCAAAGGACCTACACTATGTTATCCTATTCTTTATTTTTATTATTATTATTCTGGTTTCTTCCACTGTTTTTCAGTCTTAATAAGTCCAGCATATTTTCACCTAGACAGACCATTCAGGTGTCCAAATGTTCAGCTTTTCAAGGACATGTGTGCTTGTCCTCATATTTTTTGTAACATTTATACCAATTCACTTTATCTTTCCTCCCTCCATTTTCATCTAAGATGGCATCTTCCAGCTTCTGACTGACTGAACACACCTGAGCAGCAAGTCAGGCAGGGATAGCTGGAAAACAAGCAGGACAGCGGCCCTCAAGGACTGGAATTGGCCACCCCTGACTTAGACTATAACCAACAGCGTTTTGTGAATTATGCCAGAGATGCAATAAGAGGCATAGCAGACCAACTAAGCCCAACTTCTTTCATGTCATGGCAAAATAGGATGGCCCTAGATATGTTGTTAGCTGAGAGGGGGGGGAGTATGTATGATATTTTGGCACATTTTGTTGTACTTTTATACCTAACAACACTTCCCCAGATGGCAACATCACCAAGGCCCTTAAAGGACTGACAGCCCTATCTGAGGAACTGGCTGAGAATTCTGGCATCGACAACCCCTTCACCAGCTTCCTGGAATCCTGGTTCGGGAAATGGAGCAGCCTGATCGCTTCTGGGTTGATCTCTCTGTCTCTGCTGGTTGCGTGTGGCTGTTGTTGCATCCCCTGTCTGCAGGGACTGATGCAGAGACTGATAGACACTGCTCTGACTAAGACAATTTACCAACAGGTTGGTGACGAGGAAGAAGAAGAAAAAGAAGATCACCACTAACCGGACAATTGGGTTTGAAAAAAGACTTTCCTGATTCCAATCTGATTGAACCATGTATGACTTGTTTTAATGAAAACCTGAAAGGGAGTGTTTGAACAATGAGATCCTGAGATGAACAAGATTAAGAATTATGCTGTAAATAATGTGTTTCTAAAAGTTTAAATAGGAGGGAAATGTTATAAGAATTACATTATTAAACATTATTTTTGCTGTGTTTTAATCAATATATGCTATTCAATGGGTTTTAAACTTTCAGAACAAAAACCTGTGAGAAACTGATTGTGCTGTTTGAATCTATTTTACTCAGACAACCCTGTATGTTCATACTGACCTGTCTCCTTGCTGTAAGTAAAGAATACTGCTTAAAATGTTCCAGTGACTTCGTTGCTCTTTTTAAAATTCTTTTGACACTCATGTTGCTCATATTGCACAGCAAATACTTGGATTTTATCGCCCTCCAGAAAACTCAATTTTTGCTGCATGCCTGTAGAGTACTCACTTTTGAGATATTAGAGTTAGCATGGAGCACTAGAGCCACCAATCTACATGGCATGCATTATTTTGGTATCTTGCTTGACATGTCAACCATTCTACAGTATATTCCTTGATATCATTCAACATGGCACCTGTCGAGGCTGACGTGTTTGCTCGTTCCGCTGCTGAATGCCAGCTTTTTTTCTTTTTTGTGTGTTTTTCGCTTTTTGTGCAGTGCAAAATTGTCATGTACTGCTAACATACAACAGACAGGCATTGCTAGACATCGCTAATCACAGCCCTCTGGAATTCGCCAGTTTTATTCCACTGGAGCTACGACTGGTTGTCCGCTTTTGCGGCAACCACCATCACCCCCAGAAAGGCCCCAAAGCACCAACCTTGAGCGAGCAGGCTGAAATCAGGACAGTGATACGGAGATGCAAGAGCTAAAAGCTTGCGCTAACCGACCACCGCTACCCAGCCTCTTGCTAGCTAACATGTGGTTTCTGGAAAACAAACTGGACGAGCTAAGAGCCAGGATAACAACACAATGGGAAATAAGAGAGTGCTGCGCTCTCGTTTTCACCAAGACCTGGCTGTCAGACAGTGTCCCAGAATCCGCCGTTCAGCTACAGACACAGAGGAGACCGAGGAAACCGGACTGCAGCTGCCGGTAAGGCCAAAGGGGGAGGTGTGTGAGTGTGTTTATCAACAACTCGTGGTGTGGAGATGCACAGACTGTCTATAAGCACTGTTCGCCAGATGTGGAGTTTTTATTGCTGAAATACTGTCCATATTATCTACCAAGAGAATTTAGCTGTGTGTTTTTGGCTGGAATATACATAGCTCCAAGAGCTAATTCCACGGCGGCTCTCGGCAAACTCCATGATGTCATCATTATGTTAGAGACGGCTCACCCCGATGCTGTATTTATCGGCGTAGGTGAATTTAATCAGTGCAATCTACGGATTGTATTCCCCAAATATTACCAACATGTGGACATTCCCACTCGGGACAAGAACACACTGGATCATGTTTACAGTAACATATGTGGTGCATACAGGGCTGCCCCCCGCCGCTTCGGATGCTTGGACCACATTTCTTTGTTCCTGTATCCAGCTTACAAACAAAGACTGAAACAAACAAACCCTGTCACTAAACAAGTGAAACTTTGGAACATGGAGACTGAGAGCACCCTGCAGGACTGTTTTGCCCAGACAGACTGGGATGTGTTTAAAGTTGCAGCCACCTTGGAGGACTTTTCCGTCAGCGTACAGGATAATGCTGAGTATGTGACTGGGTACATCAGCACTTGTGTTGACAACATCATGCCCACCATACAAGTCAGGAGGTTCCCCAACCAGAAGCCCTGTATAAACAGTCAGGTACACCACATGCTTGCTCTCATGCATTCAGTTCAGTCAATGAGATGGAGTACAAAGCTACAAAGTACAGACTGAGGAAAGCCATCAAAGCGGCCAAGAGGCAGTATAGAGAGAAGCTGAACAGCTTCTATTCTACTGCTGACTCCGGATGGATGTGGCAAGGCCTGCAGCCCATCCAGACTACCGGACCAC
>NW_018128004.1:130730-131594 GCF_001952655.1 Monopterus albus
GACGAATGTGGCAAGGCCTGCAGCACATCACAGACTACAGGACCACCACCAGCATCATCAGCTCCACAAACAGTCTCCTGGATGACCTCAACACCTTCTATGATCTCAAACAATGAGGTCAATGTTGAGGCGTCAAATATTAATAAAGCAGGAAAAAAATGAGCAATTCATTGAGAACATCTAATGTTCTGATTATTTTACCACAGTATTTTGCCCACGGTGCAGCATTTAATTACTTCGCTATGGTCCATAACATTCACTGTGCATATGATGTGGCATCTCCCCCTGAAGTGTACACAAGACCACCATGTGAACATCAAGATGATTTATACTCTCCATAGAGAAGTAGGGACTTTGTCTAATGCACTTGTCACTGTCTGGTATCAAATTCAATGACAGGACATTTACAGTATTAGAATACAGTCATTTCATGGCCTAGGCAGTGCTTTAATCTGACAAAAGACATAACCATATTCTGCCTTTTATACTGTATATGCTTGCTACCCCCCACATAAGAAAAGAGAAGGTGATCACATTTTAATAGCAACCGAGCTCAACCACAAACTGTCCACACTAGGTCTGCATCCCACCCTCTGTGACTGGATCCTGAAATTTCTGACTGGCAGGCCCCAGTCTGTCAGGACTGGCAACAGGACCACAGCCGCCAGCATCACTACAAACACTGGCACCCCACAGGGATGTGTCCTCAGTCCCATCGTCTACACCCTGTTCACCCACGACTGTGCCACCTCCCACAAAGACAACATCATCCTAAAGTTCACGGACAACACCGCAGTTATAGGTCGCATCACTGGCGGGGACGAAGCAGCCTACAGGAGGGAGGTGGCCGGTCTGGTGTCATGG
>NW_018128004.1:131650-135954 GCF_001952655.1 Monopterus albus
TTGGACATTTCCAACGCAGGGTGTGTAGGAAAGCTGCCTCCATCCTCAAAGACCGCACCCACCCTCAGGACAGACTGTGCATACAGGCACCCTCCGGCCGGAGGCTCAAAAGTGTGAAATTCAAGACCTCTAGTTTAAAAAACTCTTTCTTTCCCTCTGACATCAGACTCCTAAACAGCTGACAGGAGTTTATTACCAGGAAATGCGTCATGTAATGACGTACTGACGACCTGTACTGTTTACATTCTCAGTTTGCACATGCATAATTGCACATTCACTGTTGACTACTGCACATACAGCTTCCATGTAGCATACATTCTCTTATTATATTCTTATATATTTTTATTATAGCTCTTCATTTGCTGCTTTAAAGTGCCTTACATTTTGTGTTACTTATTTATCTACTTTATATTTCATTTGTATTGTGTGGCATTCATGTGGACGACAACGTAGGAATTTCATTGTACAGGGAAACGTGTTTCCGTACTGCGCATATGACAATAAACACTTTGACTTTGACTTGACTTGACTGGAAAAAGTGAGAGGTGTTTTACTGAAGTGTTTTGAAGCAGTGAGGGCCTACCAGTTAAGGTGCTCCTGTCTGTGCTGTAGAGCTGAAGAGGAGATAGCTTCTCAGTTTTGGGAATTAGCAGGGTTGCGCTGGTGGAGCCATGCTTGGAGCCCCGGCTGAGCAGTGCAGATGTGGCAGAGCCTCTGGAGGTGCTGGTGCGGGCACTTTGGCTGTGTAGAGGTGTCAAAACAGGGATCCCTGCTGGCCAGCCAGCTTCATGCTGCAGCTGTGATGAAGCTCCTCCAACATGTGCACTGCTGCTTGACTGCTTAAACAACACACACACCCTTTCAAATGAAAAATCATTTTAGTAATAGTGTTTCACAAAAACCTTGAGAGAGTGTTCAATGAGACACTTCCACATTGATGCAGACAGCCCTGAGACAACTTCATGATTATGAACCATGCTGTATACTTCTTTCATTGGAGCCAGCTTTTTTTTTTTGATAGTTTGATAGTTTTTTCCTTCAAACATTTTTTCTCTAGACATAGAATAATTAAAACCCAATACTGTATGTAGACCCCAGATAGGTCTAAATTCCTATTAGAACAAAGTTTTCAGTAAGGAGTCACAGAACACATAACAGAAATCCAAACAAACGTTTTTAGAATTAGGGAGCCGCACCACTGTGTTAAAAGTAGAGATGGACTATAGTGCAGTGATTTTGACACACAAACGCCAGTAAAACCCGAACATGTAAGCTAAGCTAATAAGCTACTGTCTGGAGCTTCATATTAAGTGTACAGACATGAGAGCGGTACCAATTTTCTGATCAAACTCTTGGCAGACAGCAAATAATTGTTGTTGTGATGTTATACCAAGCCATTATCAGTTCTTGTGACACTGAAGGGCAGGCTCACCGAGGAGCTGGGAGATGATGACCCCTGGCCCTTGGTTGTCACTAGAGTGGTATCAAACCCTAGGGATGGCTTCCCTGAAAGCACAAAATCCATCAATCATTTGACTGAAGTCTTATTAGTCATTCTCATTGACAACTGATGCTGAAAACAGAATAAAGGAGAGAGCTGACTTACGTTCACGAGTGCTGGAAGAGAGCAGTTTAGCCAGGCAGCTAGTGGACGCTGGGGAAGCGGACACGGGGCCAACTGAAGTCACAGTGGGACCAACTGTCCTCACTCCTCCTGTCTTTTGCCTGTGCTTCCCTTTAGCCCCTGTGACAGTCACCTGTTCTGGGACTGAAAAGCAGTGGGCCATAGTGACACAGGGTAGCACTGCCTGGACAGGGTCAGATACAGTAGCCAGGTAACTGAGAGGGTGGCAGGGACTCTGGGGATAGGTGTCTGCTGTGGGGGGGTAACTGTGAGCCTGGTGCACAGACCCTTGCGCCTCCATGGAGGAGGCAGTATGAGTGATGACACTGGAGGTTGTGCTGGTTGTTGTGTAGTAACCAAACTTGTGGCATGGCAGCGGGTACAAAAAAGGCACACTTACAGATGCCGGCTGCTTGATACTGGTGGTGAACACTACAGAAACAGGTGGCTCAGGGTATGACTGATGTTCATATGGCATGGTTACTGATGTGATACTGGATGTGTGGTATTGACTGCAGTCCTGGCCTGACTGGGTACTGGACGAGGTGGGCTGAGGCAAATTGTCACATGGACTGGGCTGTAAGAGAAAGATTCAGTTGACTAGTTGCTAATGAAATATTTCTGCAGCTCACAAGCAGGAGGAGCTGTTCACAGCTGCAATACCTGAGCCAGCGGGGAGTCAATAAGAAGCTGAGGAGTTGTTACCACAGGGGAGGGGGCTGGAGCAAACGCTGTGCTGCAGGAGCTCTCAAAATAGCCACATTCAGCAAAACCAGCCTGCCCTGCAGACTGGCCCTGGTGGTTCATAAAAATACCTGAGAAAACCACACACACAATGCAAACCAAACTGTCACTCAGCATGAAACTTTGAGCATTTATACAGCTGGAAGGAGAGAAATTGTTTTGGAAAATTATTTAGTACTCTCTTATGAACATTTGAAAAAGAGGAATCATTGGAAACAGAAACCAAATGTTTTTTCTGACACTGTTCCCTCTGCCTACACCACATACTGAAACATGTGCTTCTTCCTTTCCTTTAATTAACACATTTATGTTGATATTTATCTTGGCCAAGAAGGTAATAAAAAGTAAATACCGCAGAAACAAGCCAAGACATCTGCTTTTACATATGTTGTTTTTACATTAGAGCCACAATTTTATTAGGTTTGGCTGAAATGCAGTCTAGAGTATGTTCACCTCCAGTGTCCATGATTAAAGCTTTAGTCCATACTGTAATAGTGAACATTAGATGCATACTGTACAGTGTATTTATTACAGTCATTTGTCTAAATGCTAACTTCTGCAAACATCAGAGTAATAAAGGTGGGTCAGGCAACAAAAGTGTAAAGTTGAATAGTAATACAATAAAATGCAAAATTACTGCTGATGAATATTAGATCTAGTCATAAACACAGATGTTAAAGTGGAAGTGTTGCATTGAATTGCATGCAATTGTACAGGTGTACCTAACAAAGTGGCCAATCAGTGTATTTTTTTATTTTATTTTTGTGCATAGTTTTCACTCTCTAACCACAGATACTGTAATTCTAATATGGCTCAAAATAGCCTGAAATGACTACTGTCACAAAACTTCATTTTAGAAATTCAAATTACAAAACAGAAAATAACAGCACTAAGCTAAAACATCGAACATGAAGTCACCATCCAAAACATTCTGAAATTCTCTGTGCGTGGTGGTCACTCAGTGTATTAGCTTTGTATCTGCCAAGTCACGTATTTTTGGAGCCGCACTGACAACTGACTGTGGCAAGCTGCCATCTCTGATTAAAAACTGTTTCATCACATCTAACATATCTAAATTCAAAGCAGGTTTTGACCAGTTGAGCAGACAAATATTAACTCACTTGCTTCAATAAATCAATGAGACATTGATTCCAGACTAATGGAACTCACTGCCTATCATTAACATGTAAAGAATTCAGAATCCAACAGGATAAAAGCATTACATATACGAGGCTAAAATGTTGCACAATATGAAAATACATACCAGTGTACTGTATCTGTGTTTTCTTCTCAGTATGGAGACAGACAATTATCTGCATTTTAATTTAAGCCAAGCACTGAGGAAAATTTTGCATAAATTGAAGTCATGGTGGCATGGCTCTGAGAGACAGTAGCTGGCTGGACCTTGTGACCAAAAGAAAGGCAGACAGCTGATCCCTCTGTCTCTCTGGACACTGCCAATGCCAGCCATAGCAGTGTGCAGCAGGTTGTTTGTAGGTTACAAAGGCTGACTTGTAAACAAAGGGTTGCTGGATTGCTTCACTGAAAGTAACACAAAGGAAAAACAACCACAGCCACTGTGCCTCTGAGCAAGGAACTCAACTCCTGCTGTATGAAGCTCTTCTGCTGTCTTGTGTCTTGCTGTGGGCTGGCTGGTCAAGAAGCAAGCAGCCCTGGGTGAAAAACGTTCTCTGCTTCTCACACTTTCAGGAATGTATCAACAAGTACTACTCCGCACTTTATCACTGGTTCACTGAGCCAACATACAGTATGTATGTATATATACTGCTAAAAAAAATAAAGGGAACACAACATAGTTGAATGTCTTATTTTTGTGTTCCCTTTATTTTTTTTGAGCAGTGTGTGTATACAGTGCCTTGCGAAAGTATTCGGCCCCCTTGAACTTTGCGACCTTTTGCCACATTTCAGGCTTCAA
>NW_018128004.1:139507-144841 GCF_001952655.1 Monopterus albus
GGGGGGCTGCAGTGATGGTTGACTTTCTACAACTTTCTCCCATCTCCCGACTGCATCTCTTGAGCTCAGCCACAGTCATCTTTGGGTTCTTCTGTACCTCTCTCACCAAGGCTCTTCTCCCCCGATAGCTCGGTTTGGCCGGACGGCCAGCTCTAGGAAGGGTTCTGGTCGTCCCAAACGTCTTCCATTTAAGGATTATGGAGGCCACTGTGCTCTTAGGCACCTTAAGTGCAGCAGAAATTTTTTTTGTAACCTTGGCCAGATCTGTGCCTTGCCACAATTGTGTCTCTGAGCTCTTCAGGCAGTTCCTTTGACCTCATGATTCTCATTTGCTCTGACGTGCACTGTGAGCTGTAGGGTCTTATATAGACAGGTGTGTGGCTTTCCTAATCACGTCCAATCAGTATAATCAAACACAGCTGGACTCAAATGAAGGTGTAGAACCATCTCAGGGATGATCAGAAGAAATGGACAGCACCTAAGTTAAATATATGAATGTCACAGCAAAGGGTCTGAATACTTATGACCATGTGATATTTCAGTTTTTCTTTTTTAATAAATCTGCAAAAATGTCAAAATTCTGTCAATATGGGGTGCTGTGTGTACATTAATGAGAAAAAAAAATGAACTTAAATGATTTTAGCATATGGCTGCAATATAACAAAGAGTGAAAAATTTATGGGGGTCTGAATACTTTCCGTACCCACTGTATATATACATATCATCATCATCATCATCATCATCAATTTTATTTATATAGCACATTTAACACAGCAACAGCTGACCAAAGTGCTTAACGCAAAACACAATAATAAAACAAAATTAAACAACCACCCCATCCTCAGCAAAACAAAGCCTCATACTGGGTCAAATGCCAAAGGATACAGATGTGTTTTCAAATACACTTTAAAAACGGACAACGAAGGGGCCTGCCTAATATAGAGGGGTAATGAATTCCACAACTTTGGAGCCCGAACAGCAAAATCCCTGTCCCCCCTAAGTCTCAACCTAGCCCTCGGTATCTCAAGAAGCAGCTGATCAGCTGATCTGAGGCACCGAGAAGGAATATAGTGACACAACAACTTTGTAAGATAAGAGGGAGCCAAACCAATTAAAGGATTATAAACAAATAAAAGAATCTTAAAATGGAATCTAAGATACACTGGCAACCAGTGAAGAGAAGCCAAAATGGGAGTGATATGCTCCCCTCTGCGTCCCCCAACCAGTAAACGAGCAGCCGCATTTTGAATTCTCTGAAGACGGGCAAGGGACGTCTGACTAAGCCCAAAATAGAGCACATTACAATAATTCAGGCAAGACGTAATAAACGCATGTATTGCTGTCTCAAAGTGCTGCCGCAAAAGAAAAGGCTTTACCTTTGCCAGCTGTCGAAGGTGAAAAAAGCTAGCCCTTACAACCGCGTTCACTTGATCTTCCAATTTAAAATTGGAATCTATTTTGACACCCAAGCTTGTAACAGTCGACTGCACATACTGCTGCAAACAACCTAGATCAACTGGGGGTGAATCACTAAAATTATTTGGGCCAAACACTATAACTTCAGTTTTTGTATCATTTAATTTCAATAAATTCAAAGTCATCCAGCTCTTAACGTCATTAAAACATGACAATAATGATACAACCGATGATGTGTCCCTTCCCCTTATTGGTATGTACATCTGCACATCATCCGCATAACAATGAAAAGAAACACCATGTTTTCTAAAAACACAACCAAGAGGAAGTAAATATAAAGAGAAAAGCAGGGGCCCCAAAACTGAGCCCTGCGGAACCATATCGTGGTCAACCGTGTCAAAAGCAGCGGTCAGATCCAGCAAAACAAGAATCACATAGCCACCAGCATCTGTTGCCAGGTAAATATTGTTAAAAACCCTTAACAATGCTGACTCTGTACTATGCCGAGTTTTAAAACCAGATTGAAAAACCTCCAATACATTATGCTCATCTAAAAAAGACTTCAGCTGTATATAAACCACTTTCTCTAGTACTTTCGAAATAAAAGACAACTTGGATATAGGCCTGTAATTATTCAGAATAGAACGATCAAGACCTGACGTCTTGAACAAAGGTTGTACAACTGCATGTTTACAATGTCCAGGGACAACACCTGAGGACATACTGCTATTAATAATAGCCAGAACCAGCTTTCCTATACAAGGAAAGACCTCCTTGAATAAAGACGGGGGAATAGCACCAATAACCTCTGTGGCCAGTTACCAAGACTAAGACTAAGTGAAGTGCTTTCTGAAAGTCTACTAGAGGATGTGAATGCAGCACTAAGAACAATCCCTACTATGACCATCACTGAGACCAACAAGCTCATATACACCACAGCAACTGTGATGCTTGGCTATAAGTTCAATAAAGACCATAAGGAGCAGCATCCTCCAAGGAGAAGGAGGTTGGAGACCACAATCAAGGCAGCAAGGAGAGAAATTAGCCACCTCGGAATTGCAGGATGGCACGATGAAGAAAGGCTCACAGCCCTGGCCACCCAGCTGAAGAGGTACACCAGAGAAGTTGAAGACAGGAGAATAAACCGAATGTTCTCCACTGAGCCATCCAAGGTGTACTCTCAGTGGCAGAGTAATAACATGAGAGCAGATCCACCAAGGCTGGAGACTGAACAATTCTGGAAGAGCATATGGGAGAAGGAGGCATCACATAACAGCAATAGCTGGTGGACCTGAGAGCAGACCAGAGCAACCTCCCTGAACAAGACCCAGTAATTATCCCGATGGCAGACATCCAAGAGAGGGTCTCAAATATGAAGAGCTGGACAGCACCAGGCCCTGACATGATCCACGCCTACTGGTTAAAGAAGCTAACTTCACTCCATGAGTGCCTGGTGGGACAAATGAACCAGCTTCTAATGGATGGAACCCACCCTGAGTGGTTAACTGAAGGCCGGACAGTCCTGATACTGAAGGACTCTCAGAAGGGAGCAGTACCATCCAACTACCACCCAATAACCTGCCTCTGCACAACATGGAAGCTCCTATCAGGCATCATAGTGTAGTGGTTAAAAACAAACACAGTACTAGTCCAGAAGTAATATGTAATAGAACAGTATGTAGTTCGTATATAAATATTATTTGTAATAGTTATGTAAGGTTGTTTATGTAAGCTTGATCTGTTTCTCTTCTCTTCTCTTGCTCAAGCAAGAATATCCTGGGTTGTGTCCTCCTTGTTTAATTTATGGGTAAACGTTGTGGGATATTAAGTTGTGTGAGACATTGCAACTCAAGCACCAGCACTGTTTTCAATGCACATATAAGGAATAGACATTGTAATTGAAACACCAGCATAGTTTTCTATGCACTTATAAGGAACACAACTTTCACTCAGATTAAAGCATGAGCACTGTTTTATATAAATGTACTAATAAGGAATATAACCTTCGATTTAGTAGAAGTAAGTGTGTATGTTCACTCAATTCATTAGCAATATGTGTGTTCATTTAATTACAGAATGTACTACGTTGGAATTAGGGAGTTGTGCTTGGGGGAATATCTTTGGAAAAGTAATGATAATTGTCAGCTGCATCCTGCAGGAATATCTTTGGGAGAGCACTGATAATGTCCAGCTGCATGCTGCAGGAATGTGCTAGAAGGAGGGAAGAATAGTATATAACACACAGTTTTGGTGATGTGACTTCAGATCATCTGCCCTGCTGCTTGCCGTATGATCTCCAGATATATCTACAAAAATAATAAAGGTTATAGTGCACTTTGATATGTGGTGTTGTGACTGAATATTCTTTCCGCTATCTGGACTCGAGAAGAAGTATGAGACTTCACAATTTGGGGGCTCGTCCGGGATAGCGGAAGGACAATTATTTGGAAACTAGAGTGTCTTTTAGTTGTCGAAAGTCTGAGACAGCCGGCTGAAAAAAGGGTTTGGCTCCCATTGAAAAAAGCCTGATTGGTTTTATACAAATTTACTCAGACTGAGATAACATAAGGATTTACTCACAAATTTCAATTTGAACAGCTGTGGTTTGACACCCCAGTTGCAGGGGCAGTGTATGGGACACGCCTGTGTCACAAGTTGATTGTTTTTCCCTGCGGTTGGCCGTGCCCACTGTATGCCGACGGGTTTACAGTTTAACCGTGTTGGGGACCGGTATAGGCTGAGTTTGATATCCTCGGGGAGGTAGGGGAACCCCGAATTGAGCGATTGGTCATAGGTAAATTTTTTCCCTGCGAGGTGGTCGCGCCGATCTATTGATAGAAGGTTGATAGATCCTGGACGAGGTCCAGTGACTGGGTTTGAGGCCCGAGAAGTTAGGGGAATCTCGAATTCTGCATTGGCTGGGTTAAATTTATTAAATTGTCTTTAAAAGCAGCATATTGGACTGGGAATTTGATAGGGAGAAATTATAACAAGAGGGGGACCTGACGGTCTCCAGGATGATGAATGGAAGCCCATAGAAGTGTAAATACAGGCTCTGTTAAATGCACTGAAGAAGTCGGAAGACAGTGATGATAAAAAGAAGTAAGAGGAAAATAAAGGATCTTATGGGGGAAAATGGATTTGGAATGAAATAATGCAAACCACTGTGTAAATTAATGTGGAGAATTAGCAAGCAGAAAAAGGAGGTGAAAATTGAAGGGAGTTTCAGGACAAATGCTTTGATTAAAATTATTGAAAAATATTTTGATTAAAAGTCATTAACAGATCAAAATTAAACCCTGATCAGGCTTGTAATAATTACAACTAGACATGAGTTAGTAAAAATAATACAGTAGTATGAGTAAATCTGAATTGAAAGCATAAAAGGACCCTGCAAATACCCTGACAGGGCTATACTCCACCTGTAGGTGTGGGCTGGTTCTGTTACAGGTCGGGTATGATATGCGGAGCACTTTGACAGTCTGTTACAGCCGAGTAACTGTCATCTGTATTTTTGAAGTGTCTGTCTGGAAATTACCAATTTCTATAGTAGGAAGATTACCAATTTTTGTGTTAAAGTTTGTCTGTGTCATCATAAGTGTTTTGATTGTGTGGTAGAGAGCTCCTAATATATGTTGAGCTAGGAAGTCTCACAGTGTGTGGACAGGCTGTGAGTGTTAGGGTGATTTTTATTTTATGCACTTAAGAATGGTTTTATTTTATAGCACACATACGTTTACATACTTACATGTCACAGATATGTTTATGTAGTTATTTTTCACCCAATTATATGTTCACTAACATAAAGAGAAAATAAGTTTCTGTAGGAGATACTGAAAACTTGCTTTTATGACTAAAAAGTCTGGTGCACTGAGTGGTTTTCCAAGGTCTAATCATCCCACAGGTTTTCATTAGATT
>NW_018128004.1:147581-148588 GCF_001952655.1 Monopterus albus
GAAAATGGTCAGACAGAAGAGGGTTTTGGGGAAAAACTATTAAGTGTTCAGTTTTGATGCCATACGTCAGAACAAGATCAAGAGTGTGATTAAAACAGTGAGTGGGTTTATTTACAGTTTGAGAAAAACCAACTGAGTCTAACAATGAACAGAATGCATTGTTGAGGCTGTCACTGTCAGCATCTACATGGATATTAAAGTTGCCTACTATGATTATTTTATCTGTACTAAACACTAAATCACACAAAGTCTGAGAATCCAGTTAAAAACTCTAAATAAGGAGCAGGTGGATGGTAAACAATAACAAATAGAACTGGCTTTTGAGTTTTCCAGTTTGGGTGTGAGAGATTCAGAGTGAAGCTTTCAAATGAGTTATAACTATGTTTAGGTCTAGGGTTGATTAATAGGCTGGAGTCAAAGATCGCTGCCACACCTCCACCTCGGCAAAGAGACAGCAGAGAGGCATGTAAGACTGTGACCCTGTGTCCTGGACTCAACTCTGGGTTGTCATAATTCAGGTTGTAAAATAAACTCTTCCAGATTTCTAGATAAGAGAGCCACACCACCCAAAGTGGGATGGATGCCGTCTCTGCTAATCAGACCAGGTTTTCCCCAAAATGTTTTCCAGTTATCTATGAAGCCCACGTTATTTTCTGGGCACCACCTGGACAACCAGCCGTTGAATGACGACATGCGGCTAAACATGTCATCACTGGTCAGACTGGGTAGGGGTCCAGAGAAAACTACGGAGTCCCTCATTGTTTTAGCGAAGTTACACACCGACTCAACATTCATTTTTGTGATCTCCGACTGGTGAAGTCGGGAGTCATTAGCGCCGACGTGAATAACAACCTTACTGTATTTAAGCTTATCCTTAGTCAGCAGCTTCACATAGCATTCAATGTCTCCCGCTCTGGCCCCAGGAAAACATTTGACTATGGCCGCTGGTGTGTCTAACTTCATGTTTCTGACTATGGAGTCTCCAATTACCAGAGTTGTTTTCTCAG
>NW_018128004.1:148788-149005 GCF_001952655.1 Monopterus albus
CTGGCCTATTCTCCATGGTGTGGAGCCGCGCTTCTAAGTCTGTGAGCCTTGCCTCCAATGCTGCTAGCATTAGATATTTATTACAAGTACCATTATCGCTAAAGGAGGCAGAGGAATAACTGAACATGCGGCACTCTGAGCAAGAGAAAGGAGGAGAGGAACGGGGGGAAGCCAGTGCTCTCAATTGAGCTACAAGCTTAGCTGGCTTCTTCTCTTG
>NW_018128004.1:149173-154263 GCF_001952655.1 Monopterus albus
CTGGTTTAGTGTACAGAAACATCTGTGCCAAGTACAGGCTGGAAGTCCCAAAGTCAAAATGGGATACACCTCCAAAGGTGGTTGAGAATGACCAAGCTAAGACCCTGTGGGACTTCCAGATACAAACTGACAAACTGGTAATGGCCAAACAAATGGACATAGTAATGGTGGACAAACAGAGGAAGAAGGCCATAGTGATTTCAAGCATGTAAAAAATAAAATAGCATGATAGATGTACCAATCCCAAGCGATAGCAACATCAGGAAGAAGGAACACGAGAAGCTCGAGAAAACCAAGTGCTGAAAGAGGAGCTAGAAAAAATGTGGAAGGTGAAGGCACAAGTGGTCCCCATGGTAATAGGAACATTGGTGGCTGTGACCCCTGGCCAGAAGAGTGCAATGCTAGGAACAGCTAAGATACTGTGCTGTGAAGGAAGGAATACAACTGCCCCGAAGTGGGGCGAGTGTGAATTTTTTTTTTTAAATATATGTATGTATATATGCCACATATGGCACTTTCTTGGCAGCAGAAAAAAGTTGTAATCAGTATTGACATCACCTTTTAAGCTGATGAATTAGCTAAGAGACATCTATTTACACATCCAGCAGATCAGAAGCAATATTAGCATCGATTTAAGAAGAAGCAGCAGCTTTATTTTATTGTAACATGTACAGTGAAATTTTGTTTGGAGCAGAGGGCCCCGGGCCACTGCATGTGTACGTACGGTGAGAATTTACTACAGTTAATTTTTGTACTGAGTTTTTCACTACAAGTGACAATTTTAACATTACACATAACCACATGATGTATTGTTATTAGAAATATATTGATGATAGGTGTTTTAATTAATGGTTCTAATTAGCTGCAGGGCCGTGTATCTGGATTTAGTGTAATAAACAATTTACAAACTTAACTTTCAAAATCTTCTAAAGTAATTATCTTCTTTGGGATATTAAACAGATGTGATCCAGAGCTTGTTTATGAAGAAGGAAGTTCCAACATCCCCCAGTCCATCCCTTTATTACCCCTGCCTTATAGGAGGTGTCAGAGCCATGAGTCGATAAACATGTTACATGTCAAAGTGTACAAGTAATTGTCAGGTCAAATAAATGAAGTTGTGCTAAAGAAAATGATACAAACACTGGCATGTTGAACAGAATTTCATGTGGTATATAAAGGTAAACTCAAAGCTATTAAAATTGGTCAAAAAGGACAAAAATATTGCAAGATTTAAAACACCCTCTTCCACTTCCCCATTCTCTGGCCTCAGCCCTACTTCTGCCACTGCTTTAACTACCGAGGACCAAAAAATATACTGCGAACACAGCACGGAAACCAAGTGCCACTCGAGCAGATTTTTATGATGCAACAGCTACCAATCAATCAATCAATCAAATAAAATATATAGCATGAAGTAATTTAATTGTTGGGAAAAAGCCAATCAGACCCTGTATGGCTTGCCAGAAATTAAACCACTAAACTGTCAGTCTGACCATTCTATCAGCTATAAAAAATATATTTTTAAATATATTTTTCAAGCACACATCTCTCATACTGTGGCTGAATAATAATATTATGCAGGACAATGAGCAGTCGAAATTTGATAGATTAAGAAACCAAATCAGGGAGAAATATTATTTTTGCTGCCATTCTGTGACAGTACTGTATGTGAAGACCTGACAGGAAAGCAACACACAGATGGATAGTACCTGAATTATCCATGAAATCATCCAAGTTGGGCTGCAGTGGAGTCAGGCCTGGCTGGATTACATCAGCGTTGCTAGTGTATACTGAGTAAGAGTAAGAGAACACAATATTGGACATGAGAAAGAAGGAAATGTGTGTGTGTGTCTGTTTATGTGTCTGTCTTGTGTGTGGTTTCATAGAAAAGTCGTCTTCCATCATTGTGAATTTCATTATTTATAGGATGGGTTCTGCTGGCTGACTTGCTGACATGTGACTGAACCAAGTGACAAAACTGGAGCAGTGGTACAAAACCATAAATGTATACATTTTTCATAATATTAAAGGAATAGTTCAACAGCTTTGGAAATTTGCTAATTTCCTGCTTCTCCCTGGGTTAGACCTACTGTATAACATCTGTTTTTTTATGTGCTTCCCTTACACCTTGACAAATCAAAACATAATTCTAAGTTATGAGAGTGGTATCCTCTCATCAAACTCTCTGCAAATTTAGTGGATTCCTCAAAAATGGTAATTCCTCTGAACTGTCATAACTAAATAAGCAACAAGCAAACTTTCAGTCAATCTGCTTGCTTTGCTCAAATCTGATTGACAGATATGACTGACAATGCCACAGCTGTCCTCAGATTGAAATATTGCAAAATCCTTATTGGTGTATGGAAGTAAATGTCATCATGTTTTTCTAACTGAGCCCACTTCACACCAGTGGAAAGAACAGAAAACAACAAAAGACAAAAATCTCTCATGAGAATAAAACAAAATATAGCTGGAGTCTCATGTGAGACTCCATTATTCACAGTGAGAAGCTGACAGAGAAAATTGGTTTTCAAGAGCTTTCAAACATGAATAATGACTGACTTCTGGAGACTGGATTTTCACACCCCACTATATTACATTATATACAATATACCATTCACAGATAATCTATCTTCAAGTCTAACCTCTAGGCTCCTGTTCATGGCAGAAACGATGCAAAAACTGAGTAGAGAAGTAAGCTTTTTTTTAATCACCAAATGGTGCATTTCAAATGATAAAAATACACAGTCAAAATGAAGACAGTTTAATCTTGTCATGTCACCCACAGGCCAGCAGTTGTTCATCTTTACTCTTACTCTTTTTCAGTCATTTTATGCCATATTTGAAGTGGATTTCAGAGAAGTCACAGCTGAAAGTAACAGACTGTGAATTACTCACTGTTGTGTCGATCACTGGCCCAGGGACATGGTTTTTGTGTCATTGTGAACAGCGTGTCAGAGATGTCAGAGAGAAGGCAGTCCAGGTCAAACATGTGGGCCTCTACCGGTGCAGGCTCAGGCTCCTGGTACATCTGACTGGACCATTTCTCCAGCTTGGCCTGGCAGATCTGACCCTGGAGTACACAGCCAGAGATTAAAACACACTCAGGTTCTGTGACATGCCAAGTCGATCCCTGATCCAATAAAACCTGTAATGTTTACTGGACTGAAATAAACATGTAAACACCACAAAGGTACATATTGGGCTTCTTGTTCAATAAGTTGTTAATCAAGTGAAAAAACTGTGGATCCAGTTACCCTTAAAGGTAGAACTGAGCTCATTAAAATACAAGCAAATTACATGCACTTACACAAAAACAACATGACACACATTTAGCAGTTGCGTTTGTGTTTCCTCTATTATCACATGAAACGTCAGTTTTCCAAGTGTACTTTCTCTGCTTGAAGCCTAGTAAAATACGAAAAAACAAAAAAGAAGAACTTACAGAAAATGAAGCTTCAGATCTGGCCTTTTCCCTCTGTTTGAGATGCTTTGCTTTTCTTGCCTTCCCCTTCCACCACTAAGCCTGACACCACTTTTATAGGGAAGCCCAGATTGAGCCGGAAACTATTTTGATTACGTCAAAACACACGACATCCATGCCTATAATTGATTTACCTGACTTGTTTTCTTTGAGGGAAACTATAAATGGGTACAAGTATAAATGAGGTAACACATATGCATGTGTTTGTGTGTGTACAGCGAATGATAAAGAAGCACTTCTGACATATTGTTCAAAAACCCTAGCCCCTTGCAGATTATCATTACATTGGCTTTGTTCATTTCATTATTTTGACATCTCTCCGTTTCAATAAGAGCAGCAGCCTTTTGTCCCTGACCTAATTCTGCCAGTCACATTCACATGCAGGCAAATGGTAGAACCTGAGCCCCTTAAAAGTACAAGCTGCTGTTGCTTTGGTGAGAACAAATACATTATATATGTGGGTACAGTACAGACTTAAAAATCTTCCCATAGGCATTATTTGCATAGATTTCTGAAGTTTCCTGCAACTACATGGTATATTATTATATGTATGTATGTATGTCTAATTCAATGAGATGGAAAGAATTAACATGTGAAAACAGACACTAGTGGTAAGAGGAGAGAAAAAATATGATCTTAAAGCCAAAAACTGTATTTTGTCAAGAGCCAAGCTATTTTTTCCACATTAAGCCTACAAGATATAGTGACACACATACAGCAAGAACAATTTACAGCCATGCTAGCAGCTCTGTGAGCTAAATGCCAACAATAACATACATCAACCATGCAAACATGCTGTTCATGTGAGGCTATGTTTACCATGTTCACCATCTTAGTTCAGCATGCAACATGTACTAAACACAAAGTACAGATGAGGCTGTTGGTCAGTTAGAAAACTGTCTCCTTGATGTAAAGGAACCTCTACATGAAAGTCAGGGAATCCTCAAAGTTGATATAATTCATCCTGAGGGGGACATGAATGTCTCTACATGACCACATGCCAATCCACCTGATATTTGTTGAGCCATTTTACTCAGAAGTTATGGCAGAATTTTTTGTACTGAATTGCAATAGAAAATATTATAATATTATGACATCGAAATATCGTGACAGTACATCCAATAGTTCCATAAAGCCATGTGCTTGCATGGCTACAAATCAACTACTATTCAATCATCAAAATACAGACTTCTCATAGGTTGTATAGTCCCATTCCCCTGTTGAAGCACAGCTTCTGTGCCTCCCATCATTTATTTATGACTTGATTCAGTTGCCTGACAGCCAGGATTTTGTTTCACTCTCAAAATGACTGAGTTTTAATATGAGGACTGACAGTGTTAAAACATGATGCTTCCCCACCCTTTCTCCTGCCAGTAAAATGAGATTGGATGAACCCATAACGAAAGAAGAGCTAGAAGCTGCCATTTCCGCATTGCAGTCAGGGAAATCTCCGGGACCTGACGGGTTCCCCGCGGAATTCTTTAAGACATTCTCTTCATTGCTCGCACCACAGCTAAGTACAGTGCTGGCTGACTCAGTCAAACAGGGCAGACTCCCGGCATCGTTTTATGAAGCACGTATTATTCTTATTGCAAAAAAGAACAAG
>NW_018128004.1:155862-172915 GCF_001952655.1 Monopterus albus
TTCCAAACTCTATCCCTAATGGTTGGAGCAGACATAGAACCTGACCCTCTGATTGCACTTTTCGGCACTACAGGCGATAATGTTGAGCACCTGTCCCCAGGAAAACGCCAAATTCTGTCTTTTGCCTCGCTTTTGGCCAGGCGTGCAATATTGCTGAGGTGGGTAGATGCTGCTCCGCCCACCCATACCCAATGGTTGCGAGATATCATGGCTTGTTTAGCTTTGGAAAAAATATACTACTCAGCTCTCAAACCAAAAGAGAGGTTTTTAACGGTGTGGGGACCTTTTATGGAACACTTTCACAACTCCCAAACTAGTTAGGGAGAAGACTTTATATCTCCTCGGGCCATCCTTGATTGGCTAGCGTACGGGCTCATAGTCTACATGTACGGTTGCTCTTCTATCTTGTTTTGCCCCTCTTTCCGCTCAGGTCGAGACCTGACTTCCGGCTGTTTTACATCTTACTCCAGGAATGAATACTAATTGGGCTAATTGACCTGCTGGGTTCTTTTTTTGGGGGGGGGAGGTTCTTTTCTTCGGGTAATGTTTGCATTTCTCTTTTCACTGTACCCAGACAGGTTTACTCTTCCTGAACGGAATAGACCTCTTGCCAATGTTAGATGCCTGTCGTTCACATTATGGTATCTGTTTCTTTGTTCAAAAAATTAATAAAAATATTTCTGAGAGAAAAAAAAAAACATGATGCTGTCTGCAAATCAGACAGTTAAAGATTTTATGGGAATGAAGCTGAGGCCATAAAGTAAATAACCAATTAAACTTCAAATCTGGCTTGGGCAGCATGGACTGTTCATCTCCCTGCCCTCTCGCCGGAGGTTCAGAAGTGTGAAATGCAGGACCTCTAGACTGAAAAACTCTTTCTTTCCCTCTGCCATCAGACTCCTAAACAGCTGAGGAGTTTATTACCAGGAAATATATGATGTACTGTTTACATTCTCAGTTTGCACATGCATAATTCCACAATGTCTGTTGACTGCTGCACATGCTGCTCCCATGCAGCATACATTCTCTATTATATTCTTTTATTATATTGCTGCATTTGTTGCTGCATAAAGTGTCCTAGATTTTGTGTTACTTATTTGTGTTACATGCATAATTGCACAATGACTCTGCTGCACATGCTGCTCCCATGCAGCATACATTCTGTTATATTCTTATATATTTTTTATTATATTGCTGCATCTGTTGCTGCTTAAAATGCCTTAGATTTTGTGTTATTTATCTACTTTATATTTCATTAGTATTTTGTGGCATTCATGTGGACAGCAAAGTAAGCAAGTATTGTACAGGGAAACACGTTTCCAAACTGTGTATATGACACTTTGAACTTGAATATATGGCTATAAACAATATAAAAACAGACCCTGAATTTTACTAAATTTTTTCCAAGTCACTGCATGTAATCTGTTAAGAGAAACAAAAGATAACATTTTCGGAATGTGAAGCATTAAAACCTGGTTTAATGAACTTTGAACTGTACTAGATGCTGATAATAGGGGATTTGAAGTGCCACACAACACAGGAACAATCTGAGTTACAGACAATCACAGTATTATCATTGTAGTGGTTGTAATTTTGACCTCAGTCAAAATGAATGTTTCTAGTCGTGAAGAAAAATAGAGGAATGATGGTGAGAGAGCTGAAAGGAGGAATAGTGGGATGTTTGTGACAAAGTTTTGAAGACACGTTCTCATTTGAATACTACCATGAATGAGGTGCTTCCCTAGGGTCCCTCGTTCACTTTGTCTTTCTTCTACCTCTCCTCTTAAACTCCTGATATATTGTTCATTTCTGCCACTGTGACATCACTGTCGTACTCACTACCCCTCTGCTGCTCATCTTTCATAAGGCGCAGCAGGAAGCTGGTCAGATTTGATTAAATGACATTAAATTCTGCAGCTATTTCACTTGAATATAGGGGTATTAGACTGTCATTGTGCTAGCAATCACTATGTGCCATTTGCCTACAAATGTTAGACCATGACGCAAGTGGTTTTGCACTTTACTGTTCCTGTTTACTTTTCCTCTGTAGTTAACTGGGGGAGACTAAATCTACATGCTAAAAATAGCGACACTGAGAGCTTTGATGATTATATGCTGAGCTGCAACTGCATTCAAAAGTAAACAATGCAAGTCACCAACATGCACACTGAGGACTGCGTCAGTTGGCCAGCTTCATGGTTCAAGGGTCAAAATCTCTGGTTGTCTATGTTAGTGTGTTTCCAAAACCTATAGAGATGCACATTATGATACTATTAAAGCAGGATTTGTCTTTTGTCATACCTCCTGTAGCATTGATAGAATATCATCCTTCTTTTTCTGAAGCTGCAGAAGAAGAGAAACAGTGAGTAAGCTTCATTTGGGAATAAACAGGAAAAAGAGTCGTGCTAGCAGCAGGCAAGTTTACCTGAACTATCTTAGTTTAGCATTTTGATATACTAGAGTCACTTTCAGCTTTTCCTGTTTTAGGGGTCGCTGCATGTTGACATTTGGCACGTGTTTTACGCTGGATGCCCTTCCTGACGAAACCCTGACTCGAACCCGGGCTGCAGCGGCGAGAGCGCTGCACCTTAACCACTAGCCTACCAGGGACGGCTAGCATTTTGATATAGTAACATTTGATAGTACTCTATGCAAAATGTAGCTGAGACTGATGATGTGTTTAGTTTAGCAGAAATTTGGTCAAAAACCAAATTGTTGGGCAAATTCAAATTTGACCTAATGATAATGTTGGAACTCACCAAAGTGACTGACAGTTCATCACGAGGCAAATATGAATGTTAACTTTGTACCTAATTTAAAGGCAATCCGCCCAGTTTGTGAGACATTACATTCAGCACCACATATTCCAACCTTACAGTGACTAGAGGGAAAATCAGGGTATCAGCAAAGTCAATAGGATTTAACATCTTGCAACCTTGAATGTCTCCACAAAATGTTATGTCAATGCAAGCAACAGTTGCTGGGGTATTTCAGTGTCGACCAACCAACAACCCAGCACAGCCATCCACAAAAAAAATGTGTTCTTACCCTCTTTTTATAGTAAATCCTCCATTTGTGGTACTCCTTGATCACCACTTCTATCCTTTGCTTCCAGTAGCTGCCCTCTAATACAATCGCCTATTGATATAAAGCAGATGTACAATACCAACCCTGAGACTTGGTCTACCAAACAAGTCACACATACATTCAACCTCAGCAATCTACAATACAAAAATCAAAACTCAGCAATACAAACAGTGTCAGTGAATCTGTAATAACATGTATTTTAGAACCCCAGCTTGTAGTTCTATAAACCAATTATAAATCATTTTAAAAATTCACAAATCACTCACTTCAGGCTTTCGATGCATGTCGGCCTCAGAGCCCTCCAGCGGGGTGACAAACCCACACACTGGTTTTTTCTTCTTCTCCACATCTAAACACAGCAATTTCAGAGCAACAAAATCCACATGCACATTTATGTCTGTTTGTTTAGAAAAACATTATTATCTACTGTTTTATTTGCCATGGTGGCTTATTTCAGCCAGCTAGATAAAGTCAATCCTATTCACTTTCTAATTAATGATGGCTAACATTTGTTTTTTGAAATTCCAGTTTCTGTTGCATTTTGTAGTAATGTCATTCTTTATCATGAGTGGAGAGATGTGAGTGAGTGATGGACTCACATTGAATGAACCAAGCTCTCCAGATCACATTGTTCAGACGGATCTTATCTCTCCACAGCAGTCGCAGACCCTTGAAAGACTTCCACTTTGGTGAGACTATCTTGCCACTGTAAAAGAGAAAGAAATTATAGTTTTGGAGTTGTTTTGTGACATTCTAAAAATATATGGAAAATGGGTAGGGTTAAATGCACCACTTTTTATGTTAGGAACAGTAAAAGAGAAAGTGCACAGAGAAATGACTAGATACTCTTAAGAAAAAAAAAACAGGATGCAATGGGAAAATGAATCAGTAGCCTCACTGCCACCCCTGCTGGAAACCTGTCCTGATTTTGACTAATAGTGTCCAAACTGCACTGCCAGGTTGTTTGTCTAGTTGTTTTGCATGCTTTTCCAGTGTCCCTCAGCCTGCTGAGTGCTGAGAAGAGGGCTCCTAGTGTGAGGTGCTCAGGGAGTTGCTGGGAAGCCAGGAGGACATTTTCAAAATGCTTTTAATGGAGTGACATCGCTGCATGTCACACACGCCAAAACTGAAGAGAAAACATGTTACAGAAAGGGAAGAAGAACTAATGAACACCAGTATGGATAAAGACAAACAGCTTTGGCACAAATACTCTGCCAGCTCCAGGTGTACAGTTCAGTGCATGTAAAGCACTTACTGCTTACAGTATTTTTATGTATTTAAAGTTTTTTTTTATGTCCTCAACATAACACTCCTTAAGGTGAATGTCAATTTTGTGGTCTGTTTTTACTGATAAACATCTTTGGCTCTGGGTTTATTGTGCAACTGTCATCAAGCTGTAAAAAAATATCAAATTGGCACAGAGTGACTGGTGGAGAAAATATCCTCTTTGGGCCAAAGGTTGGTATCAACTCTTTAGAGCAAGTTGGTAATGGAGCAGTGACATTTAGCCAAGCCTGAAGAGAACGGTGCTCCGGTAAGAGCGGGTGCTTTCTTTGCATGTTACGTTTTTGTCACAACAACAAAAGTGTCACACCATAAACTCAGTTTACAATGTTTCTGTGTAATACCGTAATAGCATAATAAAGGCATAATATAAAATAAGCTTGGTGTAAAATCATAGCAAAAAGCTAAGTTTCCAGGGACATCTCTGCAGGATCGTTTCTCCTTGCCCTCAGTTACACTGTAATCTCTTCAGTGCTGCCAAATAGAATCAAAGTCCAATTTTCACTGAGGTTTTTTTCTAAGCTCTTGCACAAGAGACTGCAAAATAGAACTTCCAACACATCCACAAACGGCAACTTTACCTAGACAGTTTTTAAATTGAAATCCGATGGGGTAAAAAAACATATAAACCATCGGTTGAGGCAGAAGGCTGCTCACCTGGAGCCGGGGTCTGTCGGAGCTATCTCCCGTTAAAGGGCGTTTTACCTCCCCACTCCTGCCAAGTGCTTGCTCACGGGGGATTTGTTGGGTTTTTGCTCTATAATATTAAACTTTATTTTGTAAAATATTCTGAGATTACTTTTGTTGTGATTTGGCGCTACACAAATAAAACGGAATTGAATATACAAGAGGTGAAATTAAAAGGGGAGACAGCATAGTTTTTTAGCCTATTTTCTACAGGTTTATTAAACAATTTGTTGTGAAGCACCCACTTTATTTACTTAAACGTCTATTCCTGCTATTGCAAAGGACAAGCAGAGCTGATTTAACGGGGATGTAGCCTAAGTAAACTGAGCTGAGGTATGTGGCATATTGTTCCTGAGTAGACAGTAGAGACGCACCTGTAGGCCAGGGACATGCACTCAAACAGCCGGGTCAGAGTTGGGTCGATGCTCAGGCTCCCAGAGCTGAACGGGCCGTACCGGTACGTCTGGCACCACATCCGGTTCACCGTGTCGAAGTCGTACCTCAGAGATGTGCCGCTTTTCCTCCTGCGCGACGTAGAGTCGCTGTGCGGCGACGACACCATGAAGTGCCCGCTGTGGATTACCTGTGTGCAGGCGAAGGAAGCGGGGAACGGTCCGGTACTGGCCACCCGAACAGGTTCCCCCTCCGGTTCAGAGTCTGAGTCTGAGGAGTCCTGAAACTGGCTCTCTCTGTCCGCCATGACGCGTTTTCATGGACTTATTGTCCAAACAGTGAACTTTCTCCTCAACTGATCCTCCTCCTTCAGATATTTCTCCAAGCAAGCGCCACTTGCAGCGAGGCACCTCATCTAACAGCTGAGAGCAAGCGCACCTCCCGGGCGCCAGAGTTGTGCAAGAGCACAGGGTAATTATTAATAGAGCAACCCTAATGGAAAACAATTAATACTTACAAATAAATAATGCATTCACGTTTAGCGGAATGTCTTTTAAGGTTGGATTGTTTTAGCTTCCAGTGATGAATATGCACAGTGTCAATGTAACTCTTAGAGAGTTGAATTTAACTCCGTTTCATATAACATTGGTCCCACTCGAAATTAGAGTCAAATTTACTCTATGGCCAGTGTCAACTTTTCAGAGTTAATTCTACTCAATTCAGTGTAAAAATTAACAATGAAATGTGTAAAAACATTTAACACTGGGTTTTTTCACAGTGACTCTCTGTGTTTGACCTAGGATTACCGTTTCTTGACCACCGTGTTTTGTCTATGCCCTCTCAGATTCTGATCGCCTGCTGTGTACCGACCTTCTGCTTTTGTTCCCATTGACCTCGAGTTTGGATCCCCTGGATATACCTGTTAACCGGCGCCGACCCTGGACTGTCTTATCGACCTAAGTGAGATCCTGGACTTTTTGTTAGTTTTGTTTACCAGTAAAGAACTTTTCGTTACCTCAGTTCGTCTGGTCATTTAATTGAGTTCACCACATCCTCTGTTTGGCATTTGTACACGCCAAACGTGACATTTGTATGTCAAAAGGCCTGGGATAATGCAGGTTGTTAACATGAAAGACAACAAAATCTTGCTTTGTCCTGGTCACTTCATAGGCATGGAAATGTTCTTGAAAGGTTACTGTACATAAAGGCAAAGTGAGCAGCAACAGTTTCTCGTGTATTATCAGAATCAACTCAATCTGGTAAAACAGAGGCATTTCAGACTCTACTTTGCCACAAATAACCAAATGTGGGCGGTAAACAAACCCAGTGTTTAGCCCAGTTCACCTTCATAACTTTTACACTACTGGGCACTTGCGTTGCCATTGCAATTTCAGAACCTCCTTTTACCATCTCTAAAGACACCATTTTTACTGGACCAATGTCTAACCGACTAAAAGTTGTTGAAGATTGCCAAATGTATGCCATATAATTCTGTTGTTTTTTTGGCCAGTGTTTTGGTGATATTTTTAAATAACTTTAGCTGTTTCTTGAAAAAATTGTGCTTACCTTCATAGCGCATGCACCAACTGTGAAGTACAGGTCCTATGTTCTGGATGCAGTGAGGATAATGGATATGATACATGGTGCTTTGGTAAAGGTTTTTTCTGGGGATACAACATCTTGAACAGTTTAAATATACACACAGACCTTGAGATAACATGGGAGACAATACAATGTTTACTATTTGTAGTAATAAAAGAAGTAGGCACCAATGTTGGTCAGTAGAGGTTACCAAATCTCCAAACATGAGAGGAACATTCCTCAATAAGCACCATGACTGAATTGCATTCAGTCCCAGATCATTAGACTCTCCACCTAAATTCACAGCCACTGGCCTATTGTTTCTCTCCATGAATCCATAGTCAAAACTTTGTATTCTCAAATTCAGCTGTCCCAATGTAACATGTTGTTCTTTAAAATAGGCAAACAATAAACTTCACTTCGTACTGGGTCACCCCTGTCAAAACGTCATGCATCACATCAAATGAGAAGTTCTCAGTTGTGTGAAAATATGACAGTGAATTCAATAAGCATGAACTCTTCACACCAAAAACATAAAGAAGAGATGGATTATGAGCAATTTCTTGACAATGAGCAGTGTAGGTGTCTTTGGTGCGCAACACTATTTTGGGAGAATCTTCAGAGAATTCAGTTTGAATGCAAGCTATGTACGCCTAAATTATCGCCAGTAACCTGTACCACACTGCCAGGAACATGACCACCGTATAGTGCAATATCAATACCATCATTCTCTAACACTAATGTCTCGAACAATAGGATCAAGAATTTCACTAAAACCATAACGTTTAAGATCTTGTGCATGAAATAAGTCGCAAAGGTGTATGTTGGCCAAAAAAGAATTCCATTTCAGAGAGAAGTTTCTTAAGGTAAAATATATTGCACCCAATTTATGAATACCTCACTTGGAACCGAGAGGATTTGCAACCTCAAAGTCATCATAGAACATTTGGATCTGCACTGTGTGCTTTTCAGTTGAAAACAGAGGGTGAGTCTTCAATAAAGATCCATCACAAATATCTCTGAGTCTTGAATCAGCAGTTTCTGAGTTTTTCAACATTTCTGCAATATGCTGACTTTTAAATATTGACACGAATGTTGATAAAATTGGAACATACATGAATCTATCTTGAACGACTGTCTGATCATACGTTCCAGCCTTTTTATTTCGCCTTGTGTCAAATCTTGAGCCAATTACACATTCAACTGGTTCTACAACCAAAATAACCTTGGAAATCAACTGGACTTGGATATCTAGATCGAAGACGTTTCACCTCTCATCCAAGAGGCTTCATCAGTTCTGACTGACTGGTGTTGAGTCGGAGATATTTATCCCCCTCGGTGTGGTTTCAGTCCTTAGAATATCCAAGTCCAGTTGATTTCCAAGGTTATTTCAGTTGCGGTTTACTATGACCTGGATGACTGAGAATCTGCACAGATAAACTGGTTCTACAGTTTCCCACTTGTCCGATAAAAATTTTGATCACTCATATTCTGTTTTAATAAGAACTGTGAAAGGATTCTCTAACCCCTCAAAACATGCTTCAACTTTCTTGCACATTTCGGTTTCTCTTTCATTATTAAATATATGCTTAATGACAGTTTCTTTAGCATGCTGCTGAATATCTTGAACAATCTCTTCCATAGAATTCACTACAGAATTCAGTACACTTTGGCCTACACCTGCTGCCTTTAGATCCAAAATTACAGCTGCACAACTATTGACAAGGTCTGCTGAAAATAATTCTGACTCAGCCTCTAAATTTTTATGAAGCACATCAACATCAGTAGCATTTACTTGTGTCAAGAACATTTTGACGAGGTGAAAAGTCACCTTCTGCAGAATCAAATGAACTGCTTACATTGCATTTGTTCAGGTGCTTTCTAAAGCCAGAAAAGCTACCAAAAGAACGTGAGCATCCAACTTGGCTACATTTAAGATAAAGAGTCCTGCCAGTACAGAGACCATGAATTACCTTAAGGTGCTTTACAAGGTTGTCTGGTCTACCACGGTCACTTTTGCAAAGAAAGCACTTCATAATTTTGATCTCAATGGCTACTAATGCACCATTCTTGCTCACAACTCTGCAACTCTGGGAGTTTCCTTTGTTTCCCCAACATCTATGTTGTAAATGGTTGTTTGCAGAAAAGTGAAAAAGTTGGTCAGGGAAGAACAATATGATGTAGCAAAGACATAATGGGCCTTAAACAGTTCATCAAGGGCTCCCACTGAACCAGTCGCCTTACATGGAAGTGCATGCTTGTCAATCACAATGAAGAAGGCATGAATGCTTCTTCTTGTGGGTCCCTGAGCAAGAAGGTAGGGCTGACTGCTTTCGGTGATGTTGTCTAGATGCTGCTGTACGCTAGTTCCAGCCTACAACAACACATTCAACAGCAGTATTTAGTGACCAATTCCTTACAATAGATCAGAACACCTCACTGTGCATGAAATGGAGGTGATGGAAAGTATATTTTAACATTTTAATTAATTAACTTTTTAATATACCTTTATAAATTTGATGAGGTTTTTGGCAGCTTGAGATACAGACATCTTTCCTGGTCTCTTTCGTCCTTGCGCTGATGGTGGTAGCAGATGAAGCAGCAGCAAGATAGCAGACATGTCACTGTCCCAGCCTACAGATAAACAAACATCAGATTAACATTATGCCATAAATACATTACATTGGCAGAATTACCTATATAACCAACAATGGTGATTAAAAACAGTCACAGTCATACTATTCTCAACTTCAGCAGATGACTCAGAATTGCACATTAATTGCAAGAGCTCTGTGGTGGGTACCAGTCCATGGCTTTCTTTAAAACTTTTGCTTTGAGACTGGTGGGCCACTTCTCCAAGACTTTGTTGGCAGTGACCTCACCAAAAAGGTGTCTGAAATCTGTAATGCAAAAATACAAAAAGGAGTGATGAGTGACACTGCATGCATATTTTAGTGATTTAATGAAGTTGTCTTACCAGTCCTGGTGTGTCCAGAAACCGCAGGAAGACTGAGACGACATCTGCTTCTTTCTTTTCATCTTTGACCATTGAATGACGATACATGAAGGTAGCTTTCATCTTCTCACGGATAGTGTCTTCATCAGCAGAACGCCTCAAAACAGCAATAGCTGCTTCCACATCCTCATTTGATAACACTGTGCCAGCGATGAAGGGTCTGGAACGACCATGGCCTGGCCCACCAACTTAAGAAAAAAAAACACAATTTTATTGACTCCTGTCTACAAATTCCATCAATATCATAAATAACTGATAAGTAAACTTACCTTTGGTAGATTTGCTAACTGAGACACTTCTTTCCTGTGCAGTTTTTCTTTGAATGGTCTTCAACCGCCATGCAAGGTATCCCGAACTGCTTTCTGGATCGAAGTAATGCTCCTATGTAATTAAATACATGCAGATTGACTATGCCATCAACATTTCTGATGGCAATTATGTGTTTAATGTCACAAGGACCTTTTTTACTTACATATCCATGTTGTGAATATGGGTCTTCCAGATATGGAAACAGCGCAACTATCCCCTGTGCATACATCACTCTTATGGTGTCCTATTGCATAAATTCAAAGATGACGTCACTTAATTGGCATTGGACCTCAATTAAAAATAATCCAATACTAACAATATTTCTTTTTTTCTTATACTCTACATGTATAATTTTTACCCATGTGTTTCTGTCATCTCAGCAGCAAGTATGTTTATCATCTTTCTTCTAGTTGCATCTGTCAGAGATTTGGTTTTTGCATACTCTTGCATGATGTGTTCACCGCTGGGCTTTGTTGTTAAGATATTTCCAATTAACTTAAATTGAAATAAAATATGAAATCAGAAAATTTGAAACAATAAATAAGACAAGAAAATGATTACATAAAACCGGGCAATTATGTGTTTAATATCTTAAGGACCTTTTTTACTTACATTCTGTTCAAATAAATGAAGAGGAAAGAAAATAACCCAAGAAAACAGTTGTACAAAGAGTTACCTATTAATGTGCTTCTGAACTGGTGTTTTTATATAAAATACAAACATTACTTACTTGCAGTATGAAGACATAACTGTTTTCTGTTAACAACAAGGCACAACTTTAGGTGATAAACTTGAGTCATGATTAACAAATCTGTGAAATAATTTAGTGGGGCAGCATGGTGGTGCGGTGGGTAGCGCCGTTGTCTCACAGCGAGCAGATCACGGGTTTGCGACCTTTCAGAGAGTTTGCATATTCTCCCCATGCTTGGGTGGGTTCCCTCCGGGTACTCCGGCTTCCTCCCACAGTCCAAAGACATGCAGCTTAGGTTAACTGGTGTCTTTAAATTGCCCGTAGGAGAGAGTGTGTGTGGTTGTTCATCTGAGTGTTGGCCCTGTGATAGACCGGCAACCTGTAGCAAAATATGCTGCCACTCAAGTGACATTTTTTCCAGGGACGTCCCCGTTGCAGTCATCAAATTCGAAATGAGTGAATATTTGCAAAAAACTAAAGTTTATCAGTTTGCACATTGTCTTTGGGGTGTATTCAATTAAATATGTGTCAAATTGCACATTGTCTTTGGGGTGTATTCAATTAAATATGTGTCAAAAAGTCATTGTAATGTTTTTAATTTACATTTTACACAATGTTCTAACTTCACTGGAATTTGGGTTTGTACTTTGCAAACTGATTAAAAGGCCCTTTAGGCTTTCATGTGCCTGTACCAATACAGTACTCCAAAACCACATAAGATTTTACAGCTGAAACCATTTACTTTCCTGAGTTTTACATAAAGTGAGTATTTCAAAATTTAATATTGACAACACAAGAATGGTATAAATATTTTAACCTTAAAGGTCTTGGGCTATTTTGAACCAGAACTCAAATTCCCATCTCATCTGTAAACATGTTCTGCATTTTATGGATTGCTCACACTTCGTTTCCTTTAAACCTGAAATCAATGATAGCTGTCTGACACCGATGCCCCGCTACAAGTTTCAAACTCCAAGCAGCATTTTCCTTGAACTGCTGCTTCGAAGCTTGCTTTGGTGCGGAAAAAGATGTGTGACTTATGACTCTGAAGCAGAAGCTGTATTTGTAATGGAAAAATATTTTCTCAATAAAAATCTCTGAATCTCCATCCCACTTACATAATCACACCCTGCCCTAGTTACACAAGCACACCCTACCACATCCTGCTTCCCCAAGCATGGCTTCTCCCAAGTTTATAAAATCAACCAACCTTTAAAAAAAAAAAAAAAAAAAAAAATTAAAAAAATTCCTAGTTACACTGATCACATAATTATTAAGACATTGTTTTGCTGTCTCTTATTTCGCCACTAGATGTCACTGAAACGAATCTTTCAATGAATGAACCCATTTTCAAGGCAACTGATGAAGTGGTTCAATACTAGTTCATTGCTTCATCACTACCTGAAAGCAAAAATATAAAAACTGCAGAGCTCCCAAATACAGTTAACACAGAGCTCCTAAGATGTTTCAGTAATTGGCTAGGTCCTAATGTCCTGTGGCCTTTTCTACGTTCTAAACACTAACACCTTAATTGCTTGACCAAAAAAAAAAAAAAAAAAAAAAAAAAAAATCACACACAAAAGTCTGTTAATATGAAATCATTTTACTGAACACAGACCTTCTATTTTCTGTAAATACTTAGATACCAAATTCAAACTTCATATTTTGGTCTGAGGCACATCAGTATTAGTCAACATGAACTCCCCTGAAATCTAAAAGTAAGACTTGCAGCACACTGGCTGTCACACAAATATACTTGAGCTAATTTTGCCAAACTGTCACATTTATGGGTGTCTTTATTTTGATTTTACACCTTGACAAAAGTCTCCCATTATAGGCTTGAGGGAAGTTGAATATTCACAAATACTGGCTGGACTATTTTAAACCACTGCAGTTAAGACAGGAATTCTATGCTTCAGCACCTGGTCATATCCTGCATATTACCTGTAGTCTTCAATGTTATTTAATTTAAACTACCATTTAAATTGCAGAAGAATAAAGAGAATTTACTAAAGAACACATCTGTAGCCAAGTCTCACCATCACATACACTGCTCAGTCTCTTTAGAGTGCCCAAACATGTCAGCCATTCAGTGCTGCAACATTTGCTTTAGCATAACCTCTGCCATCATACCACCAACTTTGCCAATATGTTTACTGAGGACAAGAGAAAGTTGGCTTATTTCTAATATTAGTTACATTTAACAAATCCTTGGAGGTCTTCCAGGAACTTTATGTACTCCTGATGTTCAAGGGCGGTGCTCAGCTCCATCAGTTCATCTGCAAAGGTGTTGTCGACCCCACGGTCAGCCAGGTAGTCCATCAGGTGATCATACAGGGCCTGTAACACAACACAGCAATGAATTAGTCATAGGTTAAAATGATGTCTATCCTAAGCCTCATTAACTGTTATGCACATTCAATTATTTGTTTTTTACAGCAGGGGTGGCCAATTCCAGTCCTCGAGGGATGGAAAATACCATCTTAGATGAAAGTGAATTGGTATTTTCCAGCTTCTGACTGGCAGAACACACCTGAGCCAGGTAATCAGCAGCAGGTCAGGCAGGGATAGTTGGAAAACAAGCAGGACAGCGGCCCTCGAGGACTGGAATTGGCCACCCCTGGTTTACGGTCTCAAATCTTACCCAGTCAAGAGAGTCCGTGTTGAGTGTATAGCTGGTCTCTTTCCACTCTGAATCTCCCTCAGGCTGGAAACTGACCTCACGAATGGTAAAGATGTCGCTCTCCTCTTCTCCGTCACCATGACTTATCTACAAAATGTAAATTCAACTTTTCTATTTAACTTCACAAGTTAAACCTCTGGGAGGAAAGCCAGAGACCCGCTGCTGCTAACAATACTATGAATGCAGCTTACCTCATCCTCAGGAAAATGGCAGTCAAACACCAGGGAATGTTTTGCAGCCTTTTTCGTTATTTCAACAACAAAGTTGGGTGTTGACACAATTTCTGGCTGTAAGCAGAAACAGAGTTGTAACAATTTTGCCATTAATAAATTTCCTTTCTCAACAATTTTCCAGGTTAATGTTGTAATGGCCACTTACAAATATCTTTGATCTGATAATCAGGTGACTGACAGGTGTGTTGGAACTCACCTCTTCTTCTGCTGGCTTCTGCTGTCCTTGTTCAACCTCTTCCTCAAAGTTAGGAGGAATGCTGTTATTCACATTGAATGTGACACTGACTCTATCAAAAGAAGACACATAATAAGATCTTTTGTGTATGCTGTAGTCTTAAAACCATTAGGTTAGCTATGGTATGACCAACTGCTCTGGTCTTACTTTTCTCCGGAAACATTTCTTGTGAGTTTAGCCTCCGTGCCATTCATCTCCAGTTCCCATCCTCCAGACATCTTTGGAAGAGTCTGGCTTTTCTGGAGCTTCTTTTCTTCTTTTATTTCATCAGACAAGAAATCGCCAAATGCTTTGTCGCCTGTTTAGAAGATGCATAGTTATATGACAACATATTTCAAGGTGAAGGCTAATCCGTGAGTGCCGATTGCCTAACCTATAATCAAAAAAGTTCTAAAATGGTTGTGTTCATGGAGCAAATGTCTTTTAATTGAACGACATTTTGACACGAGATTTTTTATTTTTTACTATTTTAGAGTACATCAAATCTAGCTGTGACCATACAATGAAGTTAGTGCGTGACCCTAGCTAGCAATCAAGGACTTACAAATCAAACGTTACCTTCTGTGTGCAGTCCCCCACATCCACACGATACAGATGGATTCAATGCTTTTGAACTAAACAATTTTGGTCTGTATGTTGACGAGGCTCCGTTGTTATTCAGCATCCAGAGAGAGCGGGTGAAGGGCCGAATTGTTGCCGAACTTGGAGAACACAGGGTCGCACAGGCGAGCGGCACAGCTCGGGCTGTGGACGTGGTAGATGAAGAAATACGGACAGCGGCTCCCACCGCACGGACAACGGACTTTAACATGACTATATCAGAGTATTAAACAGTGTAATAACAGAATAACTTAGTCTGATGCCACACAATCACTTGCTAGCCGTCTGTGATTACTCCTGCCGCTGCCTCTTATGGAAGATTACAAAAAAAAACACGTGTGGAAGAACACACTGAACTGTCGTAATTTTGACCTTTGAACCGGAAATAATACTTTAGAGGGAACAAATCTAATAAAATTGACTGTATCTCTAAGATTCTCAAACACAATATAAAATTTTATGTTTATATCGTGTAAACTGTTCTAATCTAATGACGTGACATATTTTAAAAGGTCTAGGTAATGGTATTCAGACCCTAATAGCACCCCCTGTGGCATAATGGAGCTGCTTTAGCTTTGAGCAAAGTTTTGACCTCAGTAATGACTGAAAGGTCATGGATTTTGTATCTCTTTGAAGCATTACTTGTTCATCATTCCTACATATGATAGAAAATAGATGCAACATCTTTTCACAAGAGACGAATGGATGTGGAAACCCAAAAAGGGACTCATTACAACTTTGACAATCTGCCACTGTCTAGTGTAAGTAGTATGGTTCCTGGGGCCAACAGGAAGGTTTCTGGGACATGGACAGTCTGGAGGGAAGGGAAAGGTTGTATCCCTCAAGGGAAAGCACGTTTCAGTGTAAAAAGATGAATCCATTGCATCATTCAGACATGAAACTTTGCTGCCAGAAGATGGAGCTGTTTTCCAACAAGTAACCCAGAGCTCCAGTTCACTGCACACAGTGGACAGCTTGAGATAGGTTTTACTTGGTTTTCCAATGTTCATATTAGAGGTTCCCTGAAAGACTAGTGGTTAGGGCACTGTGCTCTCGCCGCTGCGGCCCGGGTTCGGGTCAGGGTTGCGTCAGGAAGGGCATCTGGAATAAAACAAGTGCCGAATGTCAACATATTCGCTGTGGCGACCCCTAACAGGATAAAGCCGAAAGTGATGTCGTGTATAGAATTAATTCACAGGGAGAATCACTGCAGTGCCAATCATCATTTATTGAACAATATATTGTAATGTGAATTCAGAGGGAGAGAAACAGAATCACCTGGAGTTTTGGATCTCTGCAGAGTTTGGAGTCTTTGTCTGTCTTCTGAAGTCCCCCCAAATGCACCCACACGCTCGTCAAGTCTGAGTCTGTCTTATCAGCCTTGCAGCTGATTATATAGCTCTCCTACTTCTTGAACCTCCTGCATCATGTCAATCTGGACATCCAGCGGGCCCCCTCCCGCGGTTCTGGGAAGCCCTTAGAATTACTAGGAAACAGGATGCTGGACCCCATGTTTATGCAGAGGATCCTCACAAAAGTTTATCTCTGACCATACTTAGCCCTGTGGTGGTTAGCAGTAAATCAGACTCCAGACAAAATATGTAACCAAACAGCATGTAGCTCACATTTGGTATCAGCTTGTGTGAGTGTGTGTGTCTGTGTGTGTTGAGTGGTCATTAAGTTCATGTGAGTTGAGTTTATGTAAGTAATCAAAATATTCCCTGTTTACTTAGAATGTAGCTAACACTGGCCTAATAAGTATAAACTATATTAAGTTTGCTTTTACCACTACAGTGACATTCATTTACAATATTCAACCTAGACAAGTTTGTGATGTGGATACTTGAATTTTTATTTGTCCTAATAACACAAATAAGTAAAATAAATGAATAAGTCAACAAATATTAAACATCTTCTTCTTTTGGCTGTTCCCGTTAGGGGTCGCCACAGTGAATCATCTGTTTCCACCCTTGATGTAGCCCCACCTCCACCTTGAACTCCTCTGTCTGACCTACAGCACATCTCACTACTGTCTGTAGTGAGACAGTGTACTCCTCTCATACATATCCTGAACTACTCTGACGTACTTCTCTGCCACTCCTGACATCCTCATACAGTACCATAGCTCCTCTCTCGGCACTGTCGTACACTTTCTCTAAATCCACAAAGACACAATGCGGCTCCTTCCGACCATCTCTATACTTCTTCATTAACATTCTCAGAGCAAAAATTGCATCAGTAGTGCTCTTTCTGG
>NW_018128004.1:173008-175331 GCF_001952655.1 Monopterus albus
TCTTTCCCATAGCTTCATTGTGTGGCTCATCAACTTTATACCTCTGTAGTTGCTACAACTCTGCACATCACCCTTGTTCTTAAAGATCGGCACTAGTACACTTCTCCTCCATTCCTCAGGCATCTTCTCACTCTCTAAAATCTTGTTGAACAAACTAGATAGAAACTCCACTGCTGTCTCTCCTAGACACTTCCACATCTCCACGGGTATGTCATCTGGACCAACAGCCTTTCCACTCTTCACTCACACATCTGGGACATTCACTGTATCAAAACTGTGGAAAATTCCCCTGTACCGCTTTCAGTCTTTACGCTCCACATGGAGATTTGTGCTCTGCAGAAGTGAATTTGTCTTTATTAGAAATCATAACTGTGGTTATGTGAGGCTAACAAATCATATTAAATATACTCATAATAAAGTCATCAAAGGCATGCATTCAGACTTTATAATGCTACATGCAGATCTTAAATGCTCTTTCCTTTGAAAGAACCATGATATCAGGGACATTCAATCGCTAAACACATAAACTCTGTAACTTCCAATTTGACAGTTCTCTTCAGCAACCTCAGATGCATTTGGTGTTTGATATTTTGTAAAGTTAGAAACATCTTCATATTACAGTATATATTGTACAATCCTGAGTCCAGTGTAAAAAAAGACAAGAGCATCCACCCTAATCCTAAACGTGGTGTAATTTACATTGTACAAAGTATGAAAGACCTGAGTGATCAGATCATTGACTATAATCTCCATGCATTGCATACACTGTTCTCAGCATATGTCTGTGGTTAGTCTGTGTAGGTGCTGAGTAAGGGTCTGTCAACATATGACAGCAAAGAGTAGAACCTGGAGAATAGGGCATGCTACTTCCAACGTGCATGTGTTTGGGAAAGTTGGGAAAAAGGGCATGCGCAAGCCAATAAAACAAGTGCTTGCAGGTAGACGTACTGTAGGAGTGATGTCATATCACGGTGCCACAAAGACCTTGTACTTTAATTCTCACTTGGGTCATTTTCATGTTTTCTCTTTATTACATAATCTCAGATTAAGAAAACTCGACTGTTCTTGCATATATAAAATTCTTTGACCCCTTTGTATAAACATGAAACATTTTACAGGCAGAGATCAGTTATCGCTTCAGCAGTGTTCAAAACAACAGAAAAGAACAACTAAGCAGTCTTTAGTGACTCTGAATTACCTTGGTGAGAAGGTGGCTGAACAATTAGTGCAGTATTTTATGAAATTAACACAAGGAGACTAGCACTTTAGTTAGTTTTGATTCTGAACAAAGAATGAACAGGTAAATCATTTCGAGATTATTGCTCTGCTTATTTCAGGAGCTATGCTCCAGTGAGGTCATCTATGCTGTTAAAATGCAAGCAAGTGTTGAAAAAACTAACCGTTAAAGACATAACTGAATGGCAGATAAAATCCTATCAGGAAGAACCAACACAGATTTCTGCTGAAGTGACACATGCCAGGAGGTAGTGAAATCCAGAGAAGTCTACTACACTGAAATCTTTCTTCTGTGAAATCTTGATCCAAATTTGGCTTTGTTAAGAGAGATTGCCTTCATTGCCTTCTGCTTCCCTCTTGGCTATCTCTTGACAGGGTGGAGTTTGCGGCCAAAATACTCTGGTGCAGCATCCAGCAGCCAGTCCGCATCTACCAAACAGAGGTCTCTCATGTAGCAGTGGGAGGTTTGCAGCAGCTCATTGAAGACCACGTATGCTGGCTTGGCCTGGAAAAGAACAGAGGAGGGGTGGATTGCCACAGGCTGGTGGGTGTCCAGCGCTAAATAGCTGCCATCAAGCTGTAGCTCCGCAGCACTGACAAACATTCCATGGGCAAGGCAGCGGCGGATGTTCCCTGTGTTCGCCCCGCACGACTCCAACTTCAAATTCAGCTGGAAGAAACAAGCATTTAGTTATCAATAAGGTCAAATAAACATGAGAGCTGCTATTCCAAAACAACTGCCACTATGAAAACGCTGGATATCATGACAGTCTCCTGCAACATAATGACACTGTTGTCTATCTTGTTAAGCAAATTTACACTTCTGCTGTAAATAAATAGAAACTAAAACAACAAACTTAAGTCTTCAGGTACACAACCAGTCCAAGTTTTCTGTGCGTTCATTTCATATGTCAAGGCAGCACTGTTTTTAAGTCTTCAGGTACACAACCAGTCATTTCATATGTCAAGGCAGCACTGTTCCACCTAGCAGTTAGGTCAAAGGTCAAAGGGTTTATTGTCATATGCACAGTACAGAAACACGTTTCCCTGTACAATGAAATTCTTACTTTGCCGTCCACAGGAATGC
>NW_018128004.1:175407-182569 GCF_001952655.1 Monopterus albus
GCATGTGCAGCAGTCAACAGTCAATGTGCAATTATGCATGTACAAACTGAGAATGTAAACAGTACAGGTTATCAGTACATGACATATTTCCTGGTAATAAACTCCTCAGCTGTTTAGGAGTCTGATGGCAGAGGGAAAGAAAGAGTTTTTCAGTCTGGAGGTCCTGCATTTCACACTTCTGAACCTCCGGCAAGAGGGTGGGGGCATTTGAAGCAATGAGGGGTAAAACTTGGTTTAAGGGTTCAGGTTAGAAATAGGGTTAGGTGTTAGGGTTGTGGTTAGGCATTTAGCTCTGATGGTAAAGGTAAGGGACTAGGGAATGCATTATATCAGAGACTGTCCTCACAAAGATAGAAGTCCAAGTGTGTGGGTGTGGTTATTGGTTGGGAGAGCCGGTATGGTTGTGCTGAGGTAGACTTGCTGGTGAGCACAAAGGCACGTTAGCTGTAAAATGTGAATGTAATATGTTGATGCACAGTTTGTTAGACAATAAATGCTTCAGCTCCTCAAGAACCAAGGAGAGTTCAGAGTTTTGTTTAACAGCAGCTGAGTCTAGTGAAAGGGTTAACCCCTTAGTTAGCTAAACCACCCCTGTGGCTCAGGGGCTAAAAGAGTAACCCACTGATTTAGCAGAGCACTCCTGTAGCACTGATAATCATGATGGACATAAATAAATGTATTAAAATTGCTACAACAGAAACAGAGATACCAGATTTTTTATTCCACACATTCTTGCTTGTCAAAACCAGCTTTTGGAACAGTTTGCCTAAGGAGCTGAGAACAGCTGAAAGTGTTCATGTTTTTAAATGCAAACTTAAAATCTACATTTATAAATTGGTGCTTGAGCTGAAGTTTTTATCATCATAAATTACCCTGCATTATTATTTGTATCACTTGGTATTATTCCTTCTTATATGTTTTACTTGTCATTGTATCACATATATTTGAATCAGTTTTTATTTCTTTCTTTTTTGATCGATCTTTTAAAACATTTGTTTATATTTGCTTTTACATACTGTAATTGTCTGTCTTTTTTTTTTTTAACTGTAAAGCACTCTGAATTGCATTAACATGTATGAAAGGGGCAATATAAATAAAGAATGACTGATTATCAGACTTGTCAGCTCCTTCTGTAGCTAAAAAAGGCTTTAAGCCACTTTTTTCCACATAGGCTGCAGTACTGTCCAACACCTGTAAAGAGACTTTGATGTATAGAGTCAATGGAGCTTCCCTTTAAGATGTTTACAAAACATTACTGATTTGAGCCCAGCTAGGGACTCCTCTCCTCAGTTTCTTGACCAGAGTTGTTTAAGATGCAGCACTCTATTCCAATCGTAAATAAAACTCCACACCAGAAAACAACCCACAAATATGAGATAAAAGAAACCAAAGAACTATTAATCACATCAATTTATAGTCCTAATATTACTTATTTTGACAGTTGCAAGTGATCTGAAATCAAGCCAATTTTACCACGACTTCCTGTTTTAGAAAACAAATACCCAGGGATAAAGAATCTTGTGCAGTGGTGTATAATAAACAGAACATTCCAATTCACATAGTGCACCAGTGGTTGGAGGTGTACAGATGTGTACCTTAAGGCAGATTTCTTTGAGTTGTGCCTGGACCTCTTTGACCAGAACCATGTTCCTGCTGTTGATAAAGTTCTCCCGACACCAGTCCTTTAACAGGAGACATACATGAGATTATAAAGTCATTAAGCAACATACAGTAATTTGATTTCTGTATTTTGACTAGTCACATACACTTTCCTCCCCTACTCCTCCACAGTAACTCACCTTATTACCACTGACTTTCTTGAATGCTCTGTAAATGTTGAGGAGTGTCATGTGGTCTCCTTCGCTGGAGGTGAACTTCTTCCGTGCTGCGAGCACCTCTTCTCGCCGGGCTGGAGGGCTATACAGCACGCTGTTCACTGACAGCAGAGACACGATGCTCAAAATCTCCTCAGAACAGGAAAAGTCCGTGGACAACAGGATGGTCTGTGCGACGGATCAGACAAGGCAGGAAGTGTTGAACCAATTCTGTCTGGGTCATATACATGTACTCCATGTGGACTACACTGACACTTTATGTCATCCTACAAAAAGATCAGAGCAGAACCCCTGTTTCTATCTACTACAGTATCTATTTTTGTAAAGCATAGTTTACCCTGGCATATCTAGGCTCCAGAGGGAAGCTTGCCATCTTCTTTCCAAGAGCTGTGAGTAAAACCTGCCCCTCTTTCTTCTCCACAGCACCCAGCAGTTCTAAATGCTCCACAGCAGAACGAATGGCCTCTAGGATAAACAGCAGGTTACTAAGACCTACCAAACCCTCCTGGGGGAGCAGAGGTGCACAGGACACATGACCAGAAGCACCTTACCTGGAGAAGGCTTGGACATGAAATCAAAATTCATCACGTCTGGAATTCCTAGAGCCATAAGCTGCAGCATTACCCCAGCTAAGTTACACCTGCAGAGCACACACACACACACAGAGGAAAAGAAATAACAGAAAAACACAACATTAAATCACACTGACCTGCATAAATCAACGTGTGGGGGAAGCACATACTGTAGTGAGCTTTAATGACTGTGTAAACTAAAACACAGCATGCTACCTCTGGATCTCAGGCACAGTCATGGGGATGAAGTTGTCAAATTCTTGCTCAGTGTAGAGACGATAGCAGGAGCCAGAGTCCTCCCTGCCAGCCCGACCTGCCCGTTGCCATGCCTGGGCCTTCGAAACTTGCTGCACTGCTAGCACCTCTAGACCACTGTCTGTCACATGACACATGTTCAATAATATGATAGTAAAAGAACTGAATGACAAAAATGCAAAATTTACACACAGTCACAAATAGTGGTCAAATTGGTCAAGGTGAAGCTACAGTAGCTTAAGCTACTTTATATAGTAAATATTGTTTAGTCTCATGTTTTCCAACCTAGGGGTGGGCCCCCTTTAAAGGATCACAGTGTAAATCTAAGGGGTCATAAAAATGGATTAGAAAGGAAGAAACAAAACAATGTTCCTTTGCACAGATGTGCATTCCCTTTTCAGGAGTTCATTCATTTAAATCTGAACCATGAGACCCAACTTTTTTTAACTGGGCTACAAGTCAGAAAGGTTTGAAACTACAGATTAAATCTTCAACTAAATGTTGTATTTCACAAGATTAGCATGTCTTTTATATAAAATCTCAATCTGAAAATTAACTAGTAACTAAAGCCATAAAAAATACAGTGAAGTAAAAACACAATATTATGATATTGTGACGTATAAAGTGGTATTAAATGGAAATATTTAAGTAAAGTACAAGTACCTAAAAATTATAATTAAATATAACACTTGAGTAAATGTGCTTAGTTACTTTCCACACTCACTACTGTGGACCTTTCAAGAGAAATACTGGACTGTGATAAAAAAAAAAAGTGCTGTGTTTAATTAAGTGTGTGTGCAGATTGAATCATCTCACCAGGATTGAAACGTTTGGCTTTCACCATCCCCGTGTCTATGACATATTTGATCCCAGAGATTGTAACAGATGTCTCAGCAATGTTCGTTGAAAGGATAACTTTCCTAGACCCCTGGACAAAGGTAAAAATTACAATAATATTATTAGACAACATAACATAGGTGTAAGTAATCAAGGCACTATTACGTGGCCTTTAAAATAGCAGTAAAACTTAAACAATGCCAAACATATCTTAAACAAAAATCTTGTTGAGAAATTTTTTTTTTTTAACAAACACATCCGTTTGCTTCGCTACTCCCCTCCTGCATGTTTATTGCTGCTCGTACCTTGGGAGCTGGCTGGAAGACCCTGAGCTGCTGTGCTGGGGGCAGCGATGCATACAAAGGGATAACCACCATGGGACCACAGCCGTCAGGCAGATGCTTGGCGATGTCTCGACACGTCCTGGCCAGGGCCTCGATTTCCTCCTGACCTGTCATGAAGACCAAGATGTCATGGGACGGAGGCGCCTCCTGTATGCAAACAAAAACAGCGTGTTTTCTTTCAGTGTCAAAAGGAATCATCACAGCACATGAGCATGTACCCAGGAGACTGTTTACCCCCAGCTTTGTGCTCCTTATAACATGAAAAGGATTCTATTCTTTTCGGCCTTGATTTAAACTGGAAATCCAACTGATTATATATGAGAAAATAAACATGAAAATTTGTACTTGTCAGTGTCCCTTTTATATAGTTCTAATTAAGAATACATTAGGAGAACTACAACATCACCGACCCAGCACAACAATTAACTCAAGATGCTTCTCTCCAACTGAGGGCAAGTCTACCTGATGGATCTGGAAGACAGAGACGAGTGCAGCCTGCAGGTAGTCTGACTGGGGCTGCTTAGTGTAGTAGATCTGAATAGGATGTTGCCTCCCTTCCAGGTACAGTACAGGTGATTTGTTGAAGTACTCTGAGAACAAATCCACATCCATGGTGGCTGACATCACTATGACCTGTGCAGTCCCCAAAATAAATAAATGAAAAATAAAACAGAAATGCTTAGAGATCAATACAGCAAAAGCTGAACATGAGCTCATAGGAATGCTTCTTTATCTCAGGGGAAAATGCAGCAAAGGGATTAACCCAGTGCTTATTATGGAAGTAAAATACCTTATTGAAGCCATGGTAGCCAGAACTGTATTCCTACCTTCAGGGGAATCTTATTAAGTTCTCTGCGCCTGCGTTGAGCCGTCTTAACCACACCAAACAGCACATCAGTGTGCACGGTGCGCTCATGAGCTTCATCCAGGATCACCACAGTGTAACGCAACAGTAACGGGTCTCCGATAGCTTCACGCAGAAGCATGCCATCTGTCACAAACTTCAGCTTTGTCTCCCAGGAGGTGACATCCTCAAAACGCACCGTGTAACCAACCTGAAAAGAGGTTTGATGATTTAACTCTACATGGCCCAATAAGACTTCAGCTTGATGCTCCTGTATGAACTTGTATATCCATCACAGGGATAGCAGTTAAACAAAAAAGACGTATTCGATACATTAGTATAGTATATTACAACATAATTCATTCATATAGTGATGATAATGATAATTATTATTCTGTTAATTAAAAAGTTAGGTGGGAAGCCTGTCTACCGTGCATACCAGCTTTCCAAGCTGAGTCCTCTTTTCCTCTGCCACCCTTCCTGCTAGTGAGATTGCAGCAACACGACGGGGCTGGGTGATGGCAATAATGCCCTGTCGTCCGATCCCACTCTCATAGAGATACTGTGGGATCTGAGTGGTTTTCCCAGAGCCTGTCTCACCTGATGAGAGGTCAAGTTAGGCACAGTTCAAGAAATATACTATAAAATCTAAGTATCTTCTATGCAAAAATAAAGGCATTTTATAAGTTTACGAAGAATGCTGTATGGACATTCTGATCGGAGGTGCAGCGACAATATATGGGACCTGGAAAGAACATCGCCGTGGAAAGTGTGCAGGCGCCTTGGTGAGGCTACGACAGAGGAATACGGAGGGGAATACGGACTCCACTCCCGTCTATCCACCTGGCAAATATCCGTTCCCTGGTCAACACGATGGATGAAATTCTTCTCGTCAACAGGACTAACTCTGACTTTGCACACTCTGCTGATTTGTGCTTCATGGAGACCTGGCTGAGCGACTTGACTGCGGACAACGCGATATAAGTACTGGGTGTCCAGGTGTACAGAGCAGATTACTGGGAGCTGTCCGGGAAAACGAGAGGAGATGGAATCTGCTTCTACATAAATGAAGGTTGGTGCACAGATGTCATGGTGCTACAGAGGACATGTAACGCAGACCTAGAAACTCTTGTTATCAATTGCAAACCTGTTTATTCTCCTCGTGAATTTAACAGTTTTATTCTAATGGGAGTGTACATAACACCGCAGGCTAACGCTAGCACACTACAGCTCCTGGCAGAACAGCCTGGAGCTAGAACATCCCGACTCTCCACTCATTGTTCTAGGGGACTTTAACAGAGCAAATCTCTCCCACAAACTGCCCAAATACAGACAGCACGTCACCTGTCCCACCAGGGACAAAGTCACACTGGACCACTGCTACACAACAATAAAAGACGCCTATCACTCTGTCCCCCGCGCAGCCCTCAGACTTTCTGATCACTGTATGGTCCATCTTATTCCAAGCTACAGGCAGAAACTAAAAGTTGCAAAGCCTGTAGTCAAAACAGTGAAGAGCTGGACTGAGGAGGCTAAGTCAGAGCTACAGGCCTGCTTTGACTGCACAGACTGGAGTGTATTTGAGACTGCAGCTACAGACCTGGACAAACTCACTGACACTGTCACACCTTATATCAGCTTCTGTGAGGATGTATGTGTGCCCAAAAAGTCCTTCTGCACATACAACAACAACAAGCCCTGGTTTACAGCCAGACTGAAGCAGCTTCGTCGTGCCAAAGAGGAGGATTACAGAAGTGGGGACAGGACTCTGTACAGCCAGGCCAGGAACATACTGAGAAGGGAGATCAGAGCAGCAAAGAGGAGCTATTCTGAAAAGCTGAAAGCTCAGGTTTCAGCCAACGGCCCCTCGTCTGTGTGGGGGAGCCTGAAAACCATCACTGGCTATAGAAAACCATCTCCCCCCCCCGTGGAGGAGCGTCAACTAGCAGACGACCTGAATGCGTTCTACTGCAGGTCTGATAAACAACACTCCCCCCACACCCTCCCCACCTATAACCCAGCAGTTGCTCCCCTGACAATCAACCATCCTTTCCTCCAGCCCCCCACCTCTAAGGATCTGCGAAAAGGATGTGCGTGGCCTCTTTGTGATAACAGTAAGGTCTAGACCTTACTTTGTAAAGTGTCCTGAGATGACTTTTGTTGTGATTTGGCACTATACAAATAAAATTGATTTGATTTGATTTAAAAAACAAAGGACCAGAAAGGCACCAGGTCCAGATGGTGTGACCCCCCGCCCCCGCTTGAAAGTGTGTGCTGATCAGCTGGCCCCCATCTTCAACAGGTCACTGGAGCTGTGTGAAGTCCCCTCCTGCTTCAAATGCTCCACCATCATTCCAGTCCCCAAGAAAACCCCCATTACTGGACTGAACGACTACAGACCTGTGGCCCTGACGCCTGTAGTTATGAAGTGCTTTGAAAGACTGGTGTTGGCCCACCTGAAGGACATCATAGACC
>NW_018128004.1:182944-185434 GCF_001952655.1 Monopterus albus
GACCCCCCCACCTCACCCCCCCCTCCCCATACTCAGCAGCACTGTACTGTATCAGCAGTAAAGTCCTACAAGTTCCTGGGCTCCACTATCTCCGAGAACCTGAAGTGGACATCCAACATCAGTACCATCATCAAGAAGGCACAGCTGAGGATGTACTTCCTGTGCCAGCTCAGGAAGTTCAACCTGCTGATACAGATCTACAAAGGAATCATTGAGTCTGTTCTCTGCACCTCCATCACTGTCTGGTTTGGCTCAGCAACCAAACAGGACAAGTACAGACTTCAGCGGACAGTTAGGACTGTAGAAAAGGTCATTGGTGTGAGCCTGCCCTCCATGGAGGACCTGTACACCTCATGGGCCAAAAGGAGGGCGGAGAGGATCACTGCAGACCCCTCACACCCTGGACACAATCTGTTCGAACTCTTCCCCTCTGGATGGCATTACAAGTCACTGTGCACTAAGACAACCAGGCACAGGGACAGTTTCTTCCTCCAGGCTGTCACTCTGATGAACACTTAACCCACGATAGTATGACTGGACAATAGCCCTCAGCAAAATACCTGTAAATGTACACTGTACAGACTATTCAGATTCATACAGGTCTCTCTTTTTAAGTACTCTATCAGAAATCACAATGAGCATTCCTTGTCTGTCTGCATTGTTTACTGCCTGTTTATACTGCTTATTTTGCATTGCTTGCACTGTTTGTTGCTTGTTAATACTCCTTATATTATTATTATATTACACTGCCTTATGCTGGTTTACTGTTTACTTGCCCTTTGCATGGGGATATGTACATACACATTGAGAGCTGATGTACCAGAGTCAAATTCCTCGTGTGTCCTTAGCATATTAGCTAAATGTACCTGTGGGCATTTTACCTATCAGAATAGCATTGTGAAGCTGTCTCAGTTGGTTTAGGAGCTGAGGTTTAGCCTGGTAGATTGGAAGCTGTTTCCTCTGGATGTCTATCGGAGTTGTTGCATTTCCCTTTCTAGGCAGCAGCATTCCAGGTTTATTATAATCGGAACGGAAAAATACTGACCCCGGCTTGAATTTTTTAGCCGGAGGGGGGTCGGGATCGTGAGGCATGGTCTAGAAAAAAATGACTTTGATAGCAAACCGTCTGTGGCTTTTATTGAGATTTGTTTTAGGCCGCAAAGAAACAAAAAAAGGTTTCTTCCATGCTCACTAACACAACCAAACGTCACTGCGGATGTTTTGCTACCGCTACAAATACGCTCCCATGTGGTAAAGCTCGGCGCAGATGTTTGACGTCATTTTTTTATGTAAAATTTAGCCCGAGTCAGGACTGTCAGGCACATATCAACCACGTTTGAACAATGGATAAATTAGAGGATAAAGATCTACGATAAAAGCTCATTATTTAGCCATAGTGTATAATGTTTTCATTGATTACAATATTACTAAATGCACTTGTGAAACATTACTTATATGTATTACCAACCACAGATATAACTGGAATTACCGCTTTGCCAACCAGGTAGTGATGTGTCGTTCACGAACGATTCGTTCATTTTGAACGAATCTTTCCCATGGCTCGAGAACATCGGGTCGTCTCGGGGAGTGATTCGTTCATTTTGTGTTGTCCGCGCATGCGCAACATCACATAAGATTAGTACACCTTTCGAGTCGTTCGTTACATTACATTCTGACTTGTGTCGTTTGGCTTTCCTGTTCTATTGGGATAATGTTAGTTAATTTTGAACTAGCTCAGTCTTTGTACTGTTCAATATTTGTATTAGAGTTTGTAATTGCTTGTCTGTTTGGTTTGACTTAATAAAAGAAATTAAAAAAAATTACATTCTGATAAAGTGAACGAAATGACTCGAACAAAGATTCGTTCATTTTGCTGAACGAGATTCAAAGAACTGCATTAGTAAAATGATCCGAACTTCCCATCACTACAACCAGTCAAATTGAGGGGTATGGGGTACAAGTGCATGCGCGTTGCAGCCATGGGTGATGTAACATCCCCCACATTTTTTGCAAGATGTTATGAAACTAAATAGCCAATATATACAAAGTGACGTCAGCGAAAGATTATGAACAACCCCACAGGCCAACACATAGGTCAAGTTAGTTTGTGTGATAGATCTTACAGGCAATCACAGCAAATCCACCAGTTAGTGGGTGAAGAGGGAAGTTTGGATCATTTTACTTTTCAGCAAAATGAATGAATCCTTTTTCAAGTCATTTTGTTCACTTCAGCAGAATGTAACTAGAGAAATACATTTCCTGTCGAAAATGCATGTGGATGCTGTGATGCTGAAGGATCGCCCTGAAAAATGCCTGAAATCAATTGCTGAAACAGCTGAAGGATGAGTAGAAATTGCTGAATTTCTTTGTTAAAATAGTTGAGAAGAAATGGCTGAAGTTCTTTGTTGAATGATCTGAAGGATGAGATGCAATAAATACAAGCAGCAATGTCATTGAAGAGCTGAACATTTTGATACCTGAAATACCTGA
>NW_018128004.1:186503-188370 GCF_001952655.1 Monopterus albus
CACAGGTAAAATTTACATTACACGTCCAGATCTTTCTCTCACCCTCTACCTGCGCGCAGGCAGCAGAAAAAGATCAAGAAGCCTGGACCAACAAACCTATATAATCTTAATCATTTTTTTGGGCTAGCCCATGCTACTCGGGGCGTCAAAACCGTGACGTCACCTGATAAGCCAGCTTTGCAGCTGGCTATAACGTTAGCCAAAATATGAGGAAAAGTCAAGGTGCGTGGCTGTTGTTTTCGTGGCGTGTATCTAAAACAATTGGACATAACCTTACACATTAAGACAAATATTAAGACTAGCATTATAGTTGACACCAACAGCTCTTTGCCTGTAACCTTGACCTGCCTGCAGTCTGCACTGCAGGCACATTTACTGAACAGTTAACAGCCTGAGCTAGTCAATCTGTCTGCACTAAACATTTCTAGACAACAAATCTCTGAATATCTATCTAACTAGGAAATAACCTAACACAGGGTAGTGTCAATGGCCTTAGACATCCCCAAGTCCTCTGTGCATGACATTGTGCACAGAGTGAGCAAGGGAGTCATTGGCATTTTAAGAACAATGATTTCTTTCCCCAACGTGGATGACCTGGAGGCAGTGGGAGCAGGTTTTGCCCAGCTGGCTGGGTCTCCAGCTTTCTGTTTAGTAGCTGGAGCAATTGATGGGTGTCACATCCGCATCAAACCACCAGCAAGTGATGGCCCATGTTATTTTAATAGAAAGCTGTTTTACTCTGTCCAGCTGCAGGCCATCACTGACCACCAGGGACAGTTTCTTGACATCTTTGTTGGGTTTCCTAGATCTGTGCATGACGCCAGAGTGCTGAAGAACAGCCCAGTTTATACCGGCAAACTGTATCCACCTGCAGGAAAATGCCTCCTTGGAGATGGTGGGTATCCTTGTTTGCGGGCACCCATCTGCCTCATCACCCCTTACAGAGAGCCTGTTCAGAATCCTATACAGGCTCGCTTCAACACCAAGCACTGTCGTGCCCGGAGCATTGTGGAAAGGGCCTTCGGGATGCTAAAGACACGCTGGCGTTCCATCTTTTTCAAGGCCCTGGAAGTGAGCCCTGCCTTTGTGGCAGATGTGGTTGCATGCTGTGCCGTGCTCCACAACCTCTGTCTTCTCAATGGGGACATTGTAATTCCTGAAATGGTGGAGGATCATGGGGATGACCCACCTGAACCCCAAAACACAGGAGCCAGCACAGGAGATGATGTGCGGGACAATCTGGCTGCAGCTGTGTCCGCTCCAGACAACTGGGTGCCTGCTCTACATGAGCACGATTATCTGTAACATTTCACAGATTAAGAATAAAAAAATCAGTTTATGTTGTCAAACTTGCGCTACTGGAGTTAATAATCCTATAACTCTTATGAAATACCTTATATTTCATTTTGTAATTTTATGTTATATTTTGATTATATTGTATTTATTTATACATACAGTAAATTCTACTCCATTTTCATGTTTTACGTTTGTTTTTTGGGGGTGAACTATCCCTTTAAAAAAAGAATATATTAAATACATTCAAAAGCTGTCTGTACTGTGTGGGTATATTTCTACTGTGAGGCACTTTTCTCAGACAACATCTTTTTCAGATACTCCTGCAAAACTCTTTTAGATACTCCTTAAAAAACACCTGAAAACTGCAACAAAATCAGTGTGCACACAAGTCCTTTAATAGAAGTTGTAATGATAACCTGCTGAAACAACATAAAAAACAATGAACTGTATAATAAATGAACAACACTGTAGTTAACAAAATATTTTAAATTATTTTCGGCCAATCAACTCCAATAACTTAAGGAGTCTTTCCTCTCTCTCCTTAATCTCCCTGTCTCTTCTTTCATCTCTC
>NW_018128004.1:188948-196879 GCF_001952655.1 Monopterus albus
ATTATTATTATTATTATTATTATTTTACAATGGTAGATGTTATTGTACTTTTTTGTTTGCTTGATTGATTTTGGTTTGTTTAGTTGGTTTTTGTTTTGTTTTGTCTGTCACACTAAGCCCGTAAGCCATCACAACAATTGCATTGTTTATTGTTTTTGTAAATTATCATTACATTTCTTTAGCAAAGTTTATGCATTTGGTAGGGACTATTTTCAGCAGCGGATTAATCCACATTTGGCCTCTAGTAAGTATTTGGGGTAGTAGCGTGGTGTATGTGGGACTGAGCCAAATGTGTGGCTGTGTCCGAAACCGCATACTGTGACAGTACGTACTGAAAGCGATGAAGTACCTACTTACTGACCGTTAAAACAGTAGGTACTGTATAGTATGAAGCCTGGTAGTATGAATGAGATTCGGACGTACTACATCCGCCATGTTGATACATCACGTGACATACGTTTTCATAGCAGCGTCTTCTTCGTTGGATAACTCCTCTCCCGGGGCATCATGGGATAGTGAAGTGTCCATCGTATGCACACTGCAAAATCCAACCGGAAGCAGTAGGTCATCCGGGTACTTTTCGCCTACTGTTTTTGGAATACTACGAATCCGGACATACTACTCGCCTCGCCTACTATACAGTACGTAGTAGGCGGTTTCGGACGCAGCCACAGTGTCTGTCAGCGTAGCATTCTACCAAAATATGTAGTGTAGTGGGAATTAGCGTAGCGCGTAGGTAGTGTGATAGAGTCAAGCCAAAACGCACAGTGTCTGTCAGCGTAGCATTCTACCAACATGTACAGTCCGCGTTACTATGTTAATGTTCCAGCAAAACTTGAGCGTCTGTCAGCGGTATACATAAGGAGGAGAAGGCAATCATCGGGATGCACCCCAGCTGTGTGCATTGACAAACCAGTCGCTAATTACTGGAATGCAACACAGCTGAGGTGCAGAGCCCACAGGATAGAGAGAGCAGAGGAGAGAAAGACGGAGGAGAGCCAGCGGCCGCCGAGCGGCCCTGACAGAAATAGCTGAAAGTATGATGTAGAGATATACACAAAAAGGAGCAACATTTCCATACCACATTAAAATCAAATTACACTGAAAGCCAAGTTAAAAAGTGTATTGCAACTGAGTGTGTCAATACCAACCGGAAGGTTGAAGGTTCGAACATTGGTGCCTGGAGTCCACATGTCAAAGTGTTCTTGGGCAAGACACTGAACCCCCCTGTTGCCCTTGATGATTAGAGCCATCGGTTGAGTTAGCACCGAAGATGGCTGCCTCGGTTCTGTACCGGAAACAAATTCCTTGTGTGTAACATACTTGGCCAATAAAGGTGATTATCCTATTATCCTTATCCATACGCAAACCCTAATAAACGGACAGTGAATACAGGACATTTGGTTAACTTCAAAGTGCAGACCTCCTGCAAACACATTCTTTTAACAGACAAATAGGATATACTAAACAGTTCTAACAGTCATCAATGCAATACTGAAACATATAAGTAAGGAATAAGAAAAACAAGAAAATAAACTTAAGTTCATATGACTCAAATATTACATACAACTAATGTGATTGTTTTTTGTTCCGCACAGATTTGTTTATGCCAAAATCAGGTCTTAAATAACTTTGCTTTTGTTCTCCACTAACCACCTTGTCCTATGGTTTGTAATTATATGATGTTCCCTTTTCTACTGTAGTTAAAGAGGCACTTTCCACAGTTGCGATAACCTTCAGTTCTTCATTTGTTTAGGTTAGAAATCCTCTCATTTAATCCTCTTATTTGCATTATCAGCGAGAGTTACAGACCACCTACCAGTCTGATGCTGCACCACTTACACAACTTGTGAGTGATCTCTATATTACTGACTTACTACTATGTCTTCCTGTTCACTGTCAGTATCAACCAAGGTATTGACCTGAGACTTAGTGACTTGAGAGTTAGTAGTGTTGTAGCAGATTGTGTATTTAGTGGGGAATCACTGTAGATAGAGAGGTAGATTAATAGATAGCTAGATAGTAAGTTACATAGAGAAATAGATAAAATAGTTACATAGTTAAAAACCACTAGATATATATAGTTACATAGATAGCCCTAAATAATGTTTTATATATATATATGTATATTGCATATATAGATAAGATATACTTAGATATAATACATTTATATAAGCTATATATACAGTATATCACATATATAAGAGACTTATAGAGAGAGAGAGTGGGAGAGAATAGATAAACTATCTAGCTAGATATACATCTCTAGGCAGAGGGAACTGAGACAACCAGGACAAGGTCCTGTGCATGGGGTGATTTCCAATTGCTGCCAGATAATAAGGTAAGTATGAGCGTTGTTTTAATTTCACTTGTATTGTTAACCTCATCCTCCAGCACCAGCACCAGCAGCAGCCTCCACAGGTATTTCATTTTTATTTGATTCTCTTTACCCACATAACCATGAATCTCTTTACCAATGAACCCCAAAACACATATTGCCAAGGTCCATACTATAATTTGTATTTGCACCAGTCCCATGTGCGAATGACATCTGTCTGAATCTGTAGAGCACATCTCATGAATGTAGCAGCAGCATTTAAATGTTTCATAACACAAAATATAAGTGAGGAGCATATAGGGTTACACTCAGATGTGCCAAATAAGACACATGGTCTTCAACATGAGTTCATGTTTATTTTATATTTTGTGTCGGCATGAAACCATACAACCATGTAGTGTAGTTGAACAAGAATGCACATGGTGAATCAGATCATAAATAATAATGAACCAATAAATGACATGTCTCGATTGGACTTCATTTTACTGACCACTAGATGTCCTACTTGAGCACTGTGAAACCTTGAGTAATGAACCATTTTTATGAATACCGTGTTGAAGCTTCAACAAAGCCTCGATCAGCCATCACTACCTCACTAGAGGTAAGGTCCGCAGCTCAAGTCAAACAGAAGGTCAGGAACCAGAGAAGCCAGAATAACGTCGGGTAACAGACACCAGGGATAGTCAGCAATCAGGTGAATGAAGAAACCAACAATGAACAAGCAGAAAACAAAGGAGAAAAGGGGCGTGTATATATATATATATATGGAGCTGGACCGTGTGGTAATGAGCAGCAGGTGAACGTGATAATCAGTGATTACAGTGACGTGGCAGAACGGTAGGGAGAGACGGGGAAAAAAACAAAAACAGGAAGCGGTCAAAAGCGTGACAAGATGATGGTCTTCTCCATCTTTTCTGTCCTTTCCCTTTAAGACACCAGCAGTTTAATTAAAACAAATAGCATTCTGGTAAATGGTCTTATACTTGTATAGCGCCTTTCTACGCTTTTACAGCATACTTCTTTCCTTGTCAGTCATTCCATCAAACTGAAACAACCACTGGATGTGTTGTTATAAAATGTTGTCTTTTAAATGTGTCTCCCAGTGCCCCTTAAAATTTTTGGAGCAGTCTGTGTCAGTTGGCACACATTATATTATTTTTAATGGAGCATTTTAGGCTATTATCTAGATTGTCTTACAGCCCCTTTTTGCAATCCTTGCAAATATCCTTACAATCCTGCCAAATCCTTGCAGTCCTACCAAATTCTAGTGATGGCTGTTTGGTAGCAATTTCTGATGTATAGTCATATGTCTTTTGGAATAGGCTTTAACCAGATTTAGATTATATTTTAAAATAAGATTTTCTGTTCACTAATCTCTGGCGATTAGAATGTACAGCACACAAGTGAAATAAAATTCTGATGAGAAACCTTTTATGTAATATTAATATTTCAGCTCATTCATACTGAAATAGAATGGTACACCTTGTGCATTTGTTTCTTCTTTTCCTCAAAAAGTGCATATTAGAAATCCAAAGCACCTCAGAGGGTATGAAAAGAGGGAAAGTGTGCTGTTGATTCGGGTGAGAAACAAACCATTTCTGTGTGCACAAAACAAATTTATGATAAGACATAAGAAAGCCTAATGTCTGTAAATGGTGAGGTGGCATATGTGCTGTGTTTGTGTTGAGCTTATGTGCTTTTTATCTCTGTCTAGCACGCAGGAAGAGAGTGTCAGTGGAGGCGATAAAGTTTGATTGCATAAAGAGAGGAGGAGGTCCGGTGCTTGTATGACAGCTGTTGAGTTATTTGAACTTGCAACTAAGTCAGATCAGATTTCCTTAAATGTCTTGCCTCTAATTTTCTGTGCTGTATAAAAGAAATGCAATGAAAGCCAGGAGATGAAGTGACCAGGTAAATGGAAAGATGCACAAATGTGACTGATTGAAGAGAGAGCGAGAGAGAAGGAGAGAGAGAGCAGAGTGGGAGGGGCGAAGCCCAACTCTTCAGGACATGAAGTGTATCAGATGTTTCTTATGTAAGGAAGCAGACAACCTTCGCCACTAGTGAGGAACGAAGCAGAGGAGACCAGGAGCAGAGGAAGCAGTATTTAAATATTTTTATGACAGGTGTTTATATGAAAGTAGGGTGAAGGCAGAGACCCTCCTCTCTGTGGGTCAGTCAAGGAGAGAAGATGAAGAGCGAAATCAGCAAGGCCCTCTCCGACTTCTTATTTGAGTATGAGACCCCGCGTCAGGTGCTGGTGAGGAACAGGAGGGTGGGCGTGGTGTGCCGTCTGATCCAATTGGGGGTCCTGGCTTACATCATTGGGTAAGACCCATATACAGTATTTGTCCTTTCCTATGTAGTGGGCAACGGTCAGAGTTAAAGGCAGAAATGGTTTCCACTGTCTTGCATGTTTCAACTTGCTTGGAATGCACAGTCTGATGCAGAAATGACCTCTCAGAACGATCCTGCAAAACAAAACTTTTTCGTTGTTTACTGGCTGAGTTGTTTAGAGTGACATAGATAGCCACAATGTTTTGTGCTGCTTGATTTAAAAAAGCAAGTTGTCAGACTTTTGGAAGGTGGTGGTAACTTACCAGGTTCTCTTTACACAGCAAACAGGCACTGCATAAGAACCTGTTATATGACTCCTGGAGTGATGACAGAAGGGGCAATAACATGAGATCACAGCACAGATATCTCTTATTATCTATCTGCCCCTCTCAATTTGAGACAAAAAAGATTGTTAAATAACTGAGCCACTCAGGATTTCTACACACTTGTTTGGACATGTTCCCTGGAGATTCAGTGAAGAAACTTTTTTTAATCTTGCTTAAGATTACTTAAGATTACTCATCGCCTGCTCGTGCATGTGCATGTGTATTAGTCCATATTTGTTTGTATGTGGGGCAATTTTTTTCTACTGTATCTCTGCACCTCTAAGCAGAAGAAGCTGAGGAGCTGTGTGTGATGAACACGTCGAGGCATATGCTAACACAGATAACAATCAAGTCCTGCCCAAATCAATGCCACATGGTGCAGAGGTGTGTTACCTTCTGTTTGTGATGTTAATGATGACCACAAATATAACAGAAAAACAGCCTGCTGATTTAAATTGATTTGAAACGGCCCACTGTTGGCTTCTCTTGCTGGTTCATATCTTGTGGTTCCCATCTACAGTACTGTAATCTTCATTATGATCATTTCTTTAATTTTACACTTAGATATAAACAAAAATGTGTTTTTAGTTTGCACTGTGCACTGATAACCAGAAAAAAATTGAACAAGCTGCAGCAAATTCGAGAGGTTCGGTCTCATGCATGACAGAACTTGCTCCTCTGACTCTTTCCTTCCTGTCACATGCCTTTTGTAGCCATCAAGCCACATTAATGTTTGGCAGCAATGGGCAAGTGAGGAGGTGTCATTATAAAGCTGTCCAGATTCTCCTCCTCACAATTCAAGCAGCAGGTTGACAGGTCAGAGAAGAAGTCAGGCTGTGACTCTTGGCACTGGCAGCAAACCACTGAATCACCGGTTGTCTTGTCAGAAATTCAAAATTTCATATTGACCTTAGACTTGCAATAAATACATGGACTTTTTATTTTTGTAATATGAATCAGCAGTTAATAGAAACAAATAATGGTCTTTAGCACACTAATTTTACAAAGTGAAGACTGATCTCAGTGCCACAATATGGTGGAGAGAAAAAGCCCTTCACACATCAAGGAGCCTCCCTGTTTTCCTTCTGTTGGAGCAGGTGCAGTTGTGACTTAGACTGCTGTTTCAGAAGGTGCCTCCATTATTTCACGCTTACAGGTTTCTGTATTGTATTGTCAGTGTAAGCGCCAAAATAATTTGATTTGTTAAAATGACAGAAGTTGAGGTTTTTACTTTTTAGCTCATTGTGCGTACCCTTTTTCACTCTGCACGTTGAAAGACATTTCTGTTCATTTGTTGCTGTGAGGTGCTGTCATGCACAGACAAATGGACATGTGCTGCAATTTGTGCTGTTCTGTAGGCTTTCTGCCTGGGGGTAATTACTTTTCAGGATGAGGATAGGATCAAGGGATGCTTAGTTTTAAGGTAGGATAGCACTGGAAAATTGCATTGCTTATTGTGGGGCTCTGAAGATTTATGACGGCATAGCCTGACATCCCTCTCTTTGGGGCCACATAATGGGTAAACATCATGTAACTTGTATACTGAGCTTCCATATGAATGCTCTCCCATTCTTTGGCACATTTAATTGTGTATTACTGATTGTTTTTAGACTCTATAGAAAATAGTTCTACACTTGCGTGTGTGTGAACATACAGCATCTTCTCAATGCACACAAGCTGTTACACATATTGTAACTCCTGGTTTCACACTCACAGCTCAAGCAACACAATAAGAAACTACACTCAGAAAAAATCAACAAGTACTGCACCCAGGTGTGAAGCTTGTCTTTGTTTGGGTTGTGTGGGTTCTCTCCGGGTACCTCGGCTTCCTCCAACAGTCCAAAGACATGCAGCTTAGGTTGACTGGAGACTCTAAATTGCCCGTAGCAGTGTGTGTGGTTGTTTGTATATATTTCAGCCCTGTGATAGACTGGTGACCTGTCCAGGGTGGACCCCGCCTTTCGTCAGCTGGGACTGGGGATTTACAACCTTGGTTAGAATGTGGTATGGAGATGAGAATTGTTGATCTTCCAACTCACATAACATAGGTTTATTTTTAATTAAAAATTCTATTCAAATTTATTTATATAGCACCAAAAAAGGGGAAAAAACAGCTATCCTTCTCCTAACATACAAAGCCCTTAATGACAAGGCTCCATCGTATCTTAAAGACCTCGTAGAGCCTTATCATCCTAACAGAGCACTTCGCTCTCAGAATGCAGGTCTACTTGTGGTTCCTAGAATCTACAGAAGTAAAATGGGAGGCAGAGCCTTTAGCTATCAATATTGCTGTACAGTGTCATTTGTCATTTGCTCTGACATGCACTGTGAGCTGTAGGGTCTTACAGTGCCTTGCAAAAGTATTCGGCCCCCTTGAACTTTGCGACCTTTTGCCACATTTCAGGCTTCAAACATAAAGATATAAAACTGTAATTTTTTGTGAAGAATCAACAACAAGTGGGACACAATCATGAAGTGGAACGAAATTTATTGGATATTTCAAACTTTTCTAACAAATAAAAAACTGAAAAATTGGGCGTGCAAAATTATTCAAATCCACATAAGGGATGACGGCAACATTCATAGATCCTGGAATGCACAATGAGGGGCAATGTTCATTCCTATTACAGAGGCCCACTGAAATTTTTTTGAGGAAAAGCTGTGTTAGACTGCATATTGTTTATAGTAAAGTATTTTTATATACAAATATAAAAATGAAAATGTTTCTGGAGTGGGACTTTAATTAATTATAGAAGTTGTGCAGAAGCTGCCCATAGCTCTACACAGTGATCCATGTGTGTACTGTATGTGTTTCTATGCTGCTCCAAATGAGTCTGTTCTGGTTCAACTTGTCTTATTAAATGAGCTTAAAAATAAAGTGACACCTTAGTTATAAAACACTGAGCAGGCTGTAACACACAAGAGTGTGT
>NW_018128004.1:197964-200265 GCF_001952655.1 Monopterus albus
AACTTAAAGGATTTTAGCATATGGCTGCAATATAACAAAGAGTGAAAAATTTAAGGGGGTCTGAATACTTTTCGTACCCACTGTAAATGGTTGGCCAGGGTGCAGTGGGAGTCAGAGGTGGTGATAGGCCTGACAGGATGCTCTGTGTCTCATACAGGTGGGTTTTCATCTATGAGAAAGGCTACCAGTCCACAGACACAGCAGTCAGCTCCATCTTCACCAAAATGAAAGGCGTGGGCTACACCAGTGTGAACGGACATGAGAGAGTCTGGGACGTGTCTGACTACGTCTTCCCTCCGCAGGTTGGTGTCATATTGTCATGATGTTATGAAGTCAGTCGTTTAAACTGTTAGGCTGAGTCAGAGAAGCAAAATCATAATGGTTTGCTCCTTGAAGACAAATGCTTACCAATCAGATTGTGACGAAGTTCAAGGTTTGCTCAAACATCCGTGTCAGGTTGATTTTCTGCCAGGTCCAGTCAGTGATTACACAGCGTGAATCAGAATAGAAGTTACAAGGGGTTTGTAATTTTCACCTTAATGATAATATGGCTTTGTCAACATCAGGGTGTCTCTCTGTTTCTCAAATATCATCACATGCAAGCTGTAAAGAACTGAGCAAACAACCACCCACCCAAAACAAACACTTAGGTCAAAGAATTTTCTTTGTTTACTGGGTTCTGTTATCTGTGGGAAAGAAACAAAAAAGACAAGGAAGGTTGCTGTGTTTGCTTTGAGGTGTGGGTGTGGACCTTTAAAAAACAAAAATCCAGAGTAGCTATGATATACTGTATGGTTTGCTATGATAAACCCAACCAACAAGATGAACTGTTTACTTTGGTGCAAGGTCTCACATTTTGTTCAGGTAGGTGCCTACCATTTCAGCTTTATTTTGAAATCCATCCTTTTCTCTGGCAGTCATTTTACTAATTGGGTTGCTCACTTTAATCAATATTTTCATGTAGTCATGGTTTAGTTTGTGAGAAATCTAATCTTATAGGCTATACTTCATGTTGTGGATATGGCCTTTGTGACAGTAGGCAAGGCAAGTCAGCTTTATTTATATAGCATATTTCACGCACAGAGAGAATTCAATGTGCTTTATATAGGCAAACAAACAAAAAAGTAATAGCATTAAAATTAACAACCATTAAAACAGACTAAAATGAAAAAAAATAAACAAAATGAAGATAAGACATTGAAATGAAATTAAATGTAAATTAAATCAAATAGACAAAGTCAAAGGTCTGACACATGATTATCTAGCAGTTACAGTGCAGAGATAAGTTGCCCTGAATGCAACAGATGAAAAACAGTGCAGCATAGCAACAAGTCAAACAAAGGCACAGTTGAGACTTGAAAGTGGCAGAGTTGGGGCACAGTAAAGTCATCAGGACATTGGTTCTATCTGTGTGCAGCATAGTAGCTAAAAGCAGCTTCACCCTGTTTGGTTCTGACCTGAGGTTCTACCACCTGACTGCTTCCTAAGGGTCTCAGAGCCCTGCTGGGTTTGTGTTCTTCAAGGAGTTCAGAAATGTATTTTAACCCCATACCACTGAGTGATTTATTAACTTTGCAGTTGCACGATTCTCTAGGTAGCCAGTGTAAGGATTTAAGAACAGACGTGATGTGCTTAGTTCTCCTAGCTCTGGAGCTAGGAGAACTCCAGAATGAGCTGAAACTGTTTAATAATGAATAAACACCAATATAGAATATTGCTGTATAGGATCCTGCATTGTGTTTTAGGTGATGCTGTGAGGCGTGTTCGTTTTATATTGAAAAGAGAAGACTAATAAGACGATATATATTTCACAGTGTGAAATTTATTATGCATTAACGTATCAAAATTAGCCTGTGCACATGGATCTTCACTGTTTAGGATAAAACAGAAAAGACTGACCTCAACTTAGTGGTATACAATATTTCTATGAAAAGGTACTACTATCTAATTGGTCAAAAACTGTTGGGGAGAAGCCGTGGTTTCGACTTAACTCTCTCGTTATTGGTCCTTCAGTCCATCCGTCCTCCAATCGTCCTCTCTGCTCCAATCATCGTGGACAGCGCCCTAGGAAGGGGAAGAATACCTATACTACTTTAATTCCTACATACACACTCACTTCTTCCTTTGGTTTCAACTAACTGCTCCATATTACGCATTGCTTTCCGTTTCACTTAATTAAAACTGTTCTGCCTGCGTGTGTGTGCATAACTGTTCTCCCTTTGAGGCTTTCTCATCTACGTCTAAACTATTTTAATAAACTTACCATACCAAGACTCCTTTGGGTCCACCGGTCCAGAGGAA
>NW_018128004.1:203544-233637 GCF_001952655.1 Monopterus albus
GAGCTGGAGGAAGTGTCTGGAGAGAGGGAAGTCTGGGCATCTTTGCTTAGACTGCTGCCCCCGCGACCCGGTCCCGGATAAGCAGAGGAAAATGGATGGATGGATGGATGGATTTGTGGTTTCATCAGTGTAACCAGCTGATACACATTTGATAAGCTGCTTTATCAAAGAATAGAATATTTTAACACAGCCCTTCTTTTATTCTTCAAACTCAGGGAGACTCATCTTTTGTGGTGATGACAAACTACATCTTAACTGAAGGTCAACAGATGGGAAGGTGTCCAGAGGTCAGTGAAAACTAACTAGTTTCTCCTTGCTGACTTTCTCTTCTTCTGTTTTCTCCTTCTCCCTCGGATCCATACACTTCCATATATAGTAAAATATAACAAACCTTGTGTCACATTCCAAGACTGTTTGTGTAACTGGGTGTCTGTGTAGCTGCAAATAGCAGAAAAAGTCTTAAAACTGAATTGCTTCAGATGACATAAACAGTGATTTCTGTATGGTGCAGAGTATCTAAATAAATGCAAAACTTCATTTTCATATTGTCATATTGTTTTACTGGTTTCTTCACATCCACTTTTCACAGTTTTGTACACACACTGACCCAGATCTTTTGTTCATAACAGCTGGAAGGCAAGCAATGCAGCTCAGACACTGACTGTGAAGAAGGGCGTTTCAAACGTACGGGACATGGTAAATCCTAATGGCCTGACAGGGTGCGACTGAGGAATTGTCTGCACCTCTGTGGCTAAACATCAGTCCAGAGCTTAGTTTTTTTTTATTACCTTGTTTCATTTCACTTTAAGCAATCTCAAACTTTCTAAAGCCAATGGCAAGACTATGATGAACTGAGGGAGGCAGAGGATCATGTCAGGTTATGGTGCAGTGTATTTGCAAAAGGGGCTGCAGCTCTTGAGAGCTGCTGTTGGTGTAACTAAAATACACCAGAACTGACTCATCACTGTCACTGTTAAGGTAAACATGTTGATCTAACTTGTGCACTGCTCTTGTGCAACACTGGGATTCGAAAAACCGATTAACATCAATAACTTAAGTCTCAGGAGTCTTGTGTTCATACTATGGCTTTTTGATAACTGAAGCATGCAAGCAAAACCCTGCCTTAAGCAAGTAGACACATGCATGTATATACAAGCACAATCATAGATATTACAACAACTCCTGACACTAATCATCAGCACACAGACATTAAAATCAAACAGCCATTCAGACCAGAGCTTTTTTAATAGGTCCAAGCATATACAGTATTGACAGCATGTTCAAAGAGCAGTTACATAAACATATTGCCCTCCATCTGTTCTAAGGTTACATGTTGAGCCCCTGTGTTCCATATCAACTTCACTAAGACCAATGTTAGCCAAAGCTCTAGGTGCCAGTGTCACTTTAAAGGCAGTGTACTGTCTTTGTGCTTGTAGATAAGTAAACATGGGGGGTGCCCCATATCCAAACAGACTGCTAAGCTTCAGTGGAAGGTCTGAAGCAGAGTAACCAAATGCCTGCTGGAGCACAGTCTGTGAACATATCCAGCACATGATGAGAGAGACTGATACCAACAAAGCTAATCACATTGAGAGAAATTGTATGTTAGGATCAGGGCAAGATAAAGGAAACAGCTATTTCAGCCTTTGCTTTGCTTCACTTTTATATCTTGCCTACTGCTGTTGATGCTAATTTGAGATAAGATAAAAAGTGGAGCTAGAAAATGATCCTTTACTGTATTCTATCCTCTTCTTTACTGCATGAAATATGTTGTAGTTTTGCCTATTGCTTGCTCCAGTTTTAAGTTTAGTCTGCAATAATGAACTCTAGTATGTTTCTGTTTCAAGGACAAATGACGGGAATATGTGTGAATAGCACTAAAACCTGTGAGGTGTTGGCTTGGTGCCCTGTTGAGGATGATCACAGCATACCACAGTATGTAGAAACCCTCAGTTATTCATATTACCAGCTGATACTGAACTGTAATACATGTGGATATCAAATTGGTTGCCATTCTGTCACTTTAACAGGACTGCATTATTGTCCGTACATAACAAACATGACATTTGTGGTGATTTATGCTGAATACTTGTACGAAGCTCCTTGACATACACATGCCACTCTTTTCTTTTCCAGCCCTCCTCTGCTGATGTCTGCAGAGAACTACACTCTGTTCATCAAAAATTCTGTAACTTTTCCCATATTTGGTGTCACAAGGTGATGGTATATTGTATTTTTCTTGGCAGTAGGTGACCTAATCTAAACAAATTATACAAATAAGATTTTGGCAAATGTTGCTATCGTTCTATGAAATGTAGCTAAATAATGACACATAAAACTCTTCCACACATTGTTAAAATAGTACACCAATAATTTTACACATGACAGCTGGTTTACTTGGCATGAGAAGTACAACCCCAATCAGAAAAAGTCAGAAAAGAAAATCAAAAATAAAATGGAAAATATTCAGTTTTAATATAAATTTTACATATCATCCCAACTTTTTCTGATTACGCCACTATTTCCACTTCACCATATCACTCTGATTCAAACCGTCTGTGTACGCATGGTCTAAAATATGTGTCTGGTGCGTACATTCAGTTTATGTATAACTGTAAGTGTAAGCACGGTTTTTGTGTTTAGGCTTTGTTTATGCATCTGGTCCCTGGTCTTTAAATGAGATAGAATGAAGAAATGGATAAATGTAAATGAGATTAAAAAAAAACAAACACTTTAGCCTCTTATAATCTTTCATCTCAGCCATGCTATAGATTAGGGTAAAGGATAAAGCTAAATAGTATTGCTTTAAGTGTGCAAAAAAGTGAATCAAATGGTATTAAGGCCACTAGCTGAGCTTTATAATGTTCCCCTGTATTTTCAGGACTAACCTGGTGGAAGGAGTTGATGCTGCATACATCAGCAAATGCCTCTATCATCCACAGGATGCTCCACTGTGCCCCATATTCAAACTGGGAGACATAGTTAAACTGTCTGGCTTCAATTTTGAAACAATAGCCCAAATGGTAAGTTTGCTGCATGGAGCCTTACTGAACACTGCACAGCAGATTTCCAGGTGAATAAACAGATTTAATTTAGCTGCAGCTGCAAATGTATTGTCTTTTGATGTTTTTGTTTCTTCTTTTTCTCATGTGGTAATAGAGACTTGAATGATGTATTATGTGCTTGTGTCTCGACAGGGAGGGGCCATCGGCATTGTGGTTGACTGGACATGTAACTTTGATGCAGATGTAAAACACTGTAAACCTCAGTATAACTTTCATGGTCTGTATGGAAACCCCGCGGAAACGGACCAAGCCAGAGCGTCAGTGGGCTACAACTTCAGGTGCGTCGTTAAACTTCACCGAGTTAACATGGACTCAGGTGTTACACTGCAGAAATGCAGGCCCGGGTTGAAGCTCCTGGTCCTAGCTATGGTGTTTAAGCAGTAGTTCAGCATTTTCAGAAAATTTTGAGACGACTGATGCCACTTCAGCATTTGTTTGTTAAATCTGGAAACACCAACTGGTTAGCATAACTTAGCAGAAAGGCAGGAGACAGAGAAAAAAAGCTTACCTGGCTTTGTTTCACAGGATGCTGTAGGCTACCAACCCACAAAGTGTTGCTCTTCACCTTGCTCTTTGTATGGATTAAACGAGACATTACAGTATATAATCATTGAGCTCTAGAGGCACTGGTTGTCTTCCAATGGTATCTTTGGAAAGTGCCAGGCTATTTGTTTCCAGTTTTTATTTTAAACTAACTAGCCGTCCCTGGTAGGCTAGTGGTTAAGGTGCAGCGCTCTTGCCACTGCACCCTGGGTTCGAGTCAGGGAGGGTGTCCAGTGTAAAACACGTGCCAAATGTCAACATGCGAGTCGTCAGTGTGATGATTATATTTTAAGCTAACTGTCTGCTGGACGTACAATAGCTTCATGTTTCTCTTTTGTACTTGTCTAACTCTCAGCAAGACAGCACATTACCCAAAATGAAGAATGACTTTTGAAAGAGAGGTTTGATAGTCTGGTGCCATTTTATTTAGTCTTTTCCTGTATCTGGCAAGAAATAAACTGCTCTGATGGACATGGTTCTCAGTGTGCTCACCCTGCAGTCACAGCCTGACAAAATTTAAATTTTAATGTTGTACTATTTTTTGTTCACTTCGTGGTGCAGTGGTTAGCACTGTTGCCTCACAGCAAGAAGGTTCTGGGTTCAGGTCCCACCGGGGACCTTTCTGTGTGGAGTTTGCATGTTCTCCCCGTGCTTGCGTGGGTTCTCTCCGGGTACTCCGGCTTCCTCCCACAGTCCAAAGACATGCAGCTCTCTAAATTGCCCATAGGAGTGTGTGTGGTTGTTCGTCTCTGTGTTAGCCCTGCGATGGATTGGCGACCTGTCCAGGGTGTACCCCGATTGGCTCCCGTGACCCCGTTCAGGGACTAAGCGGTAGAAAAATGAATGAATGTTCACTTCATTTTCCACAAACTAACAGGTTTGTTGAGTTTGAACTGAGTGTAGACTGTGTGATGTTTTTTTCCCTCTGTAAAACACCTCAGCGTAACGCTCTGGGATAACACTTGTTATTGTTTGATGGATTCTGAGGATAGTCTGCTCACAGATTCCTAAATATCATCTCAGATGGATGATAGGGAATATGTAAAAATGTAAATATGTAACAGAATCTGACATTCTGATTCCTGTTTGTAGGTATGCAAAGTATTATTTGGAGAACAATGTTCAGAAACGAACCCTTATGAAAGTGTTTGGGATCAGAATCGAAATAATTGTGCAGTCACTGGTAAGTACTGCATTTAAATTTTCTATTTATTATATATTAATTGAGACATGAAGAAATTTTGAATCACTGATAATCTGTTCTTCACAGGCAAGAAAGTTTGATATCATCCCAACATTCACAGCTATAGGTTCTGGAGTGGGAATTTTTGGAGTGGTATGTTGTAGCCTGACTAATACGTATCTGCAATCATTATTTCTTACCTGTGGAATGCTTTGTATACAAACTAATATAATTCTTTTTTTTTTTTAATTCAGGCAACTGTAGTGTGTGACCTGGTGCTGCTTTATTTGCTGCCAAAAAGAGAATATTACAAGAACATGAAATTCAAATACACAGATACATCAGTACAGGTAAGTCTTTTATGTAAACTAATAAGTTAACATAGATGGCAACAGAGATTCATTTAACAATATCAGTCCAGTATTTAGTTGTATTTTTTTTATCATTTCAGTTGTTTTGAAAGAATGCTGCATACTAGAACTAAATCCTCAACACAAGCCTTTGCTTGTTACAGTAAAGCCATTTATCTCCTTCTATTCCACCCAGACAGCTTCCCTCACTTAATTGAAATAGGCAGAACATTTTGTATTTACAGCATGACAGCGAGTTGCTTGGTTTAGACGGAAGTGTCTATTACACCTTTGAAGCAAATGCAAGACAAGTCCAAGGCACTGATCAGTCCAACGTGAGTGCATGTACAGCGGTCTAGACATTAGAATAGTTTTTTAATGTATTCGATCATGTGATGATGAGCCGAGTCCTTTTTCATATTATGTGAGAGGTAATTGGTTTCTCTCCTGTGGTTTTTACTTTTATTCTACAGGATCCTGATTCAGAAGCAGGTAGCATAGAGACTGAGTTATCTAACGTAAGAGATTTGTGTATGTCTGTCTATCAATCTGTAAAGAATTAAACTTATTAGCTGTGACTTTGGAGATGGCTAATGTCTCATTCTCTGCTATCCCTGTGTAGAAGTGACCTGAGAGCAAACTTTCAAGCAATTGGCCATGCTAGTTTGAAGGTGTACTGCACTGGAACCCGCAAAAGACCCTGCAAGACAACACACACACACACTTGTAATTCTATTTTTGTGAGGACATTCATTGACATAATGCATTCCCTATCCCCCTACCCTAGCACTTAACCATCAAAAGTAAATGCCTAACCCTAACCTTTCACCTAACAGCTAACCTTTCCCCTAACACCTAACCTGAACCCTAAAACCAAGTCTTAACCTTCAGAGAGGTGTTTCACAAAGTGATGACTGGCCAAAACATCCTCACATTCCAAAAATGTCCTCACTCTGTAGCAAAAAAACTTTTTTGGTCCTCACTATGTAGCAAGTACAAGAACGAACACACACACACACACACACACAGGAACTGAAAAAGACAGAGTCAAATGACATTGTTCTATTTGTTCTCCATTTCTTCTTTCTAGCCACAACATCCTCCCACTCTTTTGAGCCATCCTGAGTGACTGTGATTCCACAATTACTATACTAAATCACAGATGGTGTAGCTCAGCGATATGTGTACTTTTGTGTGTTTGGTTTGCTTTTGTGCATAGGCTACTTTGGGTGTAACCTCCACCTCTAAAATGTCTTCATATCTGTATTGACTCCGTATCCATACGGATGACTGTGCAAATTCTCAGTCATCCAGGTAATTGTAGTATGCTGAAAAAATTTTGAAGAAGGCATCTGGACATACAGTAGTTTTAGGTAGAAGATGTGTCACCTCTCATCCACCACATGGGTTAAAATCAGGACCCAGGAGGTAGAGGCTTTCACCAAGCATATCAACACTGTGGATATCAACATCAAGTTCACTCGTGAGGATGCCAGAGATGACTGTCTGGCCTTTTGGGACTGTGCATCCCACATAGGAGGAGACAGAAGTCTTAAGGTGGAAGTATATTGGAAACCTACACACCACAAACCAATACTTTCTTTTTGACTCACAAGAGCCACTACAACACAAACTTGGAGTTATCAGAACCCTAAATCACAGGGCCTAGGAAGTGCCCACAACTGTAGAAGGGATTAAGAAGGAGGAACTACACATACAGAATTCCCTTAAGGTTTGTGGATACCCCAAGTGGGCCTCCAACAAAGCAAGGATGAGGCACAACCCCAACAGGGAGAAACCAGAAACAAGGAGATACCACTGTCATCCCTTATATGGCTGGTTTATCCAAGAAGCTGAAAAGGATTTTCTGCAACCACAACATCCCAGTCAACTTTAAGTCAGAGAACACCCTGTGGCAAAGACTGGACATAGTTTTAGGTAGAAGATGTTTCACCTCTCATCCACCACATGGGTCCATCCGAAGGACAAAACACCCAGGCACAAACAGAGTGATGTAATGTATGCAATTAAATGTAGTCAGGAGTGTAATGGTCAAGGTCAAAGTGTTTATTTGTCATATGCACAGTTAGGAAACACACTTTAAGCAGCAAATGCAGCAATATAATAAAAATATATAAGAATATAATAAGAGAAGGTTTGCTGCATGTGCAGCAGCCAACAGTCAATGTGCAATTATGGATGTGCAAACTGAGAATGTAAACAGTACAGGTTGACAGTACATCACGTATTTCCTGGTAATAAACTCCTGTCAGCTGTTTAGGAGTTTGATGACAGAGGGAAAGAAAGAGTTTTTCAGTCTAGAGGTCCTGCATTTCACACTTCTGAACCTCCAGCCAGAGAGTAGGGAGGCAAACAGTCCGTGCTGGGGGTGGGTGGGATCTCTGAGGATGGAGGCAGCTTTCCTATGCACCCTGCGGTGGTAAATGCTCTGCAGAGAGGGCAGTGGAGTCCTGGTGATCTTCTCCACAGTCTTTACCACTCTCTGCAGGCGCTTGTGGTCCAGACCTCTGTCCTTTGGAGGTAACTGACTGGGGTCATCTGCAAAGGGAACAGCTGGAGGAGATAAACAGGACAACACAAAATGGTTAACATCTGTTTCATCCATGACATTAAAAAAGCATTAACTATGATTTTGCACTGTGTCTGATACTGTAAATGCAGTGAAAATGGGAAAGAATGTGGCACCTCTCATCTTTATTTCCTTCCTCATGTCCACTATCATCTCCTTCGTCTTGTCCATGTTGAGGCTGAGATTATTGTCCTTGCACCATGACACCAGACCAGCCACCTCCCTCCTGTAGGCTGCTTCGTCCCCGCCAGTGACCTATCACTGCAGTGTCATCCATGAACTTTAGGATGATGTTGTCTTTGTGGGAGGTGACACAGTCGTGGGTGAACAGGGTGTAGAGGATGGGACTGAGGACACATCCCTGTGGGGTGCCAATGTTCGTGATAATGCTGGCTGAAGTCCTATTGCCAGTCCTGACAGTCTGGGGCCTGCCAGTCAGAAAGTCCAGGAGTCAGTGACAGAGGGTGGGGTGCAGACCTAGTGTGGACAGTTTGTGGTAATGATTTGTATATTGGAGAAACAAAACAGACGCTGCACAAGCGCATGGCCCAAAACAGGAGGGCCACCCCCAGTGGACTAGAGTCAGCAGTCCACCTCCACCTGATGGACAAAGGGCATTCTTTTGAGGACAGTGAAGTCTGGATCCTCTCCAGAGAACACCGCTGGTTTGAGAGAGGAGTCAAAGAAGCTATTTATGTCCAAATAGAACACCCCTTTCCAAATAGGGGCGGTGGACTCAGACACAACTTACTACTTCTCATCTATCTACAACTCTGTTTTGAGATCTCTGCCCAAACATTTCCACCCCAACTCACACTAGGACATGGTCCACTTGTGAGGGTTCAAAGACAGGTAACAACTCTCATCAATACCAGACCCTAACGATTCAGTCATTAGAGGACATTCTTATCCCAGTGGGATAAATACCTCCTACTTACCACCAGTCCAACAGAACTAATGAAGCCTCTTGGATGAGAGGTGAAATGTCTTCTACTTAAAACTATGTCCAGATGCCTTCTTCTACGTTTTTTCAGCACAATTTATTTTCAAATCAGGCTCATTATCTGTAGTTTCAATACATTTGATGGGGATTACCAATTATTTTTATTTAGCACTTACTTCAAAATGTGCACGCCTCTGCACTGGGTGACATGTTCCTTGTTTACAGCCTACTAGCCTCTCATGCGTTCACAGAGAACTCACACATACACAGTTAAGTCTTGCTTTACTTCAGACCATAGCTGTATGCCTCAGACACAGTAAAAAGTTATGGTCATTTGAAGCTTTTGGGGAAACATATACACTGATCTAATGTTTCATAATAAAGAAACATGTCACCCAGTGCTGATGTGTTTTTAATCCTTTTTGAACAACAAGAGGTTGCTCTCATTAGTTAATTTTAATTACTTTTGGTTTATAAGTTAAAATGGTTTAATAATCTTGGAAGTATATTAATTAATTAACTACTGGTAGGGCTACTTTTTAATTTTATACGTTAGGTACATTTTTCACTTTTACTCATGTAAAGAGTTTGAATCAGCCCATCTACATTATCAGAGGTTTCTTTTTTTTTTACCCCCCCCCCAAATTTCTTTAATTTAATGGGTTTAATTTAATGTATCTTTAATATGTACTGAATATCAGAGTTGGATACAACCACATTACACATTTTCACACACACAAACTAAATTGAATAATCTCTTTGTCTCTTTTGTTAATATCTGTTGTCTCATCTTCTATGTTATGTCCTTCGTCCTGTAAATGTGTTAGTATTCGTGTTGCAATAAAAAAAAGGGAACGGTTTAAAAAGAACAAGATGAAAATTTTACCATGGCCTGCCCTGTCTCCACATTTAAATATCACCGAAAACATATGGATTGATTTGAAGAGGGCTGTACATTGCAGACAACCCAGCAAGCTGGTTGACTTCTAATATATATGCCATGAAGACTGGGCTAATGTTACACCTGAAAGGATACAAATACTGCTCAGAGGGTACCGAAAGAGGTTGGAGGAGGTTAGGGAAGACATACAAAGTATTAGGGAACATTTCGTAAAGGGAGATGGAAACCTTATCACTGATATGATTTTCATTATTTTACTATAACTTTCTTTTTATACTCTCCCTGACCATTTCTGTTACTTATGTTGATGAACGAACAGTTGATCTAGCTGAAAAATCCTTGCTTTACTCTTTCTGCCATTTCAGAGTAAGGGGATGCAAGCCTTTGCACCCCACTGTACTTTTGCCATCTTTGATCATGTTACTTCTGCCACTGTCTTCATTACAGCATGTTATACCACACATGATGAATGCCCCACTATCAAAACAATTATTTTTATGTGCACCTTGTGATTAGCATTTGAATTCAATAAAAGAAGTACAGTAATATTTCCTGTTTTCCTTTTTTCACAGAGGAAACAATCAGGAATACAGGCAAAATTTCAAAGGGTTTCAGATTTTCTTTTTTTATTGTCTTTGATTATGATTAGGTGTACAAAAAGCATGCAAAAAATAGCTTTTTTATATATATATTGGTACATATTTACATGGTAACAATATCATTCCATAGGTATGTACCATGGTTCTGTTTGTATATGAATAACTTATGCAGGCAAGTGAGTACATTGAGGAAAATGCACAAGACAACACAAGACTATGAGACTGACATCCAGGAACATAAAGACAGTGGGCACCTTCATAAAACACATATCAGGATAGTTTCAAACAGCCTTCAGCAGTGATTTAATAGTCCCTGACTTCATATTATGTACAGACACACTCTCCCACAATCCTCCTGCTTTCGATATAATTATTACCTGAAATTAGTCCTGTCACTCACTTCCTGTGCATCAACTGTAACAAGCAACTGCACCCATTGATTTCTCTCAGTTTCACTGCTGTTACAACGTTAAGCTAGACAACATTTTGTGTGCACAAAGCTAAGGCTGCACAGTTCAGTAAATTTTTACATTTTGTTGAATTAAAGTTTCTGTACTCTGCAGTGGGACCCAGACCTGCAGCAAATAGTGAAAAGTAGTACATGCTGAGCTATGGAGAACACCTAAACTGTGCAAGCATTGGGGCTTTCTACAAGGATGAACTGTACAGAATCATATACAGACAGATGAGAAATTAAAAGAAAAACCTGGTCTGCCAGTCCAGAGGCATTGCCACCACGCAGTGTTGCAGAGGTGTGTCAGCCAAGACAGCCCCACAACTTCCAGAGACTTAAGGTACTCAGGGTGGATCTCATCCACCCCCCAGTCCTCTTTTTAAGAAGGGGGACCGGAGGGTGTGTTCCAACTACAGAGGGATCACACTCCTCAGCCTCCCCGGGAAAGTCTATGCCAGGGTACTGGGGAGGAGAATTTGACCTATAGTCAAACCTTGGATTCAGGAGGAACAATGCGGTTTTCGTCCTGGCCGTGGAACACTGGACCAGCTCCATACCCTTTTCAGGGTGGTGGAGGGTTCATGGGAGTTTGCCCAACAGGAGCTTGGTTCGCATTGCCGGTAGTAAGTCAGACTTGTTTCCAGTGCATGTTGGACTCTGGCAGGGCTGCCCTTTGTCACCAGTTTTGTTCATTATTTTTATGGACAGAATTTCTAGGTGCAGCCAGGGGCCGGAGGGAGTCCGGTTTGGAGACCACAGGATCTCGTCTCAGCTTTTTGCAGATGACGTTGTCCTGTTGGCCCCATCAAACCAGGACCTCCAGCGGGCACTGGGGCGGTTTGCAGCCGAGTGTGAAGCGGCTGGGATGAGAATCAGCACCTCCAAATCTGAGGCCATGGTTCTCAGTCGGAAAAGGGTGGCTTGTTCCCTTCAGGTTGGTGGAGAGTTCCTGCCTCAAGTGGAGGAGTTCAAGTATCTTGGGGTCTTGTTCATGAGTGAGGGAAGGATGGAACGGGAGATTGACAGGCGGATCGGTGCAGCTTCTGCAATAATACGGTCGATGAACCGGTCCACTGTGGTGAGGAAGGAGCTGAGCTGTAAGGCGAAGCTCTCGATTTGCTGGTCAATCTACGTTCAGACTCTCACCTATGGTCATGAGCTTTAGGTCATGACCAGAGGGAAGTCTGGGTATCTTTGCTTAGACTGCTGCCCCTGCGACCCGGTTCCGGATAAGCGGAGGAAAACGGATGGATGGATGGATGAAATACCTGAGTAAATGAGTGACCTCTTCCAGGATGACAGTGCCCATATCCATAGGACATGAGTGTACAAATTCTCAGTCATCCGGGTCATAGTAAGCTGAAAAAAACTTAAAAATCAACTGGACTAGACTTTTAGGTCGAAGATGTTTTACCTCTCATCCAAGAGGCTTCATCAGTTCAGAACTGAACTGATCATCGAGGGATAGGAAAATTACATGAATCATATGCTATAGCCTTCACAGTCACCAGATCTCAACCCAGATGAACACCTATGTGAGACTTTGGATCGACAAGTTAGATAGCATCTCCATCACCACTATCATCACAACACCAACTAAGGGAATATCTTTTGGAACAGTGGTGTTCATTCTTCCAGTAGGCCCCAGAGACTTGTAGAATCAATGCCAAGGTGCACTGTAGCTGTTCTGGAGGCACATAGTGGCCCAACACCATATTGAGACACTCCATGCTGGTTTTCCCTTTAATCTGTCACCCCTCTGTGATGACTAAGTTATGGCAAAACTGCATTAAATTTAGCAGACTCAATTAGCTGATCACTATGTGTAGAGGTCATCTAAAGTGGTTGCAATGGTGCAAGAATGAATAATATATCTATGAAAAACAAATTTTTTTTATCCTTCTGCTGAACTTTAGTTTTGCTAAATAAAAATAAAAATCAAGGTATATCAGATTCAATTTGCACCAAATGTAGAGAAGATTGGCCAAAATTTGCAGATAGAGTGGTTTTCAAATAAGACATTTCTGTAGATGAAAGTGGGTGAGATCTGTATGGAATGACTGGCATGGACTTAAAAAGAAAACATTTTTGCTTATATGCTTTAGTTAAAGGAAAACACAAAAACCTAAAGCACTGTATAAATGGTGGTGAACTCTGTACTAAAAAACAGTGCTAATTTTCCACAAAATGTGATTCATGATCTGAAGAAATTTTTAAAAACCCTATTAACTGTTAAATAACTGTAGGCTGGCTACATGAAAAGACTGATAGTTGGATGGAGAGTAGGAATTTCTGGTACAACTTCATCTATTTCCAAAAGAAAGAAGTGGTCTAAAAAAGTATAAATGTCAGCAACAGTGGAGCAAACTGTTGCACACTGAACCCAGCTTAGCCTTATGCTGTTAGGGGTGTGCATGTGAGGTAGGACCCAAAAATGCAGACCTCACTGGCATGAAACACAAAGGAGTTTATTAAATTAGAACACTGGTATGCCGAGTGAATAAAAAAAAGGGGGACGGGGGCCGAGCAGGAACCCGAGGGACCTGAGGACTGGGATGTGCAGGAGAGTGAGGCTGGGTGGAGGACTCCAAGAGGACCAGAGCACCATGAAGTACAGGTGAGTAGGCAGGAGATGGATGGCAACAGGAGGACCAGAGTGTACAGGTGAGTTGGCAGGAGATGGATGGCAACAGGAGGACCAGAACGTCGGCAGGAGATGGCATGTACCAGGAGGACCAACGTGAACAGCTGAGTTGGCAGGCACCAGGAAGACCAAAGGTGAGAGGTGAGTAGCAGAAAGGTTGCAGGTATGGAGTGGCTGACTGGCAGAGCAACTCTCAGAACAGACAATGAGTGTGTCTATACTTTGTCTGTGTGGCTGGTGTATTGACAAGATGGAGAGTGGTGAGTAGTCAGGAAGGACCGGGGACAGCGTTGCTTGTCTGCATCACCAGGGAATACACAAAAGCGTAGCCAGAGGAGGACAGATGAATGGGCTGCAGGCAGGCAGGGAAATTCACAGGAGATATTGCAGCGTGGTGTGTAGCCAGACGAGGACCAACGATAGGATAGCAGACAGGAGATTCTACAGGGGATGACTACTTGTCGGTGTCGCAGATGAGATCACAGATGAACGTGATGTGTAGCCAGAAGTGGACAGATGACAAGATAGCAGACAGGCAGGAGTACTCACAGGAGGTAGAATGCAGTTTGGCTTGTACAGCTTTGCAGTCGAGGTACAGGTCTCAGGTAAAGTGTTAAACAGAACAGAGCCAGGAGTTCAGGAGAAATTTCCAGTTCAGGACAAGTTTTCACTAAAAACGTGGCAGAGAGTAACGTGATGAACCAGCGCGTGGCAGACTGAGAGAAGGAGTATATGTAGCACCGGCAACCAAAGGAATAACAAGGGAACAAGTGAAAGTGATAAGTGGTGATATAGGACCTGGGTAAAGCTGGAGCAGGTTAGGTGAAGTGGAGTGGAAAAAATGGCCAAAAATAAAAGCACAAGATCAAAGAATGAAAGCAACCATAACATATGCATCATTTCAGCTGTAAAACCCAAAGTCCCTTGCCCCATTTACAGTCCTGTCATTATAGAAATATGCACAACAGCTATTCAGAGTTGTTACTGTAGCTGGCACAGAGACAGACACAGGACACGGACAGGAGAATAAGTTAAATGGAAACATATTTGTTTCATTTGCAAAAATTGTGAAAATTAGGCAGAAATGCTGTGGCATGCAGCTCAATAGCAAAGAGGAATGGATCAAAAAAGCACACTAACTGTGAGAACATACAGTATGATATACAGTAAATATGACCTTTTACCTGTGATTGAGTTTTCTCTTAATGATAAACTGTACAATTTTCCATGGCTGGCAGGTTCCATTAGTGTTATGTGTATTCACAATAATTTTAATATGCATCAGTAAACAGAAAAGTGCAAATATGTAAATATAAGCAGTATTTTAGCTTAACCCTCAACAAGGACAACTAAAATATATATAAAAGGATGATTGGCCTGAGTGCTTTGACAGCAAATCAACCAATAGTGCACTGGTGATTAAGACAACAATATTGCACCTCTAACAATGACAAAATATCTATACAAACACACAAATGTAAAGTTGGCAAACAGAAAACTGTTTCCTACAGTAGATGAACCCTTGTAAGAATGTTGTGAGTTTTTCAGCAAATAAAACATAACATACAATTTCATATTTTTTGGTTCAAGCAGCCCTTCACCGGAGGTCACCCCCAGAACTGACCTCAAAAGCCACATTCTTTTATACATCACCCACAGAAAGACTAAAACCTCATCAAATTAATGTTCATGACCCTTAATTTCAAACTGCATATACAGACATTTTACACAAATAGTCATAAAGATATTCATCAATGCTAAACAACAGAGCTTGCATCAAAGGTTTTCCTGAACAATAAAATAAAAAAGATATAAAGCTTTACATTCTTCAGTGTCCAGATGATAATAAAGTTGACTTTCTAATAGTTTTTTACACATAAAGTCCTTGGCCCTGAACATAAATCCCTAAGACTCAATAGCTGACATACTTTTCTATTCAGAGTCCACAAACCCCTCTTCATTCTTTGTGCTTCAGTCAACATTCTTCACTGCTGGATACTGAGGGCAAGATTAACATAGAAAATGCTGAGCAGTGCCCTCCCTGTTTCTAATCAGCCACACCGGGGACAGCACTGCAGTGGATGGGGAAGTGTTGTTGCTGGCAGCGTGGGCCTATTCATGACACTGAAATGCTCTGTTTCTTTGTTGTTCAAGTTATCAGAGCACTCTGCCAGACAAATGTGCCTCCTTTCATGGAGCAACACACCAGTTCAACAAAAGAAAAGAAAGATTCAAAACGGAGTTATATAAATGTATCTGTGGCAGAGCTGCTGTAGGGGCAGAAATGTTCTCAGTGAAATGAGTCAGCAGAGATAAACTGCCCACAGACCTGGCTTTATAAAAGCTAGCCAGCCAAGGACTCGTGAAACAAAATATAAATTTCCTTTTCATTTAACTGTGATCCCAGTATGTGTGATCTCAGAGGGTCTGCACACTAACTATTTTATCCAGCTCTTCAAGATTGCATGGCTAGCTGGAACTCCCCAAGCTTAGCTAGTTAAACTAGTTAGGCACTGTATGACAGTTAGTTGGGTGAGAAGGGGGAGTTAAATCTCATATATCAGTTTTTAAAATTGGATAACTCTCCCTGGTATTAATAATATTTCATTTGGACACTAGGTTTGACTTAAAACAACCCCCTCATGTCTCAAATTACATATAGTCTTGGGTCTGTACAACTCGATCAATCCTTAATGAAAACAAAAAAAAAAAAAAAAAAAACGCATATTAAACAGTAAAGAAATAGAGATGGTGTTATGTAATTTAAACCTTAACGTTTATATAGACCACTAATCACAATAGTCACCAATGCCTTAATATGAGGAATTATATCGAAACCTATTGCAAGAATAACTAAAGGATAAACATTAACTATAAGATAGGTAATCTTTTATTGTATATTATTCATTTAATTTATGCTGTTGCTATTGTTTTTATAATGCAGAAGAAAGTGAAGAAGAGACTTTTGCTAGAGATAACATTTAGTGAGAAAAATCAAAATTAATAAATTCCTGAAGCAAAGACAGAAGTAAACGCACCTTTACAACTGTACACACCAGAGCACTGCCTCTGACAATTTTTGACCCCCCACCCCCCTTTTTAAAAATCAATCCCACAAAGGATTAATAAAATATACACCAATGAGCCATAACATTATGCAGTGGCGGGCCGTGCATTTGGTACCTGGGCCTTCAGTGAGGACTTACCCGAGTTAATTCACCTCTTAATATCACCACTGTACGTTGCAATTATAAAAACCATCAATGCTATACAAAAACGCAATATAACAAAGCGTGGCATTACAGAGAGAGAGGCATTTCACGTATTGAGGGTGAATACCGTTTTTACTAAAGCAAGAAACCCAGTCAAGACAACTCCAAACCTCTACACTACAACCACAACTGTGCCACATACATCATCTGGAGTAGTTCAGAATCAATATTTATCTAATAACATGGCAAAAACATACAAAATTTAAGTTAAATACATCATACTAACCAGGGATGCTACAAAATGAAGAGAATAGACTGTTGGGAATAAATTAGTACAATTTCGTGAAACAAACATTAGAATTTAGGTTGTAAATGTAGGTCAGTGCTTCTGATAGTTTTTAGGCCAGCAGAGAAGGCCTCGCTGGCCCTGACGGCCCACCACTAACATTATGACCACTGGCAGGTGAAGTGAATAACACTGACTGTCACAGTGACACCTGTCAGTGTGTTGGGTATATTAGGCAGCAAGTGAACATTCAGTCCTCAAAGTTGATGTGTTGGAAGCAGGAAAAATGGGCCAGTGTAAGGATCTGAGTGACTTTGACAAGGGCCAAACTGATGGTGAGATGACTGGGTCAGAGCATCTCCCACCCTGCAGGTCTTAGTGGGTGTTCCTGGTCTGCAGTGGTTAATACCTACCAACAGTGTCTAAGGAAGGACACATGGTGAACTGGTGACAGGGTCATGGATGCCCACGGCTCACTGATGATGAGGTTGATCTACTGTATTTTAAACTTTTAACTTCCAACAGTTTTTATTCCTTTTAATTAGGTTTTTCACTGAATTGGAGACACATCTGTGCTCTTTCTGACAGTATAACTGGATTTACAGAAGATGCAACCAACTGCCACATTGACTCCTATGTACACAGTATTAGGCAGGTGGTCATAATGTTATGGCTGATTGGTGTATGTTAAAAACACGCCAGCTAAAGGAAACACAGAAAAAGGCCCCCACCCCCACCCCTCAGTAATTCATGTCCCTGAATAACTTGAGTTGATATATTGTATAATAAGAAGTATACCACTGCCCTTTTTCAGTCTGTTCAAACTCGCCATTAAATAACATGTACTTTGAAATGCTCCGATTTCTGGCACGATAGCCTCCCATCAAATCAAACTGCATGGTATGATATACCATAGTAGGAGAAGCGTGAAATTACTTTTAGTACAAAATAAATACTGTACCCATCACACAGCAGGGAATGTCAAGCAAAGCAAAGCTGCTGCCCTTTCTGTGCAATCACAGAGAGGGTCAAGCAAGAGTGTGAGGGCAGTACAGGAAGGACCTTGACAACCTTGCATCAAAATAAAAGCTACTGATGGCACATACAATATACAATAGCGTTTTGAGACGATAACACTGTAGACACCTAAAAAAAATCTAGCGTATGCAAATTATTAAAATGATTAATCACTGTTCATAATGAAAAACTCTGAAGATGCTGAAGTCTGTGATGAGCACTAAAGACAGGCTTCTTTTCTCCTTGTCAGGCTGTGACTTGTGGCTATAGATGGTCTGATGATGTGCCATAACCACTTGCCATGCATATGGGTTAAAAAAATTAGCTGAATTTGACAGTTTTTTTCACAGTGTGAAGCCAGCTGACAAGTACATTCTCATCTTGTCCTGGAACAATTATTTCAATTGTTAATGATCCAGAGAACTGGCAGAGTTCCTCTTATCGATTCACTAATGCTAGTCACAACATTAGGTGTGCACATTAGGTGTAGCAGTTTTGACAATCAACACTGCGGATGGACCTTAGTGGCCAGAAGTTCTATAGTGGAGAAATAAAACTGAGGGAAACCGGGCTAAGAAGGGATAGTCCTGGAAGCAAAACCTAAAGCAGGCCTGAGCGTACAAGTGTGAATGCATCAGATTTAAAACCCTAAGAGGTGCCTCAGTGCACAGAGTAACAAGTAGCAATGGTCTGAAGGAAATGTGTGAATGAAAGGGTAAGTGCACAGTGCATGTAAAGAGGATGGAGTTTAAGACAAAGCTCTGCTGCTGGGCCACTCAAGAGGAGAGCTCGTCTTCATGCAGATCCTCCAGCTCGACTTCTCTGGGTCCATCACCTGTGCTGCTCTTTCTGAAAGAAGAAATAGAAGAGACAAATAGAGAGAAGCAAGTGAATATCAATCTGTCTTTTGATAGTTTCAAGCTAGTCAACCATACTGAGGACAGAGATCACACTATTAAGCTTATGCTTTATCTCTCAAAAGGCAGGAGTGCAACCAGGGAATCTCTCTTCCATACTTGATGAATGTTAACACAAATGCTTTATCCACGCAACACAGCATTAAATGACAGCAGTAGGGAGATGACAAAACCCTCTGAAATGACAGCTGGAGAAGGGCGGCTCCATCACTTGTCATGATGGAGATAAGTAAGAGTTGAGGAGCCTAAGGTGATGATGGGCACAGTGGCAGTAGACAGACAGCGAGCCAGACTGCACTGCACAGTGTTACCTGAGTGAGGGGTGAAGTTTTAAAGTGGGCCTGAAGGGCCACGAGTCCCTGCAGCAGAGTGGAAGAAAAGATGAAACAGTCTCAGAAGAGAGCAAAGGTCACCTCAGGAGGTCAAAGACATGGTGGTCGCTGGCGGAGATGACGCCCTCCATACATCCTCAGTATTAAAGTGATACGTGTAATTTTGTACAGTTCAATGTCTTGAGGCAACAATGTTAATGTTGATGACCAAGTAACTTAATGTCCTTAAGTTACCGTTTCTGAAATGTGAAGCTAAGAAAATAGCCCTGGTGATGTCATAGTGGTGTCACCAGGCTTATCTCAGCTTGGATTTTGATATTAAAATTTTCTGACAAAGAAGACTCACTTACAGATGAACTATGAATATCTATATCTATACTATAATGCAGTAATAAGCATTAATTAATAGTAACAAATGCATTTATTAATCATTTACTAATGTTTTTCATGTTAAAGTATTAACTCATATATTATTTAATACTTTTCAATGACACTGCCAACATTTGTTGATACAATAGTAAGCATTAACTAAAAGTTAAATAATACAATAATAAGCATTAAATAACTTGAATGTCTCTTGGTAATGTTAGGTATTTTTAGTCAGATAGATATTGGTCAGATACCTGTTGCATTAGAAATGTTTAGAGTAGACAGGATGTCTACTTAGGCAGTCTCATGAATGCTGCAGGATGCTTATGGTCAAGGATAACTAGATAGAAAAGTCTGACTGTTAGAAGACAGGATGTTTAATATTATTATTATGACGTGTATAACTGGCTTGGGCCAGCTGCAGAGCTGTCCCTGGGAGATGCTGCGGCTTGGCGTCTCCTGTTAGTATGGGATTAGCCCAAGGTGATATAATGTATTAGACCTGTTGGGTTCAGGGTCTTTCATCTTTCAGCTGCCTGCGCGCATGTTGGAGGTGCAAGATACCTGAGCGTGTAATGTTAATTTTTACCTGTGTTCATTGAATAAATCAGCTACTTGGACTGCCTCGTCTCTCAGAGTTAGCATGGTAAAAAAGAATTGGAATGCAACAGTTCCTTCACACGTAGTGTCAACTCGTGCAGTGCTTAGGTTGGCTTGCAAACCGCCAAAAAAAAAAAAAAAACACCATAGAGGAGGAGAAGAAGAATTCAAACAGTCGATACTGGCGCAATGCATTTTCACACACATCCACGGAAGATGGTTCACTTTTTCTTGTCACTGTTCTACATGTTATTCATATTGTGTAATAAAGTCCAACAATGTTATTGAGCATAAAAAAACTTTATCCTGAGCTCAGACACTAGTGTTAAACCTGAAGCATGTAGACCATTGAACCGTAAAACATATAAACATGGTTTATTTTGATTTTTTGACCATTTTAATTATTTTTCCAGACAAACTGCTCTTTGAAGATATTGTCCCAATGAAGTTGGTTGTTCCTGACAGTAAACTAACCCAGAGTATCTCAGAGTACTTGAAATGCAGGCACCAAAGATATTTTTTCACAGTGTAGGTTAAGGACTGGACAAAAAAAGATGATTTTGAGAAAGGCAAGGCAACTAGTTTGTTTCGACATGGAATGACCCATACCTTTCCTAAACATCTAACTTATAAATGCTTCATGACCATCATGTTTGGGTTTTGTTGTCATTTGTGTGACTATGTGTAAAACATTCAAGTTGATGTAATGGACAGTCAGTTCTTGCCTCCAGAGTGTTTGCATGAATTTGAAAGTAATTGATAAATCCAGCTTGGTTTGTTAGGTCTCAAGACGCTATCACAAGAGAAACTACACTGAAGATCACGAGAGGGGGGAAATATCAAGAGCATAATCTCCTTACAGGATTCAGAATCTCACTCTTCAGACTTGGATAGTGTCAGGATAGGCGCGTAAAGCTGCCGATGAAGTCACGGGGCGATATCAAGAGCATAATCTCCTTACAGGATTCAGAATCTCACTCTTCAGACTTGGATAGTGTCAGGATAGGCGCGTAAAGCTGCCGATGAAGTCACGGGGTGAACTCAATTATTGAGCCAGACAAGGATAAGTGAGACAACATAAGAGCACTGATAACAAAACGATACAGAAACTACTACCAGAAACTGGACTCGTTCATACAGTCCAGGGTCAGAGCCAGCAAACTTACACAGCCGAGGGATCCACAAACGAGAGGTCAGAGAGGGGAGTCTGATAGTCCATACACAGAAAAACACGATCAGAATCAGAGGGGACGGGCAGTACTCAGTGGTGACAAGGTAATCCATGGTCAGAGCTGGAATAACAGGTACAGAAAACGCTGGAAAGCCTGAACAGGAGTTAGAACAATCTGGCAGCTTTCCAGTGGGGGGAAAGCTGCCTATACAGGGGTGAAAACAGGTGAAAACAATGAGTGCTGATTAAAGTAAAAAGTCCGAAACTAAGGTGAAACAGAAACAGGAAATAATGTCAAAATAAAAGCATGAGAACGAAAGCTGAAGGGACAGGATCATAACAGTATAGCTCTGATTCTTCTTCTTCTTCAGAAGAAGAAATTACAGAAACAATTTGATTCTGAGTCTGACTCAGAATCAGATAGCTCTGATTCTTTTGTGGTGAAGAAGAAGAGGAAGTTGAAGAAGAAGAAGAAGAAGAAGAAGGAGGAGGAAAAATGCAAAAAAAAGAAGGAAAACATCACTACTGGCAACGAGGTATGTGAAGTATATTTGTTTTGTATTTAAATTGAGTCATGTTAGAAAAAAAAGTTTGGTAAAGGTATATCCTAGGATGTGGTATAAAAAAGAGAGGTAATGCTGTCAGAGATTGCCAAAATTGAGATTTAACACTGACAGAACATAATGGTTGTAGGTGGGCTATATGTTTGACAGAACCTCTAAATCTAAACCAAGTCATACCCAGCTGGACTTTGACTTGTGTCTGTCTTCCTGCAGTATGTGTTTTTAAAAATTAAAAAGTTGTGTACAGATAACCTCCACATAATGTTAGCTAGTTTAATCACCATTTATTTTTGGTACCAGCACCTACTGATTAGTCACTTGCCACATACAGTAACCCAGCAATCTTAAGCATTACAAATTGGGAGACCTCTTATAAAGTATATAAACATTTGGATTAAATAATACTTAAAGTGAAAAAGTTAGGGTCAGGACAATGATGTGGGGAATCATGTATTTTGGATGTACAAGCCCCCATCAGTATTGATCATATTAAATTGTTATTTTATTTATTTTTTGCTTTTTTCCTGATGTAGCACCTAGTGCTCTTTGAGCTGGTAGGTGCTTTATAAATAAATTACAGTATGTCTACCATACATTATTCAAGTGAACTTATTCTCATTCTTATTCAGTTTATTTTTGTTTGCTTTGTTTTGTTTGTTTTTAGTTAGCGAACCATCAGAGGTGGTGCGTCGATATAAGACAGTGCTGGGCATCTTCCAAAAGGGCAAGACAATGGCTGAGGCATTCAACAAGTTTGGAGCGGATCGCAACACAATTTCACAAACTTCTGAATTTGCTGAGTTGGTAATTGCTGTTCCAGAAAAGTATGCCCAGCTTGTTCAACAGGTGAAGGGGAGAAACTGTGAACTTCATGAAATACATGTTAATATCTGTATTGACTATTTACTAGCATTAGTTACCAAGAGGCATTCAAGTTATTTAATGCTTATTATTGTATTATTTAACTTTTAGTTAATGCTTACTATTGTATCAACAAATGTTGGCAGTGTCATTGAAAAGTATTAAATAATGTATGAGTTAATACTTTAACATGAAAAACATTAGTAAATGATTAATAAATGCATTTGTTACCTATTAGTTAATGCTTATCACTGTATTATTGCATTAAGTACTGTTAATTAATGTACCCTTACTGTAAAGTGTTACCATTTTAACTATGTTTTAAAAACAGTTCTAATTAGTAAAGGGAATGATCATTTTTTGCAGTGTTAATCAAATCACTGTTTTTAGTAAGTTGTGGTACCTTTGCATGATTGTGATAAAGATGGGATTATGCTCACGATGCCTAGTAGAGTACATCTCATAGTGGTATTTCTCACATCAAGGCCATACCCATAAACCCAGTTGCTGCCTGTCACAAAAAGGATACTACTAGCCCCAGCCCCCTACCCCACATTCACCCAGATGTTTAATCTTCAACTTGACTGGACAAGAATTGCTTTTGGTGAGTTTGAATCCTTTAGCTATAAAATGTATTTAGTCTTTGACTAAATACAGCTCCCAGGGGCTGTTCATGTTTTTGGTCTCATACGGATACATGCCTGAAAAACAAAGTGGTTCAAACAGATGTTAAAATGCTCTGTGCTGCTTAGGGTCTTTTCTTATAGTCTTCCCAATCATCAGCAAGGCTGCTGTTTCATGAAGCTGAGCTGGTCCTCAAACAGTATCCTTACAGACTGGTTCATGTCTTCATTATAGTCATGCTATTGTGAGTCCTGCATGTAAGATCTTGTTTTTCATTTTCCAGCTGGGGGCAATGTTGCTTTACACTCTCAACACATCCTCTGAAAATCCCTTTACCTTACATAGCAGCTCTCTCTGCTCTCATTGCTTATAGTGTAACAGGGCAAACCTAGACCTAGATAGAGAAGAAGTCGTCTAAAAGACCCTCACAATAGGAGATTACTCTCTGCTCAGTGGTTCATCTTCATGACAGTGTCTACTGGACACAAAACACAGATGACTGGTCCAAGGGCAACCACAGTAAAGCAGGGAACAGCTATAGATATCTGTGCCCTTGGCGGTGTATATACATGTATGAAAGTAACTGATGGGTTAAGACCATTGGCCACTTCCCCTTTAATGCTTTCAATCCATGTAACAAAACAAACAAACAAACAAATAAGCAAATAAATCAATCCAAGGTCACACTCAGGCAGTGGCTCTGTATCATTCTGTCACTGTGAATCCTTCTAGCCTTGAAAGCTGAAAACAACACACAAAGAAACACTTAGAAAAGCTGTAAGCTCCACTGCATACAAAGAAACAATGAATTATGGTGCTATGGCAACAAAGCAGCAGCTGCTGCAGCTGCAGGAAGTGACTGCTAGTTAACCTGATACAGCAGAAGGATGATACAGGTGTGAAGTACCAATCTAGTGTATGTCAGAACCTCAGGCAGTGTCAACATTAGGACTGGACCTGCGTGGTTTTATTCTTGGACAATATATTCAAGTATTAAATATGTGGAGAGGTTTCGGACATGGCAGAGTGCTGGACTGTGTGTGCTTACATGAGCAGGCTGTCAGGTGCAGACATGGACCTCTCCTCTCTCCTGCTTGGACACTCAAAGGGGTTACTGAAGGAGCGCTTCCTCAGCATGGCTTTTACCAAGATCTGAAACATTCACAAAGATAAAATGGTTACAAAGATCAGCAAAAGGTCCCTTTTTGTTTTGTTCTTGTGATTGTGCACAGAGAGTGCAAGACCTGCACACAGTGAGTAAAGCAAAACACAATATCCAAGTTCTTATGGAAACATCAATATGAGAAGCTGTTTTTGTGCCATAAAAACATGCATGCACAGAACACATTCAACATAAAAAAACACTCTGCTAGCCAGTATTAATTGTAGGGATTCTAATAAGGTTCCTTAAAAAGTGGTGTGGAAGAAACACCTGTTCTAAAGTAAGACAGCTCACACTCTTACTGTGCATTTATGGCTGTATGATGAATGTTTTTGTGATCAGTTTGATGTGTGTATAGAGCTTCAGTGTGCGACTTAGAGACCAGTGACAGGTGCTCTTATCAATTACACCAGGCACACAGCAGGTATACCATATACTGTATGCTAATGTTACTTTTTTATGCTAAAATGACCAGCATGAGGTGGGCTCCTGTGCTTCGAACCTGTTGATGGTTTGAACACACTCACAGTTCTTCTCTGACTACCTGAAGAGCTACAGTAAGTCTCTGCAGTCCCAGTTGGTTAGCATTATTAGCCAACTACCAGTAGCTGCCATTTTTTACTAGAGTTCAGTGTATGATGTCAGACATTTATTGGCTCTAGCTAGCTACATATTACATACAAATGAACGTCTAAAACATAATTTTACTGGTTTCTTTATTTCTACATACTTGAAATGTTTGTGTGCATACTATCATGACAACATACTACCTGGGAACCTGTCCATTGTCTGCTAACTCTAATCTTAGTGTGTTAACTGTATGATATCAGCTTTAATTTTGCAGGGCTTTCTTGTTAAGGTATTTTTTAAAGACAATACATATTTGTTTGGTGAAAGATAAATGGCATTGATAATTTCAAACGTGCCTTTATGAGGCACTGCTGTGCTGTGGATGCTGTGCATGTCTATGTCACTATGTGAGTTTACCTCCAAATTAATCAACCTTTATGTTATCTATGAAGCTACATAGTACAGAATCTGGGTTTCTGAATTGGGGGAAGTGGTTCCTTTGCACTAGATGTAATGGTTTATAGTATATGAGTAATACCTGTAAGTACAGTACAGTTTTACCTTACTGTCCTGTAAAGGAGGGTTTTAATGTTGGACAACCAAAAGAAAAGTTTTAAATATACACAGTATTCAAAATGGAGCATCAGGGTGCTTTTTTAGATTTCAGGGGTTAGACAATGATAAGAGGTAACCTTGCCACTGTTAATCAGTAGCTGAGCCCTGTTGACTGTTATCAATTTGGCATAAAAGTGCATTGTGAATGTTGGGCACTTGATGCTTACCACTGCAGAGAGACTGGGAACAAACTTGACTGAGTTCTGGATATCTTCCTCTGTCACCTCAACCACAGAGCAGTGCTCCTCCTCCAGAGGCAAGAGGTCAGTGCCCCATTGGGTCACCCACTGGTCCTTCTAAACACATACACAAAGACAGACATGACAGTTTCCAGTTATGATTTTACCTTTGGACTGCACAGCATGCATATTTTAAATTTCTAATGAGTATTTTTTTTTAAAAGCCATAATGATTTATTTAGATTTATATATGAGCAAAACCTACCAGCCACTTTGCCATCTGTTTGGATTCATTTCACTATTATATAAAAACCCACCTGAAAAGTACATCACTGTGGCTTAACCAGCCTGAATTAATTTTTGTCACAGTTACTTTAATTTTACTTTAAATTATAAGGCTGTAAATATGCTATAATTTTATTGTCATCAAGTTCATGAAAAAAACAACCAGTCTGTCTCTCAGTACTTTGACTTTCCCAGCCTGTTTGTTGTTTTTAGCTCCAGTTCCTTCATTTCTATTGAAGACATACAATTTTAAAAACAGGTCATGAATGTGGACTTTTATTTTGAAAAAAAAAACCAAAATAGTTTTGTAAAACATCCTTGCACAATGCAGTTTTTACCAAACTTTACTTAAACAGGAGGAAATAGTTTTTCTGGTGGGGGATACTTTCGGTCATGGATTTGATGCTCTAAGAAGTATCTACAACACCAGGACGATGTATCTGAGATTCACACATGATAAACTACAGTGCCTGTTTTCATCAATAGAAGGAACATGTCACCTAGTATAATGGCTCATTCATGTATTTATACTTATTATTATGACCATTTAATTATTGGTTTCGGTCATTTCATGGGATTTGTTGACAATACAATACATACTGAATACCTCCAGATGTATCATTTAAATTGTCTGCAGATATTCCTGGTGCATTCATGTGCCACTTGAGAGGATCAGTCATTCAGGACTTCCAGAATGACTACAAAAATTATTGTTGTGTTGGAAATGCTAAATCAAAATACATTCAATCATCAATCAATAACACTATAAACATTACTGTTGCTTCTTATGAAATTATGATTCAGAAAATATTACTTTTCTTGTTTTCATACAATGACATGAAGTCAAAAATCAAACAAGTATAATATGTTGTAATAATTTGACAGGAATATACATAAATACAATGTAGCACAGGGGTTGAAATACAATTAGCTTTAAATTGAATTAAATATAAATTGCATTTCATTAAATTGTTAACAGCTCTGCCTCCTGGGTTTCAGTACTGCTTCTTTCAACTTCAATTAAAAGAGTGTTTGGGTCACACTGTGTGACAATGGGGAGTGGGAATGCCACCTATCCGTGGCTGGTCCAGGACCTCCCTGCCCCTCTAATACTGTCTAACTCAGTTTCACTTTGTCCTCCATAGGAACAAACAGGCTTCATCATACCCTCAATGAATATAGCATAGTGTATATACCACATGCAAGTCACTGAAATCCATTTGTTACAGTCATGTGCATTTTGGCTGCCTGTCATCCTGAAGGATGGGCGACTAACTCCACGGTCTCATTTTGCATCTGCTTTGTTCTCTGCTATGTTACCTTGATGTCAGGGATGGTGATCCTGGTATCTGGGTTCTTATCCAGCATCCTCAAGATCAGAGTGTGTAGCTCTTCACTGATCTTTGGTCTGCATGAAACACAAGGTAGTAATGATACAAAACTATTGTTTTGGAGCATGTGGAAGCTTATGAGATAAATGGATAAATTATCAAAGGCATTTCTGAATCAGTACATTTCATGCAATTTGAGAATCTTGATTATATCATCAATATAAAAAGCAGGCCCAGGGGTCATAAAGAACAGACTGAAATTTGATTTCTTCAACATTGACCTGCGACCATTCCAGAAGAAGCTTAATAATTTGAAACCCAATTTCACATTTTACATGTATCTATGAGTTGTGGGCAAGTCAACCAAAGACTAAATACATTTTATTAGGTTTTAATCTGAGTATGTTTAGAGGCCATAAGAGTTAAACCTATTGAGAATTCAGTGTCAACTAAACTGTCCTCACTCAAAGAAAGCGAATAGCAACAGGATTACCATTTCAAAATTTAAAAAATTAACAAAATAAACATTGATTAGCTCTGTTGGTTCTCAGCTGCTAGATTTGTAGATCTGGGTTGGTGCACGTATATAGTTGCTCACAATAACATCTTAGTCTTAAGCACATAAAAATTTGTGAGTGATGTACTTTTGTTTGTTTTGTTGTTAGAATTAAGAATAAGTGCCATTCATTAACCCATTAAGACACTATGCTCAGCTCAAGGAATCTTGTCACTCAGTCAAGAGTGACCAGCACTTTGCATTTTACCAATTTATGATGACAATCTAATAAAAGATATCAGGACTCACACTCTCTAAATGATTTCTTTCTCATGTACACATGAACCACATCTAGTGTATGTTAATATAAAATCTGTTATAATTATGACATTAGCTGAGTTGTGAAGTATAAGAATTTTTTTTAAACCAACTAAAGATCTACAAACTTGCCAGTATTGAACTTTTTATGAAAATGCTTTATATTTAGGTCACTTCTTGCATTATTATGGGGGTAACTTTGTTTCTTTATAATGCAGTCAAAGATGTTGTGGCTGCAGATCACCTCGTTTGCCAGCTCTGGGACCATCAATAACTCCGCATCTGCGGGTGCTGGAGTGTGCTCCTGGTGGCGAGGTGCACCTGCTTCAAATTAGTGGAGCATTACTTAGGGGGAGCGTGGGTGTGATCTCATTGCCAGATGATCTCTCATCATCCTGCTGGTAACTTTGCATATTTACATTGAGCTTGAGCACTTCTGTGGATTATTCTGATAACCTGATTTTGACTACTCACAGTGACTTTGCAGTTTCTGCCATTCTGATTGGTGATTGCTATTTTGTGTTATGAACTGTTTGCCAGTGGTTTGAGATACCTGATTTTTCTCTGACTCTCTGGACTCCGGCCTTTCTGATTTGCATTGCTGCCTTAAGTTACTGTATGAACTATTTGCCAGTGTTTTGACATTCCTGATTTTCCTGTAACCTGGTTGGCTCCAGCCCTTCTGATCTTGTGTGCCACTCTGCACGAGGCCTGTGAACCGTTTCCTCCATCACAGAGAAATAGGTACTCTGCTCTCGGTTGTGGTTTTTTTCCCCAGCCCTGGATCTCTGCCTCCAGCCCTCACCACATCATTCTTCAACCTGCCCTGCCATCACCTGTCAGCCTGCCCAGCTACCTCCACTACACAGATTCCTCTCACTGGGCCAGCGCTCTCCTATGCCAGCTCCAGCCTCCTAGGACTGCTTTCCTGGCCAGCAGCACCATCCAGCCTAAAGCCAGCACCCACCTATATTCAGGTCCTCTGTTTTAGTACTTGATATAGACTATCTCTGTATACCTGTTTTCCTCTCTCGCACTCTCATCCTCTGCTTTAACATAATGCGGTGCACCTCTCCTTCAACCCCGGGTTGCTCCTCTAGCGGTCCAGTCAATACAGTGCCCCCAGCTGCCCGACATCCACTGCAATATCTCCATGTCCGGTCCTCATCGATTCCTCATTTCAGTATTCATTAAACTATATGCTTCTCCAAGCCTGAGTGAGAGTCCTGCATTTTTATGAGTCCCCCTTGTTTGTTGTGATACATCTGGCCGTAACAAAAGGTCAAAGGTCAAAGTGTTTGTCATGTGCAGAGTTAGGAAACGTGTTTCCCTGTACAATGAAATTCTTACTTTGCCGTCCACATGAACGCCACAAAATACAAATGAAATAGAAAGTCGATAAATAAGAAACACAAAATCTAAGGCACTTTAAGCAGCAAATGCAGCAATATAATAAAAATATATAAGAATATAATAAGAGAATGTATGCTGCATGGGAGCAGCATGTGCAGCAGTCAACAGTCAATGTGCAATTATGCATGTGCAAACTGAGAATGTAAACAGTACAGGTCATCAGTACATGATGTATTTCCTGGTAATAAACTCCTCAGCTGTTTAGGAGTCTGAAAGAAAGAGTTTTTCAGTCTGGAGGTCCTGAAATTCACACTTCTGAACCTCCAGCCAGAGGGTGGGGAGGTGAACAGTCCGTGCTGGGGGTGGGTGGGGTCTTTGAGGATGGAGGCAGCTAACATAGTTTTTACCTTTAATATCATATTAATTTTGCTCATCATTAGATCTTTTTGCAGTTTTTCTGTTCTCGTGCACTTACATGTGATGCATTCTGCCAACAAAATATGCCTTGCTGGTGGTTGTGATAGGAGTGGAGGGGGCTGGCCCCCCCCCCCCGCAGGGAA
>NW_018128004.1:234167-236130 GCF_001952655.1 Monopterus albus
GGAGCTGTAGTCAATGAAGAGTATCCTGATGTAGCAGTCTCATTTTCCAGGTGCTCTGAATGCGGGCCAGCACCACTCTCTCAAAACAGTTCATAATAATTGGGGTGAGTGCCACTGGCCTGTAGTCGTTCAGGCAGGTGACCGGGCTCTTCTTGGGAAGGGGGACGATGGTTGTGGTCTTAAAGCAGGTGGGAATGATGCTCTGGCTGAGGGAGAGATAATGGGAACTGCTAATGTCTTGTTTTCTTGTTTGAGCCTCTCGGGCCGACTGGGGGAAAACACTGTATATCCTTAACATCATGACACTGCAGACTGATGCATAGCCCCATGATTTTCAACCACTGTGCCTTGGCATGCTAGTGTCACACTAGATGACACACTAGATGACCACACTAGATCGTGTGGTATGCCATGGGAAATTCACTTAATTTGTTCAAAGAAATTATTATGTAATTACTGCAAATAATATGCCATTGTTGAGCATCTGTGCCTACAATGTAGTGACTGGCAGAGTAATTTAGTAGTATTCCATGTCAGTGGGTGGCAGTAGGTAGAGCAATAATAATGTTGTTAATTTAAGACAATAGAATTAGTAATGTGTGTGAGAGGTGGCGGTGACAAGATGTACAACAGCGATGGATAAATATTTGAAATGGAAAAATGTGAACTGACCCTGGCCAAAATTCTAACCTAGATGAAAAGCCTAGTATGAGTGGAGGTCAAAAGAAAGCAAAATGGTGAGTTGTAGACTACAGGTGGCAGAAACATCACTAATGTTTATTCTAATAAAGTGGAGGAGAATGAAGGATGCAGGCGATGCACTTACGCTTCGGGAAATTCCACAGACGTGGTCCTTATCTTGTTGTGCAAAGCCAATATGTACTCATCAATAAATGGGCACTGCAGGTGGAGCAGAGGAAGAGAGTTAAAAACAGAAGGAAGGTACAACAAATTCTTACTGTGCCAGGGACAATCTGTATCCCTGAAGACAAACAACAACAGCTGCTAGTATTCATCATAATGAATGATGCCACTAAACCAGTGGCAGGCTGTGCACTTGGTACCTGGGCCTTCAGTGGGGACTTACCCGACTTAATTCACCACTATCACGTCGCAATTATATAAGCCATCAATACTATACAAAAACGTAATATAACAAAGCGTGGCATTACAGAGAGCGAGGCATTTTGCGTATTGAGGGTGACTACCATTTTTACTAAAAAAAGAAACCCAGTTAAGACAACTCCAAACCTCTACACTACAACCAAGAGAAGAAAGTTCTTGAGGAAGATGAAAAGAAAGAATTAGAGAGATTTACTTGTTGGGTTTAAGGTATGCAAGATAGAGGGACATTTGGAGGCTGTGAATGCGCTCCATCTAACATGAGTGATTTAAGTGGTTTTAAAGCAAGTTGCGGTAGGTTTTGAGGCAGGATAAAAACAAAGGAGCACATGGCAGGAAAATTGCAAGATGTTGTGAACGTGCACAGGAGAAATGACCAACCCGACTTTGGACTCTAAACTCTGACTGACTCACTGTACCTGGTAGCCACAATGACTGACTTGAAACTGTGACTATCTCCTTTGTCTAATAATATATATATTCAATTGCAGGAGGAGTGATTCTCCCGGAATTCATGTGGGAGACCAACTAACTTGCTTTATGCCACAGGCGGAGGAAAGCGTTGCTGTTATTATAATGTAAAACTGACACTATGACCAACTGCGGAGACATTTCCGGGTTGCAAGCGAGAGCAGACGTCTTTACTGCTCCTCTTGTCTGTTCTACGATTTTTCATATCTTCTACCATAAACGTGGTAACAATTAGCAGGAACCAACAACAAGTATGACCCACGTACGGAATGAGGCAAGTGATTTGCTACAGAGGTTAATAGTTTTTGAGGGATTGGATCTGGAACTGAACACAATTGGAGACACTGAACAACATTATCATGAATCGGAC
>NW_018128004.1:239380-242892 GCF_001952655.1 Monopterus albus
TGTCGGTCCGGGACATTATTCAGGAAATGGACCGGTCGTCCTGCAGAGCTCATCTGGTCCCCGGGTCAAACGGCACCACTTAAAGGCTGAAAACACTTATAAAGCCTCATCCGGTTCTTTCAAACCAGGAACTCCGAGGGACGACTCAGACCACTTGAGTATATAAAAAATATATCCGTGCTGGTTTATTCAAAAAGTCACAGGCAAGAATTTACACTTCAAGTCCAGAGATCTTCCAACCCCCAGGCTGCCCAAGCAGCCCGGAAACAGGAAAAGACCCCGAACCAAGCATTGCTATACAATATTAATTCTTTCTGGGCTGTCGAACCGTGACGTCACCTGATATGTCAGCTTGGCAGCTGAGCAGAGCAGTAGACCAAACATGAAGAAAATAATGTGTGTGGCTGTTGTTTTCGTGGTGTGTATCTAAAACAATTTGACATAACATTACACATTAAGACAAATATTATGGTTACTTTTACCGTCATAATAACATTCGTCCCTGACTTGAGCCCTTCTGCCTTAACAAACCTTGCATTTAACAGCCTGAGGAAGACATCCTGGCTGCACTAACATTCCTAGACAACAAATCTCTAATCCATATCTATCTAACTAAGAAATAACCTAACACCTGTATGTGCTGTTCCATGTTTGTTGTGTTGAATAAATACGACCGATTGAGCACTAATAATTAGTGGTTAACGGACAAAGATTAAATAAGCTAAATGTCCACTATAAATGTGTCTAGATTGGTCTAAAGAAAAAAATCTAAATTAAAGGTGTAGAGCAAGATCTGTACTGCTTATGGTTTGGTGTAATTCAACTGATTGAAGAGCATTAAAATGAATTAGTTTGAATTTAGGTTGTGTGTATGAACGGGATTTATTGAGATATGATAAGTCTCGATTATCCTGTTTTTTTTCTTTCTTTTTTCCCCATTTCAAAACGCTTTGTGTACACAGATAAAGTCCGGACTTCAGTGTGTGGTTTAAATGCTTGTTGCTTGGTGGCCACCGTGAGTATGATGTATGTCTGAAGAAAGTTAGGGACAGAGGCATGCAAAACTTTTTGTGTGTGTATGTGTGAAACAAAATATAGTTAATTAAAAGAAAAATGGGGGAAAATAACTACTCAGTCTTTCAGAAAGCCGACAGTGAATACCACATGGTGATAATGAAGCTGTTTGAACCTGAGTTGACTGAGAGGGGAAAATCAAAATAACAGGAAATAGTTGGTGCAAAAGAACTCCAGAGTTAACTGGTGATGCAAAATATATGAACTACAAAAACAAAAAGAATATCAAATACTTAACAGAATGGGAAAAGAAATATGGGTTTAAAGGTCAACTAACGCAAGCCAACTGCGTTAAACTAGTCCAAACAAATAGCAAAACAGATTTTTACATGAGACCCAGACCAGAAGTTCCAGCCGAACCAGTCCAGGACCCTCTGCTTCACCTGACAAGCCTGCCTTAAATCATTGCAAAAACGCTGTTGTGCCGTTGTATATTGTACAACCCACATGAATATTTAGCCCTGAAAAGAAAACCAGTTCTATGTAACATCTGTGGCCAATACACTGTCTCTGATTAAATTTTTTATTTACACAAAGACATTAAGCAAATCATCACACACTTAATGATACTTTAGAATTCGCCAAACATGCAAAATGCCATTTTAAGAAACAAGCTAAAAGAAGTTTGCTACAGTTGTGTTAATAACTCCCTAGGGGAGAAGTTTCTGCTGTTTTAATTCCAGAGGGAACAGCATCATGGCGACCACATGGAAGGAGACACAAAATGGTGGAAAACAGGACTGGACTGGTCAGACAGGTCAGAGGTCCACAAACATACATAGGAGCTGTGTGAGTAAAATGATATGATGCGTATGCTACATTTTATTTTATTTCATCCGTTTGCTTTAACATTATGGGGAAAACATTTGACAGTTTTGGGGACAGCTTTAGAAAAAAAGAGAAAAACCTATTGTAACCAGCCTAGAAAGGGGCAACGATTTAATTTTATTTATTTCTGAGCGATGTTTATCTTTATTTTATGTTTATGAATATTTTGGGTTTTATTTTGAAAAACGGGATGTTATTTTGATGAAACAGGATGTAGGGTGCTACATTACTCCAGTTAGCTTAACTTTGCTAATTCACGGATAGAGCACTGCCTCTTCTCTCCGAGAAAAAAGGGAAAAAGGTATGAACACCAATTTTTTTTTTGGAGAACCATCGAAAAACATTTTTAATTGTCTTGACTACTGTGTTTAGGAAATCTTTTACACTATTATACTCACTGTAGGACTGGGTCAGAGTGATACGCATTTTAAGTTATTTTGATATGATTACAAGAAGTTATAATGCTATGGTTTGTTTGCTATGTTTTATTTTATTTCACTTGTTTCTTTTTTACACAACCTAACCTATAAATAGACGGCTCTAGGAAAGCCTACTGAAACTGAGTGAATCACAGTTAATGTGACCCAAAGCTTTAGTTTTTAATTGTCTCTCAGTTTTGATAATGATATTCCATGTAAATTAGCTAAAGGGACAATAGCAGCTATTTACATTGATAGTCACAATGCTTGTTTGTGGACAACAATGGAAAAATCAAGGCACTGAGAGCCTCTACAAGAAAACCAATCAACCACAGAGATCTGTTTAAATGTCTTAGATGCTATACTGTTACCAACAAAAGTAGCAATTTATAAATGGCCAACACAGACTAAGGGCACAGATCCCATACCATACAGCAACCATAAAACTAATGATAAAGCTAAGAAATCAACAAACAGAAGTGCTGACAGTAGACTACCTATCTCCATTAGATCAAACCGTCTTAAAAGGCATGCAAAAAACCTACTGAAACTGTGAGTGAATCACAGTTAATGTGACCCAGAGCTTTAGTTATTAATTGTCTTTCAGTTTTGATAATGACACTAGCTACCACCAACATTCATTGCATTGCTTGCTCAGACGTAGTGAGGCCACTGTGTGTTTGGTACTTTTAGCCAGTTTAAAGGAAATGTTTTGGTTGCTACAGGCTTCATAATAAAGGCTCAAAACCATTATAAAGCATCATCCGGTTCTTTCAAACCAGGAACTCAGAGGGACGACTCAGACCACTTGAGTATATAAAAAATATATCCGTGCTGGTTTATTCAAAAAGTCACAGGCAAGAATTCACACTTCAAGTCCAGAGATCTTCCAGCCCCCAGCCTGCCAAAAGCAGCCCGGAAACAGGAAGACCCCGAACCAAGCATTGCCACACAATATTAATCCTTTCTGGGCTGTCGAACCGTGACGTCACCCGATAAGCAAGCCCTGCAGCTGCCATAACGTTTAGCCAAAACATGAGGAAAAGTCAAGGTACGTGACTGCTGTTTTCGTGGTGTGTATCCAAAACAACTGGACATAACCTTACACATTAAGACAAATATTAAGACTAGCATTACAGTTGACACTAACAGCAGTTTTCCTGTAACCTTGACGTGCCTGCAGTCTGCACT
>NW_018128004.1:243002-245152 GCF_001952655.1 Monopterus albus
CCCTAGGGGAGAAGTTTCTGCTGTTTTAATTCCAGAAGGAACAGCGTCATGGCGACCACACAGAAGGAGACACGAAATGGTGGAAAACAGAACAGGACTGGTCAGGAGCAGACAGGTCAGAGGTCCACAAACATATACATAGGAGCTGCGTGAGTAAAATGATATAATGACGACGTGTTATAATGATACAATGCGTATGCTACATTTTATTTTATTTCATTTGTTTGTTTCATCATTATGGGGAAAACATTTGACAGTTTTGGGGACAGCTTTAGAAAAAGGAGAAAAACCTATTGTAACCAGCCAAAAAGGGGGTCCTTATCATGAATTTTCACTTCAAAGGCAGCCTCACAACCTGAACTTCAGAAGAGGCAGAAAAGGGAGACAACCTTTAATGAAACAACAGAATTATATGAATGACCGCAAGACAAACCTATCAAAACCTAGCCGGTTCTTCTTTAGATATGCTGCAATTTTGAGACATGGACTATTACGTCCACGGATTGGGCCGTCCCCGGCACCTCGACAGCAGGCACCAGGGCTGCCGGCGACTCCACCGCTGCTCACGTAGGAGCATGCTCCCGGCGGCGAGGCACACCTGCGCTCAATTATCAGAACCGTACTTAAGCACGGCGCTGGTGTGTCCTCGCCGCCAGATGATCTCTCATCTTTCGACCGGCAGGCCTGCTGGTGGCGACGAAATAGGATGTAGGGTGCTACATTACTCCAGTTAGCTTAACTTTGCTAATTCACGGATAGAGCACTGTCTCTTCTCTCCGTGTTGGGTTAAGAACAAGAGAAAAGGTATGAAAACCAGTTGGTTTTTTTTGGAGAACCATCAATGAAAAATTTTTAATTGTCTTGACTAACTGTGTATAGGAAATCTTTTACACTATTATACTCACTGTAGGACTGGGTCAGAGTGATACGCATTTTAAGTTATTTTGATATGACTACAAGAAGTTATAATGCTATGTTTTAATTTATTTCATTTGCTTTTTTTACACAACTTAACCTATACATAGACGGCTCTAGGAAAAGGAAAAAGCAACCAGGTTTGTTGATAGCAAACCCCCACCTGCTGAGTTTGTGGTATTGACATGTAAATTAGCTAATGGGAGAATAGCAACTATTTACATCGATAGTCACTATGTGCGTTTTTGCACAACAATAGAAAAATCAAGGCACTGGGAGTCTCTACAAGAAAACAATCAACCACAGAGATCTGTTTCAATTTTTTAGATGCTATACTGTTACCAACAAAAGTAGCAATTTATAAGTGGCCAATGCACACTTAAGGGCACAAATCCCATACCATACAGCAACTATAAAACTGATAAAGCTTAGAAATCAACAAACAGAAGTACTGACAGTAGACTACCCATTTCCATTAAATCAAACTGTCTTAAAAGGCATGCAGAAAGCCTACTGAAACTGTGAGTCGATCACAGTTAATGTGACCCAGAGCTTTAGGTTTTAATTGTCTTTCAGTTTTGATAATGTTATTTGTTAGCACCAACATTCACTGCATTGCCTGCTCAGACTTAGTGAAGCCACTGTGTGTTTGGTACTTTTAGCCAGTTTGAAGGAAATGTTTTGGTTGCTACAGGCTTCATAATGATGGCAGCCTAATGCAGGCAACCTGCGTGAGCCAGTCATTTGACCAACATATGAAGTTTGCCACAGTAGCCACAGTTTTTTTTTCTGTTTGTTTGCTTTTGTCCCAAAACAGTCAGGAAGACCTGGCTCAAGTTAGATTTTGACTGAAAATTGCTCTACTGTTATGCCAAGAAGGGGGTCCTTATCAAAGGCAGCCTCACAAACTGAACTTCAGAAGTGGCAGAAAAGGGAGACAACCTTTAATGAAACAGAATTATATGAATGACCAGAAGCAAAACCTAGCCGGTTCTTCTTTAGATATGCTGCAATTTTGAGACATGGACTATTACGTCCACGGATTGGGCCGTCCCCGGCACCTCGACAGCAGGCACCAGGGCTGCCGGCGACTCCACCCCTGCTCACGTAGGAGCATGCTCCCGGCGGCGAGGCACACCTGCGCTCAATTATCAGAACCGTACTTAAGCACGGCGCTGGTGTGTCCTCGCCGCCAGATGATCTCTCATCTTTCGACCGGCAGGCCTGCTGGTGGC
>NW_018128004.1:245945-250612 GCF_001952655.1 Monopterus albus
ATGATTTAAAATCTGGCTGTTCAGACCAGGTCATAACTCCAGTTGTCTGCGCATGCACCTCTGCCACTAGCTTGCCACTATTACACATTACTAACTTTGTGTCTCCTCTCTCCCGTAGTGTGTCCTCTCTCTCTCCCTGTACCTTTCTGCAGGTTGCCCTGGCCCTGGAGCTCTATGTCTCTGACGAGCAGTCACCTGCCACATCGAACTGATCAGTGTTTGATTGTTGTGTCTTGTTGCTTTTCTTCTTTTGTCTCTCCTCTATCCACTCACCCCAACCGGTCGAGGCAGAAGGCCGCCCACCAAGAGCCGGGGTCTGTCGGAGGTTTCTTCCTTTAAAGGGAGTTTTTCCTCCCCACTGTCGCCAAGTGCTTGCTCAAGGGGGATTTGTTGGGTTTTCCCTATGTAATAATATTGATAACAGTAAGGTCTAGACCTTACTTTGTAAAGTGTCCTGAGATGACTTTTGTTGTGACTTGGCGCTATACAAATAAAATTTGATTTGACTTTGATTTGATATGTTCTGTTTATGTTCCCTGAACTGCTTTAATGGAGGAATGTGTTTTGTTTCTGAACTGCTTTAATGGAGGAATGTTTTTGTTTCTGAACTGCTTTAATGGAGGAATGTGTTTTATTTCTGAACAGCTTTAACAGAGGAATGTTTTTGTTTTTGAAATGCTTTAGTGGAGGAATGATTTGTTTCTGAACTGCTTTAACGGTGGAATGTTTTGTTTCTGAACTGACGTAACGGAGGAGTGGTTCTCACAGCTTTAACAGAGGAATGTTTTTGTTTTTGAAATGCTTTAGTGGAGGAATGATTTGTTTCTGAACTGCTTTAACGGTGGAATGTTTTGTTTCTGAACTGACGTAACGGAGGAGTGTTTCTCGGGCACTGGTTACTGTGGATTGTCTTTGTTTGAGTTACTGGCCAGGGCAGGCATAACGCTGGCACTAGCCCCACTCTGCATGCCTCAGCACCAGAACCTACACCGCCACATTCTTCTCGTCCACTACCGACCTGCTCTGCCGTCTGCTGCAACCTCCCGCACTACTCATCTGCTCCGGTCTCCTGTGATTGCCTCCTCAGTCAGCCCGGCCATCCTGCCCAGGGCCAGCAGTCGTCACTACGCAGGTTCCCTGTATGATATTCTAGACTTCTCCCCCTCATCTGCCTGTAGTCCTCCCTCACTCTCTCCCTCTCTCCCACACAGTGCCGAACCTCTCCGCCGTCCTCGGGTTGTCCTTCCAGTGGTTCAGTTGCTACAGCTGCCCCAGCTTCCCTGAGATCCTTCCCGCTTCTGCGTGCCTGGCCCTCGCCACCGCCTTTCATTTTTAATACTCTGTGAGTTAATAAGTTTTCTCAGACCTGGGTTTGAGTCCTGCCTATTCCTGAGTCCTGTCGCTCTGTTGGTGTACGGCTTGCCATACCATGGACAGAGTCATGCCTCAAAAATAAAAGGGGGGAGATAGATAGGGACAGGGACAGCCATGCTAGGCAAAGTGTTTACAGCATATGGATTTTCAAACTGGGACAGGGACAGCCATGCTAGGCAAAGTGTTTACAGCATATGGATTTTCAAACTACTCCAACATTTTTGTGTTAACCGTACAATATGGGCTTGCCACAATGCAAGAGAAAACTTAAGAACTAAGAGGTCAGTTTCCAAAACCATAATTTCCATTTCAACACATCTGTATGGACTTCATAAAATTAAACAAGTGTGAGGGAAAGAAATTCTGCCTGGTAATAATAGATATATTGAAGTGCTTCCCACAACTCATAATCCCCAGATATGGAATACTTGAAAATTATATAGTGACAATGGAACCCAAGTTGTACACTGTGCAATACCATTGTTAGTCCAAAACTTTACACATGGACCTGAAACATGCATATCATCCACAATCTGCAGGGTTAGTAGGAAGACAAAATGGCACTCTTAAAGCACAATTGAGGAAAACAGGGGAAGAGATTGGAAAGAATAGGATTTATTGTCTACCATTAGTACTCCTGCACATGTTTGTAATTCCCACAGCTTTGACCTTTTGAATTAATGTATGGCAGACCTAACATCATTTTACATTTAAAACCTTTCCAGTGCCCAGATGAAGAGGCTGAACGAGCCTTGGAAGAGTATATGACAAAATGCTAACATACAAGAAGTTGTTTGTGCTAGTTCTATTCTAGGAGGACCAGTGGAGCTGCAAATCAAAACTATGAAATCTGGAAAGGGGGTGCTACTGAAGGTGATTAAGAGAAAAAACTGATCCAGTCCAAGGTAGTAAGATCCATACCAGGTATTGCTCACCACACCTACAACAGCAAAAATACAATAGCTGAGAGGAGATCCTAGATTCATCTATCCGACTGAAAGCTGTTGACACCCCTATTTTCATAACACAGGCCAGGAACAGTTAGCTACACACCACAGCTCCCTAACGCAGCAAGCCTGACTACACAGGGGACTTTTTCCAATAGGAAAGAGTCGTCTCAAACTCAGTGAAAAAACCATCGGCCGACAGGTGCATAGGGTGTGATATAAAATATGCAGAGACAGGTAGAAGGGTCAGGAAACCAGCTGAGAAACACATCACATCTCCTCCCTTAGGTAGTTTTCACAGTATTAATGCATCTCTAGTGGAAAAAGAGTATAATAGTTGAAAGACCTCACTATACAGGATGTAATGACCTTATGTCATGAAAATTACATTAAGTATGTTTTAAACTGTGTTTTAAACAATATATTAACCAACATATGTTATAGAATGGATTTTAAACTTTCAGAACAGACCACAGATCACAGGGACCTGTGAGACACTGCCTGTGTGAACTGAAGGACATGTTTCATCTTTGTTTTAGTACTTGTAGGGTATGGTCCGTCTTACCATGCTAACTCTGAGAGACGAGGCAGTCCAAGTAACTTCAAAACAGTGCTGATTCATTCAAAGGATCACAGGTAAAATTAACATTACACGCTCAGGTATCTTGCACCTCCAAACTGCTCACAGGCAGATGAAAGATGAAAGACCCCGAACCGAACCAGGCCTGTACATTTATCTCTTCGGTTGGGCTAGCCCCATACTACACAGAAACGTCAACCGAGACGTCTCTGTTACCAGCTTTACAGCTGGTCATACTCCTTGCTGCAAGTAAACCAATCTCTTATTGAAAGATTCCAGTGACTTCATTGCTTCTTTGTAAATTCTTTTGACATCTTAGAATCAGGATGTGTTCTCAAAAGTGAAAGGTTTGGACAAATGATGTTTACTGTTTGGCCCCATTTAACCCCACTTAATTAGTGCATTGACACAAACCTACAAGGTCCCTCAGATCTTTGAGTCAGTATTATTAAGTTCCTAGAGCGAGATATAAATGCTGGGGTGACCGTGCTTTTACTGCTGCAGCCCCTAAAGGGCATGATAAGTCTTTTTTCTCTAACCATTGAACAATGTTAATCTCTCTTTGCTGTTTCCACCGGTGAGACAAAGGAGACGTTCCTCCATTAGCAGCTGATGTCCTGAAAATTATACCTGCTTTGTACACTCTGTTACCGGCAAGAATGCCCACTACCTGCCACTGGCCTGGTGCAAGGAGACCTTCAACATCACTATTCTGCCACCCGGTTTGTGAACCAAACCGTCTCAAGGGCAGACACATGGTGAACATGCGGAGACAGCAAGCTGAGACCAAGACTCCCCTCACTGTGGCAAGGGCAGCTGTGCCCTGGTGCAGCTGCTGATGCCCTTCACATGCCTCCTTGAGAGAAGACAAGGAGCTAGGGGAAAGCTGTTATCTGCATCCCACCTACAATGCAGGACCAGAAGACAAGACAGGGCCCAGAGGAACGGCTAATAAGATGAAATTGATACATACATAGATGAAATTGATGTACGAGTTCAAAGTTAAAAATTTAATAGCAACAGGGATCAAATCTTTTCTTTCCCAGTGGTTCACAATGAATGAAAATGTAGATTATATTACTATTGCAGAACATGTTATGAATGATTGATACTCTGGTTAATCAGGATGAACTTACTGTCGATTGTTCTGCTTATTAATTTCCCATTTTTGTATTTGTTTTGCACATACATTTTTTCCATTTTGCATTGAAAAAAAGGAGATATGAACGATTTATGCTTTGATAATTAGGACGACCTTACTGTTGATTAATTTTCCATTTTTCGGTTGTTTGCCTTATTTGTTCCTTTCCATTTTTTATTGAATGTTTTGCATTTACGTATTATTTTGCATTCTATTTTTCCATTTTTATGAGGATTGCTTTATTTGTATCTTTCCATTTTTGTATTATTCATTCTGTTTATTTCTTCCAGTTGTTTGTGAAATGAAGAATGCTCCCTGATGTAGTTACAATGAAAATCTGCTTGCATGTAGTCACTGGCATGTGCACTGTGCTGCCAGAGGTGTTCATCCACCCCTCTAAATTATTGGACTCAGGTGCCCCACTCTCTTCCATAGCTATGGGCGCATGCGGTCAACCACCCAGGCATGCACCCAGCTTCAAGATCTCAACAAACCCCAGCATGGTGCCATGATGGGATGCCACTGGCACAGTGGGTCTAGTCCTGACACTTCATGTGACCTGCAGAGTGGCCACACCCCAGGACATGGAGAGCTCCCTCAATGGGGGCTCCACAGTTGAAATGCC
>NW_018128004.1:256224-259399 GCF_001952655.1 Monopterus albus
ACACCACCTAGCACACCTGCTCCACATCCCCTGATTATCACCAGCTGCACTTCATTCGTTCTATCCCTATTTATACCCCGCTCACCTGTCACTCTAGCTAGCTTCGGGGTTGGCCGACCTCTCGTCACAATGTCTAGCTTTTCTGGAAAAGTCCTCCTTGAAAATGGACTTTTAAGTATGTCCAAGACCAAGTCAATTCCCCCTCCTCCGTCAGCCATTATGAGCGTAAAAAACTCTAACTCAAATGTATTAATGTGCAGATCTCTACAGATGTGTTTTGCTAGTCGAACTTCACTGTAACAGTTTTGCTCTGACCAACCAATCAGAAGACGGGAAAATGCTGACATCATTGTAGGCCAGCTAGCTGGCCCTGTTAGGCGAATTTGAAATCTGATTGGTTAAAGAAACAGTATAGTATGTTACATCGGCCAGCACTTCTGATTCTGAAGGCCCTGGGCAGATTAGATTGACATGGCAATACATAGAGGCTGAAATCTGATTGGGCAAAAAATCTAACATCCACATACACCTACTGGAAGCAGTGCAGCCAAGAGAAATGCTACGAAATGAAGAGAATAGACTGTTGGGAATAAATTAATTGTACAATTTCATGGAACAAATATTAGAATTTAGGTTGTAAATGTAGGTCAGTGCTTCTGATAGTGTTTAGGCCAGCAGAGAAGGCCTTGCTGGCCCTGACAGCCCACCACTGCACTAAACAACTGCTGCATCAAACAAAAATACTGGTAAAAGTGTTTCTATAGAGCCACTGGGTGCTGTTAACAGGCGCTGGAGTCTGCCTTATCCCAGCCTTTACAGTTACCTTTGATAATTGCCTGAGAGACAGAACATGTGCAGACTTGCCTTCCCAAAAACAAAACAGTAGAGGGTAACTCCCATGGCCCACACATCCAGTGCCTGTAAGAAAGCAGCAGTGAAGACATTCAATGTCACATAATACCAAACAGACTGAAAAACCATACAAAGCAATCCAAACACAGTGAACTAAATCAATGCAGACTGTCTATTGGGATTATGGCACATTAGTATTTTATTTTATTACTGAATTGTTTTATTATATATTATTTTTCAAGGATGTCTACTGTCAGACACAGCAGGATGTATGTGGTCAGAAGCAGAATCCATTTGCTGTATGACTAACATGTTCTAATGGTCTGACGTATTACTGGCACTCAACTCAGGGTTTAAGTGGCATACAAGTGTCATATACTAAATATTTCATCATTGATTTACACCAAAATCAAATGTTGGTGCATAATGGACACCAGCTCTCTAGAACATTGTTTGAACTATAGGCTCTATTCCATTATAAAGCCTCATCCGGTTCTTTCAAACCAGGAACTCAGAGGGACGACTCAGACCACTTGAGTATATAAAAAATATATCCGTGCTGGTTTATTCAAAAAGTCACAGGCAAGAATTCACACTTCAAGTCCAGAGATCTTCCAACCCCCAGGCTGCCCGAGCAGCCCGGAAGCAGCAAGACCCCGAACTAAGCATTGCTATACAATATTAATTCTTTCTGGGCTGTCGAACCGTGACGTCACCTGATATGCCAGCTTGGCAGCTGAGCAGAGCAGTAGACCAAACATGAAGAAAATAATGTGTGTGGCTGTTGTTTTCGTGGTGTGTATCTAAAACAATTTGACATAACATTACACATTAAGACAAATATTATGGTTACTTTTACCGTCATAATAACATTTGTCCCTGACTTGAGCCCTTCTCTGCTTTTTAACTAACCTTGCATTTAACATCCTGAGGAGACATCCTGGCTACACTAAACATTCATAGACAACAAATCTCTGAATATCTATCTAACTAAAAAATAACCTAACAGAACTAATCAAAATCATGAAGAATGCAAGACTAGTCCGTGAATAAGGGGCATTAAGACTGCACATACTGTATTTTTGAAAGTCTGAGGAAACAGCAAGCTGAGGCACTTGAATGGCTCTTGTATCCTGATAGCAATCAAATATCCTATTCTGGCCCCTCATTTATGGACATGCAAGGTCATTCCTTGAGCAACTTCATCAGTCTGCCACCATTACAGAGGACTGACAGGTTATCCTGTAAAATTAGAAACAGTACTGTATAATGATGTGAAATATTCCCAGATCAATACAGCAAACTGTTCCACTTGTTTATTCTGGTATTGCTTTTGTTTTCAAGAGCACCTTAGTTAACAGCTAACACACAAGAGTGAGAGCTTGCGCCTTGGACTGGCAGGCCAGCAAAGGTCTGAAAACCCACCTTGGTTTAATGGTTTTCATTTTCAAATCATGAGTTTAAGGCCCAGGCTGGCACCAGCAGCTGCTGCTGTAACCACATCAGTTCAAACTCTGGCACACTCACAGAATACAAGGACTAGCAAAGACAAAGCACTTGACATTTATGTAAGAATGTACATTATGTATGAACTTACTTTGCCGCTGAAGGACTTGCGCTTATCTGACAAGGTCTCTGGTGCCATAAAGGCAGGAGTGCCTGCTGTGCTGGACAGCATAGCATCATTGCCCTCAAACTGGTTGCTGACCCCAAAGTCTGCTATCTTTACATGTCCATCATCACCCAGTAACAAGTTCGAAGGCTTGATGTCCCGGTGGACAATCTTCTGGTAGTGCACTGAGGATAGGAAAGATAGCAAATTGTCAGAATTTCAGAGCTGCTACAATAAACCCAGACAAACGCCATCCTGATAAATTTGTTAATTTTGGAGCTTGACCAATCAACCAATCATTATTTGGGGACCATAATTGGAAACTGGGCTAAGAACTACTGAGCTACTTTGTCATGGAGAAAAATGCTGCTAGATGAAAGGTCAGGAAATGCCTAAATCATTACATTGAAACCATCATTTTAAAACTCACAGCAAATGGAAGGTTTAATCTGGCCATTCATTGCAAAGATGCAGTATCTTGCAAGAAATCAGTTTGGCCAAACTACTGGACAAGCATACTAACTGACCACTGGTGGAAGATCCCATACTTTAGTAAAAATACCAGTGTAACAATTTAAGAATACTTCACTGTAAACAAAACCTCTGCATTCTAAATCCTACATATAGTATGTAAAAGTACAGAAGTATCAGAAATATACTTAAAATATCAAAATAAATACACCCATAAAGCTATAAATTATTTTTATTATT
>NW_018128004.1:268005-268425 GCF_001952655.1 Monopterus albus
GAGAGGGAAGTCTGGGTATCTCTGCTTTGACTGCTGCCCCTGCAACCTGGTGCCGGATAAGTGGAGGAGGATGGATGGATGGATGGACTGTTAATAAGATCACCTTTCACCTTTTTCAAAAAGGAAAAAGCATTAATTCCATCCATACCTAATCCTAGAGGTGAAATTGTTTATAATCCACAAGATATTAATAATGTATTCCAAGCCTTTTATAGTAAACTTTATTCCTCCAATTACAACCCAAATTAATCAGAAATAGACATTTTCTTACATAGTTTAGAACTGCCAACACTATCCAGAGAACAAGCTGACAGATTAGATGATCCTCTCACCATCAATGAACTCCATAAAGCACTGATTTCAATGCCAAATAACAAATCACCCGGATCTGATGGACTACCAGCTGAATTTTATAAACAT
>NW_018128004.1:270141-287917 GCF_001952655.1 Monopterus albus
CTCATTAAAACCCAACAATGACCCAATCCACCCTTCTAGTTACTGTCCCTTATCACATATTAATTCAGATTTAAAAATCATTACCAAAGCCCTAGCCACTAGAATAGAGGCAGTCGCCCCAATATTCATCCACCCAGACCAAACAGGTTTCATTAAAAACAGAACTGCTTCACATAGCATCTGTAGATTATTTACTTTGATTAATCTTGCACAACAAAAACAAACCAAAATGATGATTTTATCACTGGATGCAGAGAAAGTATTTGACAAAGTTAACTGGATATTTCTCTTCTGTATATTACACAGATTTGGGTTTGGAGAGTTGTTCATCCATTGGATAAGAACACCGTACACATAACCTAGGGCAACAATAAGTACAAATGGGATCAGTTTACAAAGTTTAATTTTACAGCAGGGTACCAGACAAGGATGCCCACTCTCACCATCTCTATTCGCCATTTTCATCGAGCCTCTAGCAGCAGCTATACAACAGAACAATATAAGAACATAAAATTAGTCTTTGTGCAGATGATTTATTATTATATTTAAAGGATCCATATATTTCTCTACAGGAAACTTTACACATTATTAACACATTTTCTAAGATCTCAAACTACACAATAAACTGGAATAAATCCACCATACTACCACTCGCTGAGGACGCCTGGGATTCTGCAGCTCAAGACTCCTCTCCCCAATTCTGCACAGGCAACATTAAATATCTTGGTATTACCCAGGCTGTCAGAACTTTTTAACCTCAACTACACCCCCCTGCTAAAAAAAGATAGAAGATGAGTTCAAACGCTGGTCCAATCTTTCTCTCTCACTCATCAGCTGAATTGCTACTGTCAAAATGAAAACTCTACCTCAAATCAACTACCTGTTTACAATGCTACCCACAACACCCACAGATAAATGATTTAATTCCCTTGATTCTATAACTTCGCAATTTTATTGGAAAAACAAGAAACCCAAAATTTCTCTATCTACACTCCAAAAGAATAAATCACTAGGTGGCCTAGAAGCACCAAATTTCCAATATTACTACTTGGCAAATCAGCTACAATATTTAGTCAAATGAATTCAGAAGGACAGTTACAACCAAGTTTTCTACCAAACTCTACTAAGAAAATTAATTACTGTAAGAACATCACAATCCTCCTAATCCTATCTATTTCCCAGCATGGCAACACAAAGGAATCACTCACTTGCATCACCTGTTTGAAAATAACCAGTTCATATGATTTAATACACTGATCCAGAAGTACAGAGTTCAGAGAGAACAGTTACTCCAGTACAATTGACTAAAATATATAATTAAGTCAAAGATTAGTGTAACCAATAATCCACTACAACCCTCCAAATTAATTGAAGAAATTATGAAAATTACATCTTCCAAGAAAATAATATCTAAGCCATATAAACTCAAATATAGACTCAACAATAACAATACCAAAACTCAAGTGGGAAAACAATTTAACTCTCTCCCTCAACTCCGACTTCTGGACAGAAACTTGCAATAACATCTATTCTCTGACCAGCAGTGTAAACTTACAACTTATACAATATAAGACCATTTACAGGACCCATATTACAGAAAATAAAATGTTCAAAATGGGTTTCACTGACACAGACATCTGCTCACAATGCACTCTAGATTGAAACAACAATTATTTTCATGCTACTTGGACCTGCCAACCAGTTCATTCCCTCTGGATAGCAGTGACAGAGAAACTCTCCACCATCTTGGGCATGCATCAATTTCCAGAGTAGATGTTTTACCTAAATTCCTCCTTCTTCACACATCTGCTCACAATGCACTCTAGATTGAAACAACAATTATTTTCATGCTACTTGGACCTGCCAACCAGTTCATTCCCTCTGGATAGCAGTGACAGAGAAACTCTCCACCATCTTGGGCATGCATCAATTTCCAGAGTAGATGTTTTACCTAAATTCCTCCTTCTTCACCACTTTGCTTACTCTGTAATATCATAGAAATTGACCAACACCAATTAAATACAAAAACCCACTCCTCATTTCTCTAGCTATTGCCAAGAAAACAATCTTTCAAAACTGGACATAAAAAAAAAATCACTACACATAAACCACTGGACCAACCTTCTCGTAGAATACATCACATTAGAGAAAATGGCATCCACTCACAAGAATAGTTTATCAGCTTTTTATGACGCATGAAACCCATTTTTAACACATTTCAACTTGAACCAAACACCTGGGAGGCCACACACATTCCCAACAACTAAAAATGTAATAAGCTGATTTTATTAGTAGTACTGTTATCATCATTATTATTGGTAATTATTTATTTATTTATTCATTTATTTCACCCTCCTTTGCCTTTTCTTGCACTTCATAGACTGCATAAATTGGAAATACCCACACTACAATCTTGTAAAACACTCTATATCCTTTTGTAATGTCATGTATCTGTTCTCTCGTCTCCCATGTTTGGTACTGTTTTGTTAAAGTGTTACGTTGTTTCAATAAAAAATTAAAATAAAAGAAATATATTATAAGTAATTATAAAATAAACAGTCATGTGAATAAATAGTATAAAACATATGAATGATGCAATAAATGTTTAAAAAAGTAAGAAATTAAAACTCTTAGCCTTATGTTAAATCATGATTTAATTTTCATCATAAGTATTATAGAAGTTTGATTTTATTTCATATGGTCACATTTCATAAGGTCCATTTTTATTTCATAATGCCTTTTTTCATAAATGTGTTGCTGTCACCATCCTCTCCCCTTTCAGCCATTCACATGCTCCCTGCCTGTTCAGTTAACAAGTGCAATACCAGATTTAGCCAGTTAGCTCTTAGCTAGAACAACAGCAGTATCAAGGTCATTTTGAGTAAGTTGACTACCTGCTGTAAAAAACTAATACACAACCAACATCTTTTACTGAGCTTCAAAGGGGTGCACATGCTACCTAACTACAGTAGCTGGCGATCTATGTGGGGGTGTGAGCCTCATTTATTACTTAGCACTAAACATGTTGCAGAGTCTTTCTCTGTGGCCAGTCAAGCCAACAATAACTGGCTAACAGTGGTTCTTCACTCTGAAGCTAAAGAGGTTGAGTTACAGTGTCTGTGCACTGTGTTTGTCTTGAACAGCAGCCTCTGGTTGGTTGATTTCGAATCGGTTTGACACTGTTAATGCTCAAACATCAGACAGACAGTTACATGAACCAAGTTGTTTGTGCAACATCTTAACTGCAACCACAGTCAAGTCATAGACAAATGCCAGTAGTATGTTGTATATTTTGAGAAAGGGCTTTTTTCATAAATAAGAATGCAATAAAATAAAAATGGCATTAAAAATGTGTTTTTATAAAAATGAATGCTGAAATAGATTTTCATAATAATGAGTTATGGTTTAATTATAACATTTCTTCAGTTATTTTACAAATTGTTGGCTCATTTACTATATATTTTTTCACAATTAATCCATATAATTATTTGTTTCATAATTTCTTTTTTACTAATTTAATATTGAATACTTTGGGACTCCATTGTTTGTAATCACAACTTTGATTTAACCCTTTTTCAAACTGTGCATTTACTGTACAGTGTACTGTTTATGCAAATAAACTCATTCAGAGTCCATGGCTATGTTTTTCCAGAAGGTCAGCATTAAATGCCAAGTGGTTAGAAAATTGCCTTTCAATCAGAAGAACATGGTTCACATGCCCTGCTGAGGTGGATAGCACACAACTGCTGGGATGCAGATGAGCAGGAAAGAACCACTTTGTTCCTTAAGATAAAAAACAGAAGCACCACTACATCATTTCTTTTTTAAGCATAGTAAGAGCAGACTGTAGAAAAAACAGCAATCCAGATATTTTTGATGTTACACTCTGAATATCATAATGAGATAGATAGGATAATCATTTTACTTGGCCAAATATGTTATACACACACACACACACACACACACACACACACACACACAGAATTTGTTTCCGGTACAGAACCGAGGCAGCCATCTGTGGCACCACCTCACGCCGATGACCCTAACCATCGGGAGCAGGTTGGGGTTCAGTGTCTTGCCCAAGGACACTTTGACATGTGGACAGGTGGCACCATGATTCAAACCTCCAACCCTCTGGTTGAGAGGCGACTGCTCTACCCACTGAACCACAGCCGCCCTTTACCAATGTATAGTCTAACTCTTTCCTGATAATTAGAAACATCACAAAACCCTTTATGATGCCTCCATGTATGAGATACTTACAATACTCTATGCCCAGGATGATGTCTCTGAAGTACAACCTTGCTTGCTCCTCTGACAAAGGAGTGTCTGTGGGCACTTCCATCACTGGACTACAACCCATGCAGGCAGATCATCAGGCAGTGTAGAGAAGAAACCGATATACAGAGAGCAAGGAAGACATGATGTTTCAACATTACCATTGCAATACGTCTCCAAATGTGAAGACATTCAAATGATGCACTGCATCTAAACAGACATTAAGCATGACACTTCGGTGGTGTTTCAGTCCTTTGATGCCCAACAAGGACTGAAACACCACAGATGGGGATAAATATCTCAAACTCAATGCCAGTCGGGCAGAACTGATGAAGCCTCTTGGATGAGAGGTTAAATGTCTTCAACCTAAAAAACCTAGTCCAGTCCATTTTTCAAAGTTTTTTTTCAGCTATAAATCATTAAGTGAAACTTGTTACAATTTCCATTTTCCTAATATTGCTTTATTGAAGATAACTATTTCTAATGGCAATACTTATATATTGGTGGGTAACGTTTTTACAGTGTTATAACAAATGGTTTAACTGTTGCATTCAATACATTTACAATATAGTTAATACAGTACAGTTACTTCAAAATTATGTAATTCTACTAAAGATGCATGAGTAGGCCGCTACAGTATATGATTAGAACTGTAATCTGTAAATAAACATTCACTAACTATACATACAGTAAATGAATCAGCTAATATTTGAAATATCTGCATGATAAATGACTTAAATGATTAATCCATTACTGAAAATGTCTGTGACAGACTGACAATTTCTAGGGATAATTCATTTCAGCCTATTTGGTACATTTTCATTTCAGGTCCAGATTCTTATTAATTGTAAATGTTTGGTGAATTATTTGAAATGTTTCATGGCTGGAACAGTAGTTAAAATGTTTGCTAGTGTTAGTGACTGTTTGGCAACAATTAACCCAAATTAGCCTGAGTAGAAGAAAGGTTGTTTTTGGCGTGTGGGTGCAGACAAAAAGGGGGATGGGTCTGGGACACTGGAACACATTGTTGAGCCCTCTTGGTGTTGTGGGCCCAGCTCAACAAAATACCAGTTAGTGAGAAGGTACCCACTTGATGACCCTGTAGACTTGCCTTCACTCCTACACCCACACAGAACTTGATTTGGTGTTGGTGATAATATAGTTATAGACTCACTGGAATTGTCAATAGTCTTCTTGTGTTAAACAGTCTTGGTAGAACAGTGCCAGTGGAGGGGACCCGGCTCTCAGAGGTGACTGCCATTACAAGCCAATTGCGCCGGCCACTGGTTAATCTGAGCAAATTCAATTAAGATGTGGTGTGTCAAGCCACATATCTGCTCTTTGCTTGGGTGAGGTTAGGGTTCAAAGATGCTTTGTGTTAAGGGTAAAATGGTGTTGCTTATTGTGGGCTCTGAATATTTATGACAGTATGGCCAGATACACCCCTCTTTGTGGCCAAATAATGGGTAAAAATCATTTAACTTGTACACTGAGCTTCCATATGAATGCTCTCTTATTCGTTAGGCCATTTAACTGTATATTATTGACTGTTGGCCATATTTGTTATAGGTCTGAAATAATAATAAACAGAGAGATGATAGCAGTCACAGTACATAACAGTATTAATACTACAAAGAAGTCTTCTATTGTAACACACCTAGATATTAGTGCTGTGTGTTAAAAGGGGTGGAAGTAGCAATAGTAGAACTTATAGCTCTATTGCAATAAAGAAGCTGTAAACTATAATTACCGCTTTGCGGTTGTATGCCTCCGCCGGCCACTCAAATTCATGGAAATGGACAGATATGAGGTCACTGACCATGACATTTGACCACCAAAATCTAATCGGTCCATCCTTGAGTCCAAGTGGACACTTGTGCCAAATTTGAAAAAACTCCCTCAAAGTGTTCCAGACATACCGAGTTCACAAGAATGGGACGGCTGGATGGATGGACAACAGAGAAACATAATGCCTCTGGCCACAGCTATTACCGGCCCGGAAGCATAAAAAACAAGAGTTATTATTTTTATGAGTAGTATAAGAGATATTAATAGCAGCTATAATAAGCAGCTTACTTGTTTATCAACTTCCTCCCATGGGCAACAAAAGAGCAAACTGTTTCTCTCAATATGAAATAACTAACAAATAGCAAATAGAGCATATCTTCCTATTAAAATGTGAGCGTAACTTATTTCATAAAATGGCCTTATACTTGTATAGCGCCTTTCTATGCTTTTACAGCACACTCAAAGCGCTTTCACACATTATTCGGCCATTCACCCATTCGCACTCCCAAGCACTCACGCATTCACACACCGGTGACATCACCGGGAGCAACTGGGGGTTTAGTGTCTTGCTCAAGGACACCTTGACGGTTCTGCTGCTTCCTGTCGTGCTTTTATTTTGACGTTACTTCCTGTTTTGCTTCACCACAGTTTCGGTCTTTTTACTTTCATCATCACTCACATTCGTTTCACCTGCTCCTTATTGTTTGCACCTGTTTTCACCTCTATTTAGGCAGCGTCCTCCCATCAGGACGCTGCCGGATTGTTCTAGACACCAACTCTGACCTTTCAGCATTAATTCCTGCCTGACGTGTCAGTATTGGACACTGGATTTCTGTTTTGGACCACCATATATTGCCTGCCCCTTTAAACTCGGACTGCTTCTATGTGTATCGGCTTAACGGACTTCCCTTTCGACAACGTGTTTTGGATTCCCTTGATGTATGTGTTTGCTGGCTCTGATCTTGGACTGTTGTACCAACCTGTAGTGCGTTTTGTGTTACACCATGTCTTGTCTTGTTTTCCTGTTCTGCATTTGTGCTCTTATTAAAGAGATGGTTTTGTTCAACATATCCTCGTCTGGCCATTTAAATGAGTTCACCCATGATATTTTCGGCAGCATCATGCACCGTTTCTGACACAAAAGGTGGCAGATTATTGAAAAAAAAAATCAACTGGACTAGATTTCTAGGTCGAAGACGTTTCACCTCTCATCCAAGAGGTTGATGAAGCCTTTTTTTTCAGCTTACTATGACCTGGGTGACTGAGAATCTGCACAGACATGTCTCAGATTATTAGATTATCCCAAATTTATCATTCTGTGGGAAGGAACAGCTCATGCATCAGGACATGAAACACTTACAGGGTTGACCGCTACTGGTAATAACTGAAAACCTAAGAACATTATGAATACCTTTGAAACCTGAAATGGAACAAACACTTGCACTGTGTCAGCTTGAAGTAATGATGGAGAATACTGCAGAAACCAAGGCAGGGATGGAGAAATGAGGGGGTGAAGGTAAAAGAACAGAGAGGACAAATCTTACATTATTAAAAAAAAAAAAGAATACGTTCTGTGTACTCACCCCTTATGCATCAGTTCAAACACTGTTGGAAAAAAGAGAGGGAAGAGAAACAGGAACACATTCATTCATTCAGCTGGGTTTGACCACTGCTGCCACTGAAGCAACACCACAGCATCACATTATTCACTGTCAAGAGCACTGAATTATCTGAACGTGCCTCATGAAGCACAAAGAGTTGGATGTCTAACATACATCTCAGCTGGTAATGGAAGGTTTCTGCATAATATGTGAGCTCTGAGGTGGTGTGGGAGCCTGAGGTCATCTGAATTATGAAGAAGTTACATGAACACTTGGTAATGGCAGGTCTCAAGTGCCAAAGGCTGAGGAGGACAAAAACTGAGCAAAAGATCAGGACAAAGAAAATATGGCCTGCCTACCCATGTGAAGGGTGTCCCCAGTAGGATCGTCCAGCACCTGCAACATCAACATAATCATTATGAATGGAGACGTTCCAGTAGAAAACCCTCAAGATCATCACCATAGGTGGGTGGAAACAATACAAAACTGATAAAGTACACTGTGTGTGATACTTCACAGGAACATTTGACACACTTGTATTCCAGACCAAGACACTGCAGATTCTAAAATCTGCCCTTCCTTTATAAGAGATAATTTTAATGGAAGCACCACTGATATTTTAAAAACTGGTTAAAACCTTTTGGATTTTCTTTGTGTTCATATGAAAGCTAGTGTTTGTACAGTTGGGACATTGGTGGGCACTATAACTTAAAGTGCTGACTACCGTGTTAGAGAACACTATCTGTCTCCAGATAAGCTGCATGGTAATTAGATTGCATATTAATTTGGGGATATGCAACATATAAGAATAAAGCTCTAGTTTTAAAACTATACAGTATTTTGACCTCATGAGAGAGGAACAGGGTAGGGGCAACTCCATTATCAAAATTTGTTTAGAAGTACTGAGGAGTACTTGAGTACTCACTTGAGTCAGTGTTGGTTGGGGCTGTAGACTACAAGTTTGGAAAATGGGCTAGGTGAGGTTGCATTGTGGATGAAGTAGGTGCTAAGTTTTGACATAAAAAAAGAATATGTAGGGGAAAAAAGAATATATCACTGGTTTTGCTGCAGCAAATCTTTATAATTTCTTTTTTACACTATCTATTGTGAGTCTGACAATGTTACAGGAGTGCAATGCTAAATCTGTGAAGTGCATGTTCAAAAATCTCTCCTGCAAGTCACTATTATCCTCCAATGGACACAAAGTAAACATGGAACTTTGGAGGCCCCTGAAGTTCGAGGGCCCTGGGCAGATTTTGCCTGGTTGGTAAACCATGGTTATCCATGTTAATGGAAACAGGTGTTCCCCTAGGACTGGTACTATGCTTTTGCAAAACATGGGCCATGCAACAGCTCACAGCTCCTACTGTACAAAGCACAGGACACACTGTGCAGACCATCTATACAGCACCTACAGCATGCTGGTGAATTTAAATTACTACAGTGAAGGTAAATGCTGACCAAGGACAAACAGTGCTGGAAAAATAAGGGCAGGAAACACCTCATATTAATTTTGCCTTATTGCTCTTACTATGTTATATGTGTTTGTTTAAATAAATATTTGTTCTTTCTTCATTACACATCATTTTCTATCTTTGTTCTAATAAGACAAACCGTTATAAAAAGTAAATGAGTGTTGTCAGGCATATAGTGCAAACCATTTGCAGTCGAGTCATTTTATTTGTAGATGTTGAATAACAAAGTGATTAAAAGAGTATCTTTATTTATGAGTAAATGACATAAATTGATCTTAAACATTAATAAAACTTTCCTAACAACTGCACACCTTAGTGATTCTGGATCCATTTTCTCTTATGTTTTCGCTTCGCTTCCTGTGTTTGTTTGCATTTGCCCCGTCTCTCCCACTGTTCTGCCACTGTAATCAGCCATCATTCCACTCACCTGCTTACCCGGCTACGACTATTACTCTGTTTACCCTACGGTTCTGCTACCCTGCTTACCTGACTGCTTGACATCTGCTACTCCACATACCACTGGCTGTGGCTCAGGAGGTAGAGCGGGTCATTTCCTAACCGGAGGATTAGCGGTTCAATTCCCGGCTTGTCCAGTCAACATGTCGAGGTGTCCTTGAGCAAGTCACCGGTGTGTGAATGCGTGAGTGCTTGGGAGTGCGAATGGGTGAATGGCCGAATAATGTGAAAGTGCTTTGAGTGTGCTGTAAAAGCATAGAAAGGCGCTATACAGGTATAAGACCATTTACCTGGCGGCGACTGTCACTCTGACTGCCCGGTATTGACCTGCCTGTCCTCTGGTTCCTGCATCCCTCTTGTCATCCCACCTGCCCATCCTCCTGGTTCCTCGCCTTGCCTGTCCTCTGTGCACTTCCTGCTAGCCCTGAGCCTGCTAGACTTCCTGCCGTTACCTGTTTAATAAACTGCTTTCTTTAGTTCCTACTCCTCTTGTTTCGGTGTCTGCATCTGGGGTCCACACCACATCCATCATAACATTTTCACTGTCATTTTCCAACCACCTGTGAAAATGACCAATACTTTCATTAATTTTAACCAGCTTCACTTGGCGCAGGCTTTAAAGTTTCAACACAACAGAAAAAGTCTTTTTATAATTAGACAGACTGGACTGCAGTCTCACAGGAATCAGTTGGATATCTGTAATGAATGTTATCCTGACCAAGCACAGCCCATTTAAAATGGATGAACAGAAAGAGATGGAGAGCAGGTTTTCACATTGGATACATACAGTATGTATGCTCATGGGAGTGAGGGTGGAAAAAGAAGGGAAGAGATGAGTGTGTATGTGTGACTTGTCTGCTGGATCAAGCAGAAAGGAGCTGAAGTATTCCATTTTTATTTAAAAATCTCTTTATTTCTGGCACTCTCTACACCCGAACGAGCCAGACAGCTTTCCTACAGACTGACTTCCAGAGCTTGATTTCCAACCACGGTGGTGGTGCCCCCGCCATCTGGCCGAGATTGAAGAACACTCTGATCTTATCACATGGAAGCAGCGGGCATCTTGAGTCACATCATCAAAATCTGCCCTCGTATTTCATAAACAACCACCTCTGTGGAAACTAAAAGCCTATTCTTCTTCAAAATTTCCCAAGTCAGTTTGAGAGCACTGACTGGCTGTGTATGTAGGAAGCCATTTACAAGGTGGAGGCTGTGCTGCTTCAGAACACATATCATAGAGGTCCAGTTAAGGTCCACCCATCTGCTGGTGGGTAAACCTATCTCATATTTCCCACCTGCTTCCTGGACTTACACTTTTACACCTTTTTGGTCTGATATATACTGATATGAGATAAATACAAAGCATGAGCCAGGTTACACAGCAGGAAAGGTTATCTGAAAATACACAGTTAAACTATATATCACAAAACATCCAGCAAAACAGAAAGAGAAGTAAAATGAGTACAAGTGATGCAGTTGCATTTTGTGTCTGGTGGTTATTTTGTGTCACCTTATAGTTATTTTACATATCTGTCTTGGTAATTTTGTCATTTCATGTTTTATTGTGGTCATTTTGTATCACTTTTTACACTTTGTTTTGCACCTTTTGTATCTCATTTTGCCTCTTTTGTAGTCATTTTTTGTCTCTTTGCAGTTGTTTGACCTAATTTCCAACAAGAAATATTAACATCCATGACACTAGCAAGCCAACAACCCATCCCCTTCTGATTCTGCTATATGGGAACCAGGTGTGACCAATTGGTCCTGACACAAACCTGATGCAAAAACGGTGACAATGCTAGCATAGCATGCTCATGTTTAGCAGGTATAATGTTTGTCATGCCCAAGATCTCAGTTTAACAAATATTTATCAAATGATAACAAGGGCTAACTAGCAGTCATTTCAAAGTACAGCTAAAGCTGACAGTAATGTCATTAGATTTGCAGGTATTTAATCATAAACCAAAATAGTGAACAAATTGGAATACTGAGATGACCAAAGTTTATCAAAGCAAAATGTAAAAATACTATTGAACCATAACTCATCTGGCCATCTCCTGCATTAATGTATGTGTAAGTCTTATAGCAGCAGGACTGATGGATTGCTTGGTATCTGAATGCAAATACAGCAACCACTTCCTGTTCAGCAACAACCAAAAGGCAGAGAAATTCTCACCTCTACCAGCTTGACAATGTTGACATGGTCCAGTTTTTTCAGTATGGCAATCTCTTGGTAGACCCTCTCCAGGGGTCCTAAGATTTTGGGCTGCTCTCCTTGGGCTGCCTTGGGTCCTCTTGGGGGTGGGCGACCTGCAGACACCACACAAACCACACACCAGCTACTATATGATTCATTTGATTGTAATGAGCCAGATACTGTGTGACAACTGTGCTGAAATCTAGGCAACAAGAAATTAAAGTGAGAAAATGTGTTGGTTAGATCTTCTACCAGTGACAATATTGCCTAATTTTTAGACAAAACGTTGAGTGTCCGACATACTGCTGACAGAAGCGAATATTTCCCAGTTGAAAATAGCTATTCTCAGTGTCAGAGACAATGAGAATGAATGTGGAAGAAGAGCTGGGCATTTAGGAGGAAAGGCAATTGCATCATGGGTAATGTGATTACAGTGTTTATAGAATTTGAGCCATATTTCAGACTAAAAGCTAGCATACCTGTGCTGGTTAAATTTAGAGCCCTTTTTACTCTGTCCCGTGTGTCCCCCATTAATTAGAGTTTATTTTAAATGGCAATGGTAAACAGTCTTATACTTGTACAGTGCCATTCTATGCTTTACAGCACAGTCAAATCACTTTCACATTCACCCATTCGCACTACCAAACGCTCACACATTCACACACCGGTGTCATCACCGGGAGCAACTGGGGATTAAGTGTCTTGCTCAAAAACACTTTGACACATTGATTAGACAAGCTAGGAATCGAACCGCTAATCCTTCGGTTAGGAGATGACCCGCTGTACCTCCTGAGCCACAGCCGCCCCCAGCCACAGCTGCCCCCTTTGATTTTACATATCAAGTCTTACATTAAACAAATTTTTTTTTTAAAACACGAGGCTGTACTTTTTTTTAACATGATCCTTTTCACATTACAGATATTTTTAAGATGACATATTTGAAGCAAATTATTCTGTTTTTACACAAACACTTCCTTTCATAACATCACATGAATTTTTCTTGGTATTTCATAAAACCAAAAACAGACTTTTGTTGTTAATACAATAAGAAACTTCCATATGCTTGGTGTTTTTTATTATTAAAAGTTGTCTGCTGTTTCACAGTTGTATGTTTGCAGCAACCAGTCAAATTCAAGGGAATAGACAACGATGAGGTCACTGACATTGACCTTAATCTGTTTAAGTGCCAAATTTGAAGAAATTCCCTCAAGGCGTCCCTGCGATATTGCATTCACAAATTGGACTGTAAGGACAGACAAACAACCTGAGAAAATAATGTCTCTGGCCACAGTTATGAAAAACCTTGTCATCTCCTCTCTGTCTCTGGCCACAGTTATGAAAAACCTTATAAACATTCTTTATAAGTCCATCCTGTTGGAGAGTTTCATAAATGCTGTTCCTTTTTCTCAGAAACCATTTCAGTTGATGTTAAACAGGTGTTGTGGTCGCAGTTTTGAAACCTGTTCTGCCTTACACAATAGATCATTTTGCAAAGCACCTGCAATCTGGTGCATCTTTTGTAAACAAAAGACAGACTGTGAATTGTGTGAGCATCTACATAGCCAAATACTGTATGTCTCATCCAGTGGTGTGTATGTGTGTGGCTCAGTCTGTCCTCATTGTAGTGCTGTTACCAGACAACATACAGCCGTGCTGGTATAAACAAAATCCTGAAAGGTTTCCCATAGGTTTATTTGGTATTAGATGGAAGTTTTAGCCAAGTTCAAACTATCCATCTTTCTTTGAGGGTTACTTCCTTCTTCTCTTACCTGATTTGTTTTGTTTCACTGCATTCATAGAACACAATAGAAAAGAACAGGACTTACGTGGAAAACCACACTGCTTCATTAACTTCTTCTTGGACACCACCTTCATGGCCTAGGAAAGTAAAAAGTGATTTAGATAGTGTTAAAAGCCTGAGCACTGTCCTAATGCAGAATGTAAAAGGCAAGAAATATGAACGTTTTACCATCAGTGGAGTTGTTATCAGTGTTATTAACCTTTGTAAAAGGTCAGGGGAGTACCTGAATGGGTAAATTTGAAGCAACAAAATCTTTCATGAAAAAGAGCATCTGTAGGTTTCTTAATGACAACTTTGTGTGTATGTGAGAGAGTGTGTGAGAGAGCGCACGAGTGAACAAACTAAGTTATAATGAAGTGTCAATACAAGGAACTGGTATGCAAAGAAAGAAATAAAGAACAAATGACATTCACTGCACATTGGACATTTCTATAAATTATTAGGACCACTATGATGTCAGAATGTTAATGTGGTTTCACTGATCACTAATTCATGGTAAAGTGGAACATATTCTAATATTTCCACAGCACAAATGGCCTTGGTGATGTACAGCTCTGTAGTTTCTTTACAAAGTGTGGTTACCATGACTATGACTGAGCAGAAACCAGGCTGGGCAAGAAAGCAGTTCTTCCCCTGTACATAGCTTCCATGGTGTGCTGCCTGAGTGCGTCTGTGTATGTGTGTGTGCACGTGTACACTCAGACTTATGGGAGGATGCTTAATTTGAGGAAATAAAGCATTTCCAAACCAGAGTCATCAAACAGTTACTAAGTGTCTAGGAACATTCTGAACTATTGCAGCATTTGGCTGCAGAGCTCTTGTATCCATACAGGCACAATTACATTAATCATAGTCCCACTCTGTTCAGAGTTCATCTGGAATTGATGGGGAGGCTCAGGTAAACAGCTTTCATCTCAAAAGCTACAGTCTAACTGTGTAGGCAGATGTAGATGCCTCATCATTGTGTGTCACCAATAATGTATTTTACCAAATATGAAACTGGAAATGCTATTTTACTTTACAAAAGTATGATAATAACTGTGGCAAACATGATTTATAAGATAGAGTGAAAAGTTATTGGGAAAACAGTTAGTTCTTCTTATTATGTGCTGAGAACAAACTATTGAGTGGTGTATGGCATTTATCAAAGACAGCCAAAAGCATAACAGCAGCAACTGTATTATTTTGTACTGTAGGAGGTTGAAGACAAAAAGGTATCAGAATATGCTGAGCCCAGAGCTCATGTTGCAGTCCTGCCACTGTCCAATCTGAGATGAGAGTCTGGGAAGGAGACAGTGGAAAGTGGGAAAGAGGCCTTGCCCTGGAGTGGGGCCCTTGGTCGCAAAGTTGAAGTAACACCAGGGTCCTAGAGCAGTCTTCATGGCCTCAGGGTGGGCTGGATCAAGCTGCGGCCTTGGCGTGGGTCCCTTGGTGTCCTGCGGAGGGGGCTGAGAGGTAGAGAGGCATAGTATAATATGGAGAATTGGAAAGAAGTGCTGATCTTGGTGAGGTTGGAATGGCAGAAACCAAAGCGACAGGAAGTCCTTGAAGAGGCCTGGGAGCATGGCCAGTCCCAGGAGATGGAAAATGCTGGCATCTCAAACTGGATAAGTGAAGAGTCTATCGATCCCTGGGCCTGTTGTAGGTAAGAAGGAGGTCCAGCAATGATATTGGAGCCTGAAAAGAAGCCGGCCAAGCTATTGCCCTTGAAGCAGCCACTGAGGGACACTGAGATGACACAGCTATGCCAGCGTTCCTTGGTGTGGACATTGGGGTGTATGGAGCCCCTGTGGGAGGAAGGATGGCTGATGAGGAAAAGTTGTTGTCTCCTAAAACTGGAGACAGGAAGCTAAGTTCAGAAATTGATGCAACAGCCTATGAAAAGCTGAGGCTGAAGGGGGTAGAGGAGGAAGGATGGTGCGGCAGTTGTGAGTGTGCTTGTGGACCAGGCCGGGGGAGCTCTGGACTCTGACTGACCATACCCTGTTACCAAGACTGACTGATTCTGTGACAATCTTCTTATTTAATACTGTATCTATTCCATTGCAGGAGTGATGAATCTATTCTCTGTTCCCTAACTACCAGATTACCTATTTACTGTAACTACTACTCTGTTCAGAATAATTGTAATATTAAATGATTATTTAAATTGGGATGATTTGTCTGAATTAATTTAGTCTGTATCACATTCTAGCCATGACAGAATCCATGACAGGTGCGCAGTAGTCGAGTGTCAGCCTTCTAACAAAAAATGGAAGCTGTTTAGGGTGGTTTTTGGTGGTTTAAATATTACATAAACGGAAGGGGTATAGTTCGGGTCAGGTCCTGCTCCTGAACTCAAGATAATTTCCATTATCTTCATGTAGTTAGGTGGCAATTTGGAGAAGCATAAATTTACTTAGAAACATACACCATATATGCATCATATCCACTGATATATTGTGATTCACTATCTTAAAATTTGTTTGGCACCTCTGCAATACGGAGCCTCCATACTGACTAAAACTTTAGACAGTATATCAAAATAAACATTGCTTGAGCCACTTCAAGCCACACTCTAACCAGAACAGTAGTGCAAACAGTCCTTGAGCAGCTAATTTGTCAGGAATACACCAGAAGAGCAAGTGGAGTATCTGTTTACAGGAGAGCTGATCCAGGAGTACCTGCAATATTTGGAACTGAGCTGCTGTCAAAAAAGTAAAATAAACAAACAAAAAACTCTTAAAATAATTATACAGCGATTCTAATGCCCCATCAGCACTAACCTGATACATTGCAATCCCTGTGACTGCTTTATATTGCCAATCTTCTGAACACAGGAGGAAATGTTGGGTGGTAACAGTCAAGAGTGAGACTGATGCCAGTGAGCTCAAATTCTCAACAGTAACACTGGATGACACGCTGCTTTGTTTTCTTTGAATCACTTGTGTGTAGGCAGGACAGTTTGAATCCAGTGTGAAATGGTGAACTCTATTACTAAAAAAGAAAACTTCTGCTGTCCATAAATAATATCAGAAACAAGGTTTGATTTCTTAATCTTAAGAAATATACATTAACTTTTTTCTGTTTATTGTATAGTGCTTGCTCCTGCACTGGGCCAGTTTGTTGCTTTACCCACCTTGCTCTGTTGGTAATCCAGCATCGGTTGACAGAAGCAATAAAGATCAATATTGCAGAGGGTTGAAAGCAAATGCAATATACAATCACCTGTTACCCCTTGGGGTAAAACTAAGACAAAAAATTGGGTGCACACAGAAACAGTGACATTTTCTGTATATTCAGACTTTTATATTTTAAAATTTTCCATTTCACAAACTAGGTTCCAGAATATTGCTTACATACACAGCTGGTGTGCATGTTTGCATGTAGCATGTGTGTCCACATTTAGTTTAGGCATCCCCACACTCCTGGAAGTGTTTTAGAGGGACAGGCACTCATTAAGCAAATGATAGAGAAGTAAAAACTCTGCTCCTGCTTCTGAGAGCAAGTAGGTGCTAATAATTAGCTCTTTAAAGTAATCTCTCCTCCAAATAGAAAGAAGTTGAGTGAATGCTGCATGAATTAGGTTTACTTTAGCCCCCTGAGGCTGATCAGTGGCATCATCACAACTGGATGACTGCCAATCAAGTTGTGAGCATGGTAATTATATGAGAAAAGACACTACAATCAACACATGCATGCATTCATAGACCTTTCCAACAATCACTTGGAAAAGATTACTGTGTTAACACGTAACACTGGGAAGAATTACTCATCATACTATATTTTTATCCCAGGCCTGTCAAGTCAATATCTGTTCCATTTCCATTCATATTAAAACAGATCACTGATGCATTATCAACATAATATCCATCAGTGTTTTCCTTACTGTTGATGCCAAGACTGAGACCTGAATGAAATGCTACTTTTTTAATTGAAACATGAAATGCCATGTTTAGAGGACAAAGGACATCACATAGAAGATACATGTACAGTGAGGAACAGAAGTATTTGAACACCCTGCGATTTTGCAAGTTCTCCCACTTAGAAATCATGGAGGGGTCTGAAATTCACATTGTAGGTGCATTCCCACTCTGAGAGACAGAATTAAAAAAAAAAATTCAGGAAATCACATTGTATGATTTTTAAAGAATTTATTTGTCTTGCACTGCTGAACATAAGTATTTGAACACCTGAGAAA
>NW_018128004.1:288042-303501 GCF_001952655.1 Monopterus albus
CCACACAGAAAGGTCCCAGGTGGGGCCCGAACCTGGAACCTTCTCGCTGTGAGGCAACGGCGCTAACCACTGTGCCACCGTGCTGCCCAGTAATAATAATAATAATAATAATCATCATCATCATCATCATCATCATCATCATCATCATCATCAAAATAACAGCAACACTGTTAGTACTCCCATCAGTTATAATAATAATAAGAAGAAGAAGAAGAAGAAAAGGACAAAATGACAAACATCAATAATAGAGGTAGTAGTGCTAATAATAATAATGATAATAATAGTAAATATAATAAATAAATAAAATAGATGGAAGGTGGAGGTTTTAGCCAAGTCCAACCTGCCCATCTTTCTTGGGAGTTACTTCCTTCATCTCCAGCATCATCTTCTGTCTTTTTTAACAGAGGGGTGTAGTTGAGGTTAAAATGTTCTGGGGGAAATACTGATACCTAAATATTTAATGTTTCCAGTGTGGAGTAGGAGGGGGCGGTCTTGAGCTGCAGAATCCCAGGCATCTTCAAAGAGTGGCAATATGGTGGATTTATTCCAGTTTATTGTGTAGTTAGAAATCCTGGAGAACGTGTTAATAATGGAGAAAGTTTCTCGTAGTGAACTGTAGGGACCCTGCAAATATAATAATAGCTCATCTGCATAAAGACTCATTTTATGTTGTGAGTTAGTATCTTGTGTTCCTTTGATGTTATTATTCTGTCATATTGCTGCTGCTAGAGGTTCAATGAAAATGGCAAATAGAGATGGTGAGAGTGGGCATCCTTGTCTGGTTCCCCGGTGAAGTGCAAAACTATGTGAGGTTATCCCATTTGTGGTTATAGTAGCTCTAGGTGATGTATATAATGTTTTAATCCCGTGGATGAAAGACTCTCCAAAACCAAACCTTTGTAGTGTGCTGAAGCGAAATGACCAGTTAGCTTTGTTGAATGCTTTTTCTGCATCTAATGATACATTATGGTGTTGGATTTGTTTTTGTTGTGCAACACTGATTAAGTTAAATAGTCTGCGGGTGTTATCCAAAGCATGTCTACTTTTGATGAAGCCTGTTTGTGTTATGATTTGGCTTTGCTTCCTGTTTTCATGCTTTTATTTTGGTTTTATTTTGGTCCCAATCAGCATTCATTGTTTTTACCTGTTGCTAATCATCCTCCTTTGCCTCAGTCACACACTGGTCCATTAACCATACTCCCAATGATTACCCTATTCATGATACTCCACAGTGCATTCAGTTCATTATTAGACTCAATTGGCTTTTCTCAAACTGTAAATAACCGTAAATATCACACCCTTGATCTTGTTCTGATGTATGGCATCAAAACTGAACACTTAATAGTTTTCCCCAAAAACCCTCTTCTGTCTGACCATTTTCTAATAACTTTTAAATTTTCATTAATGGATTATACACAATGTGGGAAACAATTCCACTACAGTAGATACTGTATCTTTCTGACAATGCTGTTACCAAATTTAAGGAAATAATTCTATTATTATTTACTTCAGTGCCATGTGCCAACACAATGGAGGGCGGCCACCTTAACTTTACTCCCACACAAGTCAATAATCCTGTTGATATTACTGCTGCCTCCCTGCGTAGAACATTTGTACTGTTACCCCTCTGAAAAAGAAGGCAGTGAAACAGAGGAGGCCCCATGATACAGCTCACAGCTCCACTACCTAAAGCAGGCATCAGGTGGCACTCCAGTAAGTCAGAAGGGTTTTTCTTAGCCTGGAAAGATAGTTTATTAACATATAAAAAAGCCCTTTCTAGTGCCAGAACCAAATATTATTCATCACTGACAGAGGAAAATAAGAACAACCCCAGGTTTCTTTTCAATTCAGAATAGATTTTAAAATCCTTCTAGTAACATACAAAGCCCTTAATGGCAAGGCTCCGTTGTATCTTAAAGACCTCATAGAGCCTTATCATCCTAACAGAGCACTTTGCTCTCAAGAGTACAGGTTTACTTCCTAGAGTCCACAAAAGTAGAATGGCTATCAAACTCCTCTCCTATGAAACCAGCTACCAGTCTCTGTTCGGGAGGCAAACACCCTCTCTACCTTTACGACTAAACTTAACACTCCACTCCACTCCACTCCACTCCACCATTACGTGTCACTAACTGTGTTTCTTGTTTGTTGTTGTGTCTTGTTGCTTTTCTTTGATTTTCATCACTCACCCCAACTGGTCGAGGTAGAAGGCCACCCACCAAGAGCCGGGGTCTGTCGGAGGTTTCTTCCGTTAAAGGGAGTTTTTCCTCCCTGCTGTTGCCAAGTGCATGCTTAAAGGGGATTTGTTGGGTTTTTCTCTATAATAATAGTGATAATAGTATGGTCTAGACTCTAGACATTACTTTGTAAAAGTGTCCTGAGATGAATTTTGTTGTGATTTGGCGCTATACAAATAAAATTTGAATTTGATTTGCTTAAGTTGCTCTTGCCACATTCAAATGGCCGAAAGAAAAGAGAGCTCTCGCCTGAGTTCTGCACCGCATCCAGGGTCTCCTTCAGTCCTGTGTCTGCCACTCACCTGTGTCTCTTGTTCCTGCCTGGTTTGTCCCCAATGATGCTATTACACTGAGTGAGTCATCTCCAGCGCTGGGTTTGTACTAACCTATGAAACACACTGCTTCTTGACTAGTTCCTAGCCCTGTGTTAGAAACATAACAGTTTGGTCTGGGTGGATTATCATTGGAGTAACAGTCTCTATTCTAGTGGCTAGTGCTTTGGTGATAATTTTTAAATCTGTGTTGATAAGTGACAGGGGGTGGTAACTGGCAGGATGGGCTGGGTCTTTATTGGGTTTTAGCAGGAGTGTCATAACAGCTGTATTCATACAGTATGTGTTGGCACTGTGGAGGCGGCTTTAATTTCTGTGGTAACTTTAAGAAATAGCAGTGATAATATCTGCCAGAAGTGTTTTTAAAATTTGGCGCAGGATCTGTTGGATCCAGGTGATTATTATTTGGCATTATTTCTGTTTAGCATTCAGGCCAAGATGTTTGCAGGAGACTGTGTGAGATACTTGTATGTGTTTGGATTTATGTGGTGAGAATGCGGGTCGGGTGTCATGTAATATATGATACAGCAGTCACTGGTTATTAGATGTAATGTGGGAGATCAGAAGAGCCTTGGACATTAGAGTCTCAGTAAATGTATAATTTGTTCAAATTGATGCCTGCTCATCTGTTGTTTCATAATGGAATAGAGAATTTTACATCATTTTATTTCACACTGAGTCTGTAATGTGTGCCTTTCAGTTCTTTTCCTTTGCCTTTGATGAGTTCATGTTTGTAATGTTCCAGTTTGGCTATTATGGGTCAAAGTGTTTTGTTTGAACGTGATCCAAGATGGTGGACACAGTGGAAGGTGATCTTGTTGAATGTGTCAGGTGGGACTTTAAGCAGATTCTTCATAAAGTCCTTAATTGGTGCTTTGCGGTTGTTGGGTGATTGTTCTGGAATACCGAAAAAGAAATCAGGTTATCGCACATGTTTCATGTTTAATATCATTTCATTCATGACTGAGCCCCTAGAGCTGTCCTTTAATGTATAATTTGTCCACAGTGATATTTGCATGTTTGTTGTTCCGCCTGTGTTGTTTCATGATGGGGTAGAGGATTTTCTATCATTCGTTTATTTCACGTGGGAATTGATCATTGAGTCCAAAGTTTGTGCCTTTCAGTTCCTTTCCTTTACTTTTAATTAGTTCTTTGTGTTTGTAGTGTTACAGTTTTGCTATTATTGGCTGGGGTGTTTTGTTGGAATGTGGACCAAGGCGGTGTACACGGTAAAAGGTGATCTTATTAAGTACTTCATGAAAAACCAACTCAAAATTCTACCGGATACTGTTAACCAGTGCTTCGGGGTTTTTGGGTGATTGTTCTGGAATGCCGGAAAAGATCAGGTTGTCACGCATGTTTCTGGTTTGAATGTCCAGTATCGTTTCTTTCATTATTCTGTTTTCTTTCATGACGGAGTCCATTTTGTTGCTGAGGGTTTTGATGGATGTTTGGAGAGAGCTGTTTGACTGTTCTAACTTTTCGATGTAGTTGTGGGCAAATTCAAGACTTGACCGGAGTTCTTTGACTTCATCCTAGTTTTTTTTTATTGATAGATGCAAGAACACTGACCCAATTTCTGTTGTTTGTAGATTGCTTGTATCTGTAGAATAAGTAATTTTTTGCTTGTTTGGGTTTGGGGTGTCTTGCTGGGTTGTATTGGTTGTACCCCTTCTCCAGTGAGTTTAGTATTGGTCAATGAATGCTTCTAGGTCCAATAATTCCTCCAGTATGTGAAAAGTCCGTTTCTGTTGTTGGTAGCAGGTTGTGGTGTCGATAGATTGCTTATGTAATAATAATTGTTGGTTATAAAGTCCGAAAAATAGCTAGCATAGTGACTGTGCACCGCCGCCATGTTGAATATCCTGCGCTCTGTCTCGCGATACACATTACATCTCATCTAAGTCAGTTAAACTCTTCCACAGGAAATCTATAACTTTAAAGAAACAAACAAACAAAAAAACGTAAAAGAAACAGGAAATAACTCGGGGGTGGGATGCAGCCAATCCTAGTGGGCCATAAACAAAGATACAGGTTACATAGAGGCTATAGGAGTAGTGTTTAATATCTTTCCTGTGTATAATATCTGTTTGTGTGTGTTTGTAAGAGAGAGAGAGAGAGAGAGATCTGTGCATATTGCATGTGGGCTCATAGTTCAGATGCTCTGCATTCAAAAATCTAATCACTTCTGTGTGAAACCAACTCTAATTGCCAGGACATAGAATCACTCTATCCTGCTGTCATTACTCATCTCCCCCTCTTGTGTTGCTGTCATTTGAGCCAGCCTGCAATAACCTGCAGTCTGTCCTGTCAGTATCAAACACAAGAACACTTCCACACAAAGCCAGTATCAAAGACAGAAAACAGAATCTAAATGTAGACACATGCTTGGCAAACAGGAAAACTTGCTACACTGATGCACACACAGGAAAAAGTGGAGACAGGACAGATTGAGGAGGTAAAAATGTATGGATTGGTATATCTCTTGATCCATTATCATCTTCAAGAATCTCAGGCTTCAGATGGTCCATTGGTTCCTGGATTCTCTCATACTGTAACACTGTCTCCAACTACTATTTTTGCTCATGTCATTAGTCTTAAGGTACATTTTGTTCTGCTCTGGGAACAGCTAGATTTATGTCATGTACTTGTTGCTGGGATGACATCAAAGCAGTGGACTTCAGTCAGGTTTTCATCTAAATAAAACAAAATTTTCAACCAAATTTCCAGAAAATCAGCAAAATCTATGCTAATTCATGTGTGTTTCCATCCACTTGTTTTATGCAAATATGAGTTGAGAGCATCAGGTTAAATAGATTGTTTAATCACATTCCATAAAAAGGGTGCAGCGAGATGATATCAATAAAAGAGCACCATTCAAACGAGCAGGAGACCACCTAAAACCACTTGCCATATTTTGTATCTATCAGTGTACATACATTTTGATCTCAGTCGATTGTAAAATCTTTTTGCGTTGGTTTGACTTTTTTGTGGTGTTTCCACTACATTTGTTAATGTCCAAACTAAAAATGTGCATAAAACAGGTGGATGACTCATACCAGTCTCTAGTATGGGTCAAGCTCCAAAAACATTGCAGCCCTGACAATATAATCAGGGTTATCAGGTAACTTAGAGAGCTCCTTCCAAAATAAATCAACTTCATCTTTACAGTTGGTAGAATACTGTTTTGGTGTTTGTCAAATGTTAACAGTGTAAATACATTCTCGTTCTTCTAGTTGCTGTCAACTTTAATTACTGATATTTAATATTCTATATTCAGCCAAAACTGAAAAACAAAATATATTTTTTGTGAACATTTTGCTGATACTGTACATTCATTGTCAACCTTATATAATAATATATAATATAATAATAACCCTATATAAATCCAGTCTGGGATGCATTAAGTTTTTTTATAAGCATATTTGCAGTCAATCATTTGTAATATATAAATGTAACAGGGTTGCATACTGCTGGCCAGTTCTGCATGCTGCTTAATTTTGTTTGTTTTACTCCAGAGGTACATTTTATACCAGCACTCCCTTCTTATAATGTCTCACGCATCTTATAAGCCCTGTCTGGCTCCTTACATAAACTTCTGTTTAGTATTCTGCATCAACTCATTTATAAGCTCCCATTTTATTATTTGACTGTGTTTAATTCGAAGCTCACACTGGCACAAGTTCAAAATTACATCTTGAACCCATCCAGATTTGGCAGCATAAGTCTACACTGTGACTCATCCAAACACTTTCACTGCTGTTACTGTACAGGGATGCTTAGTTTTATAAAAAACATAAAGCTTACATTTAAAGTGGCTGAGGTTGTTGAACTGTTACCAGTACAAATGGCCTTCATGAAAATGCCTCAGATAACCTTATGTCAGTTTCTATTGTTATGTTATTTCCTAGTTAGATAGATATTCAGAGATTTGTTGTCTAGAAATGTTAGTGGAGACAGATTGACTAGCTCAGGCTGTTAACTGTGCTTGCAGTGCAGACTGCAGGCACGTCAAGGTTACAGGCAAAGAGCTGTTAGTGTCAACTGTAATGCTAGTCTTAATATTTGTCTTAATGTGTAATGTCATGTCAAATTGTTCTAGATACCACGAAAACAACAGTCACGCACCTTGACTTTTCCTCATGTTTTGACACCCCGTGTAGCATGGGCTAGCCCAAAAATGATTAAGATTATATAGGCTTTTTGGTCCAGGCTTCTTGAGCCTTTCTGCTGCCTGCGCGCAGGTAGAGAGTGAGAAAGGTCTGGACGTGTAATGTAAATTTTACCTGTGATCCTCTGTGATCCACGGTTATTTTTTATAAAATCTAAAGCAGTCTACTTCGTCTCATTGAGAGTTCTTGGTTTAAAAGAACCGGAAGAAGCTTCAGAGAAATAATAGCTTATACTATCAAGATCCTCCACTGTGAACGAACCCCAGAGCAGCCACCTGAAGGCAGCTGACAGTCTGGATGCACCTTATGAGGCACTAGAAGTCACTTTCATTTCCAAGTGTCTTCCAAGGCAAATGATGCAATTTGAGGGGATGGAACGCAGCTAAGCAACAAGGTTGAAGTGAGAAAAACATCAATAGTACTGGTGAATCCCTGTAAAGCTCCTCTGTCCAGACAAGAGGACTGTTATGAGACTGGATAAACACTCAAAGGATAGCTGTGGCTATGTGGCAGAGGGCCTGCATGCCAGTTGCTAATAAAAAAAACTGAAATACAAAAAGATTGCTTTGGCTTACATAATGTTTGTCATCATCCTCATTGTAGGCAAGTTTGACCACACCGTAGGAGCCCTGCAGTACAACAACAAAGAGATCAGTACATGCAGCAACACTTTATTCATTGATGGTTCTATCCTATATGCGAACTTTGTCATTCAGCTCCACACTGCATAATGTCCCATATGACATTTATCATGTATCATATGAATAAGCTGCATAAATAAACCAGCAATTTCTAAAATAATTGATGAAATTATTAACTAATTATTATGAAATGTTATTTCAGTATTCAATTTTTATAGCTGAGCCTTAATGGGCATCATTATTTCTTTCTAAACATTTCATTTTGAAATAACCCTTTTCAAAAGTCAAGTTATAACATTATTTCTTAAAAAACATTCACAATTTTTACTGCCACTTTTATTTCATGACTCGGCAAGTAAAAATATTAAATATCTAATATGTCAGAACTAATATAAAATTGTCATTATATAATAGGGAGTTTCTTATGCAATTTCACATACATTATATATCTAAACTGTTAAGATTCCTAATCATCACTCTGAAAACATATTTCAGCCCCATATTAACATAATTTTTTGAGGATGACACTGTTTCCATTCAGAAACAACATTTTTATTCTTTGACAGCACATAATGGCTCCTCCCACACACATACTGCCACAGGATGTGTGTTTATCATCCTTTGTTTCTTTGCTGTTAAGTGCAAACAAATACCATAACTGCTTGAAAAGCAAATCACATATTCACATAAATGATATAAATTGAGAAATATTATCTGTCTTAGAAAGCCCAAAGTGCCAGGTGGCTGTTCAAATTGACTCAAGATTTATTTGTCCTTAGAAGATGTTTTCTTTTATCTTATGGGCAGACAGACTTATCTGTAAGAGTGTGAATTGTTTCAAACGTAACCTAACATTTTCCATGTTTTCTTATAGAAATTTTTCATAGCACCTTTTAAAATTTGACCATAAGTATGAATATGGCCAGGCCTTGATGAGTGCACTTCACACTGTTCAATTTGCCAGTTTTATTTTCAACCTCTGTTGCTGCCACACTAAATTATCCCATGTACCAAAACACAAAAGTGTTTATCTTCATGCACTTCTTTCAAACCTTGAACTGACTTGGTGTGCTATCAGCTATAGTGGTGACACATGTTGCAGCTATAAAATTAAATTAAAATTGCAGATGTTTAATTTTAATTAAACATCTGCAATGTTGATGATGTGGCTTGCAGATGTTTAATTAAAGATGTTAATCTTTAATCTCTAAGATGTTTAATTAAAATTAAACTGAGTAATATTCCTTGATCTTCCAGAACCACTTGAAAGTGAACAGAGGCAAATGATCGAAATCCATGGACTCACCTTTCCAATCTCACTCTTCAGCGTATACTGGTTCAGCTGAATGCAGTTCTGGAAAGGGGAAAAGAAAAGGCATGGACATGAGAAAGTAAATCATTGACAAACATAATCAGCACCAGAGTGAACACCTTCATTATCTAAAGCACAGAGAAACAGGACTGTCTTTGGTACAGAAACAAAATGTTCCCTCTGTGTGTGTGTGTGTCAGTGTGTGGACAGTCATTTATTTCAGAGATGCAGGTAACGATGCAGTCTGTAGTCTCTGTTTACTGTCTGCAAATCCATTAGAGTGCTACTGCTTAAATGGCTGATTTGCAGTTACATAGCAACCACCGCTCCAGCACAGAGTCTGCCAGGGGCACGGTGGAGGAGGGCACACCACAGCAGGACAAAGATGCGGTGTGGAGAGAGAGGTGAGAGGATAGTTTGGCTGTGGGGAGAATTTCACAAGACTAGTTGGGTGGGTGTACAGGCAGCAAAGTGAGCAGTGATCTAGGTGTGAAGGAAGAGCAGTGGAGAAAACAGATTGAAAGTGGCTCTCTGATGACCAGTGCCTGAAGCATTGGAACCTGTTTACAGGATGTGGGGAAGTTGGAGAACTCATATGTAGCAGGACTGAAAGGTACAGGACCAACTGAATATGCAGAGCTGGACCTCACTTGCACCCATACTTGCCAACCTTGAGACCTAGAAAAATAGGGATAATTTCAAAATCAAAGTTGGGGTCCTCCCCCATAAAACAATTGAGCTTCGAAGACATTGCTTCTGAAGATTTTAAAAGAATGAAAATAACAAAATAATAGGTACACTGCAACGGTATTTTTTATGTAAAATACTTGTAATTCAACTCCTAATTCTCAGTGAATACAGAGAATACAAAATAATTTGCCTCTTTTAGCAAGAAGGTGGCAAACTCATTTTATTTCATGGATGGCCCATGAAATAAAATGAGTTTGATGATATAACTAAATTCAGTCTCAAGTAGACCAGCAAAGCTAATGCATAATAGCCCATAAATAACAACAAAGAACAAATAAATAAAGATGTAAAAGAACATTCTGAAAACACAATCAACCACCCATTTGTAAAACAGATGATGAACAGCCTGAGATACAGTATCTTAGAAAAACAAGTGCAATTTCAAACATGTCAGTCTAATGAGTTAATATCAAAGAAGGCTAAGTTGTCTCCGGTCTTCATTTCTCACTTGGCATGGGAGGACATATGAACAGCATACAAGCCAAGAAGGTGTAGCTGTATTATTGTTCAGGTGGAAACAATACTCTTAAGATGCACAACACCAAGAACAGGTTGTGATAACGAAAGGGGGGTAAGGTGTGAAATTTGTCACAAATCAGGAAAAATGAGAGAAAATTTTGACCAAGGGAGGAAATTGGGAGAGGGCAGTGAAAAACGGGAGTCTTCCAGGAAGACTGAGAGGGTTGGCAATTACGCTTGCACCCAGGCAAAGTATTTTAGAAAACATGACATATAGTGGATTACATAACATGCTAGTTATTTAGCCTGCACTGAATATTACTGTTGGTGTTCCAGGAGATGCGAGGAGGGTTAGACACTGTAGGGAATCATGGTGTGAAGGACTGTGGGCAGGAATTAGGACAAAGGCTGAGAGATACAGCAGAAGACTGGGTTTTAAAGCAACTATGCAACTCAGAAAAGAATTGCTTTGATTGATTACATAGAGATAAAGAAAATCTGGCAGCAATGGATAAAGGGAAAAGCAATTGATGAGAATCCATAGAGAAGAGCAGTAGGAGGAACTGTATGAAAGGATTTCCACTGGTTTCACAGCTTGCCAGAACATGCTCGGAGGGCCCCTGCACTACAGGCAATACTCTTTCAGGGCTGATGGACATACAGTATGAGGGCCATGCAGAAAGCCTTAACTATATCTGCCATATGCACACACGCAGATTAAACTCTAAATCTCCCCTGGGTCAAAATAACTCCTTGCAGGGCTTTTTCTGTTGTACTGTCTTGTTATTGCTTTACACTAACACTGCAGTTGCACTGATTTCCCTCAGTTTGCAACACACCCATCTCTCCCTTCTGCAGCACAGCCTCCACATCTCTCCATCCATTACTCTGCAACTGATCAATATCAGTATATAATAAATAGATCACTGCCGCTGTGCCATTCTAAACCAATGACCATACATTTCATTCTTGATGAATAGTGTGCATGTCAGCCCTAGGAAATATGTAATAAAAGGGGAAATGTATTTAAAGCTTGTAAGCGTAACCTAATTTCCTCCTCCTGTCCTTTTGAAATCAATGCTGATAGAATGAAATAATGGCTGTTGAAAAATGAGACCACAACATTGGAAAATGCTTTTTTCTCTCTATTGTTTTATATGTTCTGGGGAAAAAAGCAGAAATGTGCAGATCAAACTTGTGGCACGACAACAGAGCACTAAAACAGGAAACATAACCCTTTTCTTGATGAAATATTAGCTTAACACGTATAGACTTTGTCGTGTGTGTGTGTGTGTGTGTGTGTGTGTGTGTGTGTGTGTGTGCCTTTGTATTACTTACATCATGAGGACTGAAACCTGTTAACACACTTGCACTGTGGGGACTTGGCCATCCTTGTGGAGACCAGAAGCTAGTCTCCACAAGGAAATCACTGAATTGTAGAGTGGCAACATGGTTTAGGTCTTAGGAAAGATGTTAGGGTCAGGGTTAGCTGTTAGGCAAGTAGTGATTATGGTTAAGATTAGGTCTACAGGAAATGAATGTAAGTCAATGTAAAGTCCCTACAAGGAATGAAAACACAACGTGTGTGTGTGAGACTGGTATCAACTGCTGCTGTACATGACAAGATTATAGACAACCACATTATTTGCTGTACTAATGTACTGTGAATATTCATCAGTGCTCATGGGGTTGCCAAAATGACAAATTTTCAAATGTCTTCTGCTGCTGGCTTTAACATACAGTTAGTCAGACCTAAGAGATACAAAACACAAGACTTTGGCAAATGGCAAAAAAGCTGTAGATAACTCCAGGTTTAAACCAAGCTTTAACAATATAAGCATTAATAGCAAACACTCACAGTTCACACAGTTAACAGAGTGAGTTCAATGGTATATAAATTTTCAATATGGTAAACACCGTTTCTTACTAGAACAACAAAGAAGGCATTTGAGGTTAATTCATTTTGATGTCAAGCCTGTAAAGATGTTGTAGGCTGTGAATACAAAGTGGCTGTGAATATAAATACAAGCAGATGGGAGACTCATCTTTATAGAGCTGCAAAAATCTATGTACAGTAGCTGACATCAAGTTTGTTCATATTTTGTGTCTGTGATGACGCTGTTTGCATGGACAAAAAAGAAAAGCGAGGGAAGCAGGTTACTGTTATTGTTAAGTGTATATTGAAGCTTTCAAAAAAGTTTAAGGTATTACATTTTACTCTGCAAGTTACAACTGACAACAATCTCACAGACTCAAGAAAGGCTGAGGAGAGTTACGAAGATAAGTACATTTATTCCCTTTTTGTAACAAGCAGCCAATGAGGTGCATTCAATGTTAGCTAAGTCAGTTTGACTTTCCAGCATTAAATAAGCATGTAGACAATAGTCAGTGGGCACTATATACCATTTATGTTGTTACTGTCAACAGTGAAGATGCTTATAGTTTCCTAATTTTTCTACATTTATTTCTATTGTGTAGTTCTAATGATGGGACAATTATAAGTGACAGTGGTGCGGTGGGTAGAGCAGTCATCTCCCAACCGGAAGGTTGAAGGTTCGAATCTAGGTGCCTGCAGTCCACATGTCGAAGTGTCCTTGGGCAAGACACTAAACACCCCTGTTGCCCCCGATGGTTAGAGCCATTGGTTGAGTTGGCGCCGCAGATGGCTGCCTCGGTTCTGTACCGGAAACAAATTCCTTGTGTGTAACATACTTGGCCAATAAAGGTGATCATTCTCCTTATCCTTTATGTTGAGCTTTGAATAAACCATCAGTCAAACCAAAGAACAGCTTGTGCTCATGGTTACTGGAGGGAGCTACAATCTATCTAGTAAAATGAGTCTGAGTCCTCACAGAGCTCAGCAGGACAGTAGAGTATTTAATCTACAGTATATTTGTCCGCTCTTCATGCCCATCTGGCCACATTGGATTGGCCACAAGATTTCTGTATTCTGCAGCTTCTTCACAACATGTCCTCTGTTTGATTTCTTAGGTTCAGATTTTTTTCAAGACTTACTAGGAAAACACTACTCACATGCCCATAAAACAATTAAATTATTAATGGAAGTTGTAACTGTTCCTCTTGTCCATACTGGCCCTGAAGAAATTCCATGGGGTCTCTATGCTGTCAGCAGCTCATTAACACAGCCTGGTTATGATGGGATTCATTTTGTATAAAAGGTACCAAGCCAATATGGGGAGTCAGGGTTGACCCTCCATTATACCACCATAAGAGGTAATAAAATGGACGCAACCATTCTGCCTTGGCCTCTCTGACCATAATCATTAACATGTTGTACACTATGCACAACAACTTTCAGTCTGAAGCATGTCGTACATGTGCAGGGTGAGCAAGAGCACATCTACTCTTTTCAGCTGTCACAGATGATTTGAAAGCAACAGTGTTACCAGTATCCTTTGTATTTCCGATATGTCTGTTATATGCATTATTGTCATGCTGGACGTCATGTGAAATGTTGTGTCTCTAATATCTAAAAAGAACACAGGGGCAGCATTTTATTTTACTTCAGTGTACTGTAAGTAGGAAAAGATGCAACAAAGAAGGACCAGCTTAATGTGAATATAGCAGAATCTCTGTCTAAAAGAGGCCAGCATGAACGGAAGACAACGTTAAAGCAACCAAAAGTACTTTCATTGAACATATGAGTATGTGTGGATCATTTTAGAAGATACAGCTTTTCATATATTGTTTCATAATGCGACTGTCACAGTGGGACTGTAATGAACAGCCTTGTAAATAAACCTGAGCTGATACCCTATTTTGAGACAAACAAAAAAGCTTGTCAGCTACAACAAAAAAAACCCTTGCTGCTCACCACCTGGTATCTATTCCTCTCACATCTTAAGAAATTGAGGACCTGTACACTGCACAGGTTGAGAGAAGACCAGACAAGTTTCAAACTGTTTGAAATTCTTTCCAATAGATGGCCCTACAGAACACTGTAAGCTATAACAATCATACAAAAAGATGATTTCTTTTCCTTATTAGCAGCTAATCCATGTGTGTCTGTATGACAGCACACAGCAATCACCCCAGTGCAATAATTTGTAAATATAACCATTGTACAATACATATCAATCTGAAAGCTCTTCTACCACAATGTGTATGTTTATATATTTATAAACAGATTTTTTTCTTATTTTCTTTTATATTTGATTACACATATTTTTCTTTTCTTGCTTTCATCAAAAGCACATTAAGAGCCTCTGGACTGGAGTCAGATTTGTGTGTTTAAACATACTTGGCCAAAAACACTGATTGTCAGTCATAAGTGATGTACCTGCATGTGAAAGCATGCAGATGTTGCTCCCTCTCTGCTGTCATAGTGCAGACTCAGCAAGAGCAGGGAAATACAAGCAACATGAGCCGTTCTTATGGTTCAGTGCAAGAGCCGTGACTCCATTACAAGGCAGGTAAGGACACAATGACAGGTCTACGAGTCTGTGGCAGGAGCCAACTAAATTCAGAGGGGTTTTATTTATGGGAGGTGATGTGTGTGAGTTGGTGGAGGGTGTGTGAGTGTGTGTGTAATGTGTCTAGTGCAGTAGTGTTGCATGGTGTGCATAGTCCTAATGCTTAGCATTTTCTGCTTACCATGGCTACCACTGGCTATTTCCTAACACCATCTCAAGACAAACGAGGGAACCCAGCCAATGTCACCAAGTGCAATGTCTCCTCCTCATAGCAACACAGTAATTGGGCATCATTCAACCCCAGGCTGAACTTCAGGGAATCTTAGAGCATCAGTGGCACCTTGGTGTCCAGGTCCTCCAGCATGTGACACATCCAAATGCCAAGCCAGCCATTGCCCCAGTAATGGGTCAAAAAACTTGCAATAACAATCCCCTCCCTGTAAGACTCTCCTCTCAGGTAGTACTGCACCTAAACAGGGGTGGGGTTGTGTGATGATGTTTCAGCGCTGCTCCACCAAACAACAACAAAAAAAACTTTGCCAAGATTTAAATACAGAAAAACCTCAACTGGGCAGACAGTGATGGATTTGAGCTGGTTTAACTTTATTTAGGAACAAAGAAAGTATGAAGGAGACACCAACACAGCTATACTCGCTCTTCAAGGAACTCTTGGACTCAGGGTGTATCCCCAGTGACTGAAGACAGAGTGGGATTCTCCTTTTCTGCAAGAACAGTGGCACGAAGGACCAAACCAAGCCACTGGTAATAATCTAGATATATCAAGCTATATACATCACCCTTCTAAGCATCACTGGGAATGTGTTTGCTGACATTTCTATTAGCAGAGATCAGACCCAATCCCACTGGCTAAACGCATCAAAGTGCAGTGACTTCCTCCACATACCCTAACTATGTACCATTGCTGACCAAGGAGTAGAGCCCTGTACTTCTTTTTTCTATGTGGGAAGTTACATGTGGGAGATGACTTGGGCATCTGTTTCGGATCCCTCCTGGGCGCCTTCCTAGGGAGGTGTTCTGGGCATGTCCCACCGGAAGGAGGCCCCAGGGAAGACCCAGGACACGCTGGAGGGACTATGTCTCTCGGCTGGCCTGGGAACACCTC
>NW_018128004.1:303537-307869 GCF_001952655.1 Monopterus albus
GAGGGAGTGTCTGGAGAGAGGGAAGTCTGGGCATCTTTGCTTAGAATGCTGCCCCTGCGGCCCGGTTCCGGATAAGTGGAGGAAAATGGATGGATGGATGGATGGAAGTTACATCACATCTAACTGTAAAAGCAATGTGAGGTGCTGGACTGGTCACGCCACTACCACCTCAGCAAGTCTCAACCATGTGTGAAGGGATAGACACTTGAGCTGATCTATAACATTGAGGCTGGACACAAAGTCCTCAGACCTGGAAAGCTGTATGGATGCCTTCGACGCTGCCTTCGACGCTGCACATCTAAATTTAGCAATAATCAGAGCTAGAAAGCTGTGTCTGTTTGGCCACATCACCAGGCCCAGTCCCCCCGTGGAACCTGCCCAACAGTGTTTGTCAGCTCACTCCTGCCTCCTTGAAATGTTAGAAATCAAAAGATAAGGCTGTGATTATCATGGCAAGTTCTCAGCTGCTCCCACCCTTCACTTCTTTTATTGCATAGCTATGGTGCTGGCTAAAATGCATTTTTGTCTTCTTGATAAAACAGTTAAGTGTTGTTCTCAGTGGCAACAGTAGAGTACGGTACTCTCACTTATCATTATGGTACACATCTGCTTTCAGTGCAGTGTTATAAGGGCTGTGCATCTCACAGTCACAGTTACAGAAGCAGGGATACCGATGCATTAACAATAATGTCTTCAAATCCAAACCTGGCAACTGTAATTGTAAAAAAAAAAATGTAAGAAAAAAATAAGGTGCAAGATTGGATTTTCTCACAGTAAATGGAAAATCTATCATTTTCATGCAGTTATTTAAACAAGCATTCAAACAATTTAGTGATTATTACTGATAATAAAATATGAATAAAAATGACTTCCTCACCTGAGAGTCTGAAAAAGACACACGTGTAGACTCCACTGTGGGCCTGCGAGCCACACAGGGGGAGATGTGTGTGGAACCTCCTCCAGAGCCTGACGACTGGTAAGTGGCTCTTTCCTGCAACGACAACTTTCTGCCGGTCAGGTGAGTCCTCTTAGCCTGAGCCCCACCATTCCTCACGCCGTTTGCAGCTGAGCCGTCTGAGTCTTTCGTCGTCATGGCAGCCATGATGTCTGTGAGACTGCTGGTCTGTTTGTCAGAGTTAGGGTTCAGCCTCTCACAGCCAGGGTCACTGCATGTAGCCATGGCAGATGAGGAGGTGGGAACAGCTCAGGAGCAGTTGGCAGGGAGAGTACTGGGGGGTGGCCACCAGCATCAACAAGACCTGGGCCAGTCTTGGGTTGTAATGTTCAGGGTCTCACCAGAACTACAAAGACAGGAGAAGAGAATGTGAGCTCCATCAGATGCAGCAGGAGCTGATCTGCAGTAAGAAAAATAACTTCTAACAGTAACTTTGTGAGCTCCTGTTAATCTTCATTATCAAATGATCAGGTGACTATGGCCTTCACTAATGAGTTCCTACTGAACAGGCCATCATTTAAGGAATGTTAATGCTCATTTACTTCATACATTTGATGATATGTCACTAAATCATCTGCATTCCAGGTACAGAAAGGTTTGGTTCAGTCATCCATTTGACCAGTCTCTTTAGCAGAACATTACCTGTTCTCATAAAAATATGAAGTTTCTTTTGCTTGTTGCTGCATGACCCAGTTGTGTATATTGACACTTTTAGAAGCTACAAAAAAGAGTAAAGTGTATTTTTCCTAAACATCCCCATGCTTTGTAAATAAAGTGCACTAATGTTAACACTATTACTCATCAGTATTTACTCATTATAAACCCCGTTTTAAACATGTATCCAGTTCTTCTACAGTGGTGATTAATATTTACTGTGTCTCAGCCCTTCCTGACACACATACTGTACAGACTTTTATAGTCTAATAAAAGCCATGTTCGGTCAGCACTCTAAAGTCTGAGTATTAAAACACTTGAGACTATAACTTCAATTAAACCCTTTAAATATGAAGTGTCAACACCAGTAGCTGTTAATAAGAGCTATAACACCACTAAAATTAGAGTGACTCTTCTTCTCTTCTTGTCTTGTTTGGTGATAAAGCTCAGTCATACAATCGCTCACACTCCAGGGAACAGGTACTAAACTGTATGAAATGAAGGACGGCTGTTTGCCCATTCCCATCTGAACAAACAGGAACATTTGCTTTTACTACAGCGTTATACTGTTATGAGCCAGTAAAGTTTTACTTTTACCTTTATCAGGTTGTTTATGAGCTTCATTTAAAAAAAAAAAAATCCAGCAGTTACTGGGAATGTAATGAGTGTTTGTTGTGAGAGGTCAGAAAAGAAACAAGAACTCTGACCAACTTTCAACAGGAGATTAAACTGCTTCTATAAACAGTGGCTCAGGGAAGCAGGTTATTAATATTCCACTGGTTCCTCAGGTGGTTACATGGGTAAATGTTCTTATCTAGTCAGTTATTAGATTTAGAGTGTGTAAATATTTTTAATGGTATTGAGCGAGGATCAAAGCTGAATGGCTAATCATCATTTTACAGTGATTACTTTGATTCATTCAGCATAAGACACTCATGATTATTTTATGATTGTCTTGTTTGATCCATAATTATTTTCCACCTAACATTGTTTAGTGTACAAATTTTAAAAAGGCAGCTAACAGGAAATCTTTATTTCAGTGATGTTGACCCATTTTAAATGATTAAAGTCCTGTAGCCTAATCCTTTAGTTCTCAAACTAAGGTGCAGTTTAATTACATTTTACTATCGACAATTTAAAACGGTGAGTGTAGTTACAGCTAGTTACTTATCTGTTGATATTCCCATGTGCCTTATCTTTTTACAGATTGTGTCCTGTCTTCCGGATGGTCTGTGACATAAAAAGCTCCGAGACACACAACATTGCAATTTCTTCTCACAGCCACTTGGATGCAGTACTTCCTTGAAACAAGAAAAGGATTCAGTGTGAGGAGACATTTTCTCTGAGACTTTAATCTCAACAGTTTAAAAATTCAGAGTAAAGTGGTTTTTGCACTACGCAAACTGTCACATGACGTCAGAGCCAGAAATGTGTTGACCCATCTGACTCACCTGCTAAATATTCAACACCTGTGTGGAAGGAAGCCACCGCTGACTGTTAAAGAATATTGTCTAGGCCCTAAACTCAGGTTTGAGAGTGAAATTAAAATAGAAAACCAAGTTTACTTATAGTTTTCGATACACATTTCTACAATACAAGCAGAGAATGTAAAGTATTTAAGAAAAACTGAAAGTTATTGTACTTTAGGAATTCCATTTTATGGTATTTTATACTTCAAATCCACAGCCATTTTTCAAAGTAAATAATAAGGAAATATTTATTCTACTGGACATTTATTTCATAGTTGTGCTCACTGGTATTGTAACATTAAGATTTAATGTAGAAACATATGAAAAGCCTTAATAACACAATAAATTGTTAAAAATTTAACCAGTGGTTCTTGATGTTTTTAGTTTGTGAACCCTTACACAAAGGGAACTGTGTCATGTTTAAGATGGTAATGAGTTGTTAGCACTTCCACCAAAAAGAAATTAAATAAGGACCGAAGATGTAAGTCTCCAGTATTTCACACAAAAAGCAAATATTAAAGCTTTGAATACACATTTGTGAAACAGAATTGTTTTGTCTTCATTCCAGTGATTAATCATCTCACAACCTTTCAGTTTATCTTGTGATCCTCTGGAGGGTCTCGACTCCTAGGTTGAGAACCACTGGACTAAACTAATTGTATATAAAGTAAATAAAATGAGTTCCACCTGAAGCACGTATAACTGTAAAATGCTTCTTTCACATTGTTGCATTAGGATTAACTATATAATAATACTGTATATCACTGATAGGGGCCATTTATCTGCAGAAGAAATACTTTAATGAAGCATTTTCAAATTGTTGCATTACACTTTTAAAGTAAAGTATCTGAGTTTTTTCACCAAGTTATTCCTTGATGGTTTAAATTGTAGTTGTTATTCAGCATTTAGGAAAATGCCCCTCAACCCCGTGACCCAGGTTCAAACTCTGTAAATGATTTAAGTGTCTCTTCTGTAACTGAGACCGATCTCCAGAAAGGTGGATGTAAAAAGGAACATGTGGGAAAACATCTAACCATATACTGATAAATAGAGCCACCTGCCTCAGAGGCATCTCTTTGGTGTTTTAGAAACATTTTCTCGAACAGAGGCTGTCGGTCACGTTTCAGCACTGGACAGCTCCACAAGACAGTAGCTCATGTTAAAGGCATAAATAAATAAATCAACAACAGTGTAGCAGCTTTTGTGGTTTTCCATTGAAAAGTATAGCCTCACGTGAGGGAAAGTGAATGGGTT
>NW_018128004.1:317980-329012 GCF_001952655.1 Monopterus albus
TTGGAGGTGCAAGATACCTGAGCGTGTAATGTTAATTTTACCTGTGATCCTTTGAATAAATCAGCACTGTTTTGAAGTTACTTGGACTGTCTCGTCTCTCAGAGTTAGCAATGGTAACAAGAACTGAAGACCAATACCCTCTTCTTCTGTAATGAAAATCAGGTCAGTGGCAGCTTGCCACAGACAGAAAATATCAAAGGTCTTTAATGCATCGGTTTAAGGTTTTGTTGTGCAGGTGGAAGAACACAGATATGCAAAGAGCGTCCAGCACAGCCATCCAAGGAGAAGGGCACTTAAATCTCTATTTCTCAAACAGTATCCATCTGGCAGCAGGGATCAAGCAAAACAATGGAGCCTAAAACAAAATCACTTCTGTGGTGTTCAGTAAATGGGCCATGTTATGCTATTCCTGAAATGTAGGTAGAGTTTTACATTCAAAAATAGCACAGTTCTACTTTGTCCATGTAGATCACTCTCATTTCATGCAACAAACTATACAGAACATGTCATATCACATTTTTTAACCATTATAGTAGCACAGCTCTATGGGTGGTTTGTCAGTCTACCACTTAAGTCCAGACAGAATATAGGATGGACTGCCATGACATTTTCCCTTTAGTGCCTCCACTGAGACCAGGAGGGCACCATGACATTTTTTGGTTTAAAGTGAAATATCTGAACAATCGTCAGTGTGACAATTCACTGTGGCGACCCCTAAACAGGAAAAGCCGAAAGTGACTATCTATCTGAACAACCAATGGATGCTTATTTTTTGGTGACCCTTAAAACTTCATTTCTGATTTCCATCAGGTTCAGCTGTACTTTTTAGTGCTAGTTAAATTAGTACAGCATGTTTCCTGCCACACCAGAGGAAATAAAATTCTGGACCATGTTTACACAAGCATGGCTGCTACATACAAGGCGACCCCCATCCCCCACTTGGGACAGTCAGATCACCTTTCTTTGTTTCTCATTCCCAAGTACTTACTTGAAGAGCATCAAAGCGTGGCCAGAGGGGACAGACTGTACTACACCACACAGACTGGAGTATGTTTGCCTCCTGGGCTACCTGTGACTGTCACACGGACATTAACACCTACATTCCCTCTGTGCTGGACTATATTAACACTACCACTGGCAGTGTCACAACCCAGAAACAGATCACCACGTACCCAAATTAGAAGCAATGGATGAACAAGGAGGTGTGGCTCCTGCTAAAGGCCCGCAACTCTGCCTTCAGATCTGGTGATGCACAGGCCTACAGCTTGTCCAGGGCCAACCTGAGGAGGGGCATCAAGAAGGCCGAGCACCACTACAAGCTAAAGAGGGAGGAAAACTTCACAAACTCTGACCCCCGATGTGTGTGGAAGGGCGTCCAGGTCATCAGTGACTACAAGCCCAGCAACTCCACTCCAACAACCACAAATGTCTCCTTCTTCAACAAGTTAAATGACTTCTAAGCTCACTTTGACCAGAACAACAAGGAGACAGCTATCAAGTCCAGACCCCCCGCAGACCACCCGCCACTCACACTCCTCCACTGATGTGCATGCTGCATTCATCAATCACGCAAGGCTGCTGGCCCTGATGGCATTCTTGGACGTGTGCTCAGAGCATGTGCTGGACAGCTTGCTGGCATGTTTACAGACATTTTTAACCTATCCCCCGCCCAAGCAGTGGTGCTGACATGCTTCAGAACCACCTCCAATGTCCGAAACATTCCACCCCGATGTGCCTGAATGACTACTGCCCTGTAGCACTCACACCCATTGTCATGAAGTGCTTTGAGTGCCTGGTCCTGGCACACCTAAAGACCTGCCTCCCACCCACACTGGACCCCCACCACCAGTGTCACTACCACAGGGCTGTGTGCTGAGCCCATTCCTCTACTCCTTTTTCACCCATGACTGCAGGCCTGTGCATGTGCATCAAGTTTGCAGATGGCATCACAGTGAAAGGCCTCATCAGCGACAACAATGAGCGACAACAGCCTTGTTGCCAATTTTCCCCCAGTGGCCACTCATATATTGGAAGAAAACCAATCTTCCTGTGGCCCAAAAAGCATTTGGATCACAAATTACCATTAAAAGACATGTCTTTAAAATTGTAGACAGGACACCTGGTACTTCAAACAAAGTCAGTTATTCTTCTTTGGATTATCAATTCTTAATCCATTTGTATAACTTAAAAAGTGAGTTTTATTTCCAGGATGTTATCACAATGCAAAGTTTATGGGATGGGTGGGAATGTGCAGCAGGGGAAACATTAGCGCACATGTGCAGTGGGCTGCACAATGTAGAGGCAAACCCAGAAGTTGAAAACTATTTTGGCTTATGCATCAGGAGAGCAATTTTGACATGTATAATGGTTTGTTATGACATTCATTACAAACCATACTGAGTGTTGGGCAGCGTGAGGCGTGAGGCAGGGCCACCGGTTGCCCATGACACTTATCATGTCCCAACTTCCATTTGCACAATTCAAATGATTATTGTTCACACTATGTAAACTCAGACATCAGGAATAACCCTTTAACTGCCAGCAGCAAAGGGAAGTGCATTGTATGTCTAGTGACTCCCTTGAGCAATAACAAAATGGAAGTGTCGTATTTGCTAATTTTTACCACAACTAGCGATTATTTGTCTTTTGAAACAAGTTTCTGTGCACTGCAGCCCGCTCCATGTGTGAGCAATCTCCTTGTAAATGTGGAGGATGGGGGGAGCAGCGGTCTGTTTAATCATTTCTGCTGCACTCAGAGATACAGTATTTATTTACAGATGTAACCACACATTTCCACAATGGAGGCCAATTTTTTAAAATTAGTTTAAATATTTTGTAATAATTTTATTAGGATTCACTGCAGGAGATTTTCCCTATTATCATCTGTGACATCATGTTTTTCTTCTTGATTAGATGTGTAATGAGGGAGCCTGGCCATAAACGTGATTTAATGTTAGTATGAGACTCTAGTGCTGATGAAGAATGGCCTGATGTTGAAAAATGTACACTTTTTTAAACATTTCTTGAAAATTTATTCTCCTTTTCGTGGGCATTGATTCCATCAGGAGTAAATGATCTGTGTTACAAGTTTAAGTATGCTTGGTGAATATGAAATACATACTGTATTTAGATTTATACTGAATAATCTTTTCAAATGATACACAAAGGAACCAGATCAAATAAAGCTCATTTGCAGCTGCACAGCATTCTGCTGTTAATGGAAACAATTAGGAAGATTAATGCTTCCTATCAACAAAATGTGGTGCTGCATAGACACACTTCAATATTCGAGCTCATATCACTTGCGATATTTATTTTTTCACTAGATAAACACAATAAGAAAAAAAGAAATATAAATAAGCAAAACCAGTGACAACCTTGAGAACCACATGTGAATATTAATTTATTTTTTCTTGGCTACTATTTAAAAAAAACATTTTTGCTCACTATAGTTTTGACAGAAAGAGGAGAGAGTGGGCTGTAGAGGGTGAACAAATGAATCCATTTGCCTCCATTAGTAAACTATGTTCATGTATAACCTGGCTTTTATTTGCCTCACCCACCATTTTTCTGTGTTCAGAAAGCAAACAGAGAAAGCCCAGGCCAAAATCAAAATGAAATCCTTTATTTTCTGAAAAGAAAGCCAGAGAAACTCTGGAACAAACATGACTAATGGATCTGAAAAAAAAAATCATCAAGTGGTTGCTCATTTATATAGGTTTATTTTGATGTTTATTTAGATGAATGTTTCTTTACCTTCTCTGACAAAGTACTGTCACAGAATCTACAATTTTGTATTAAACAGAGAGCTGCAAGGCTTGTAGTTTGCCCTTGCAGACCGGCGGTGATTTATGTTTTCTGAAAAATATAGACTTTATCCATGTAACTGCAGTACAGAGGGAGGTGTTCTAAGCAGAGGGCACCACGGTATGTTGAAAATATACAGTGAATTTCTTCTTCACTAGCTTCATTCTCATCCAAACCAGTAATCAACTCTGAAACAGATTTTAAACATGACCTACCATTTTGTTCAACAGGATCAAAGGCAATCAACTTTGATTGTTCACTGCTTGCAAAAATGTGACAGGACAATCTGCACTACAGTAATGTTACGTCAAAACAAATGTTTTTTTGTTTTTTTTAATTGTATGATCGAAAAAAAAACAAACACTGCAAGGTGATGTTTGTCATTTTGTCAGTTTTTCTCCTATCTGTGTTGTAAGACAAGACTCATGTGCTCAGATGATGCTACTGTTAAACTGACCTCCTGAGGTGAAACAGAGCACACACGGATGGACAACGTAGTGTGACAACGTGTCCACAATGTTCCCCTGGGAAGAATTAACTTTAGCAGAGACAAGGTGCAATATCTGAAGCTAACCAGTTATTACAAGGAAGAATCACAATGTAAATAACTTGATACTGTGTACACAATTCTTTCAGCAGTATTGGAAAGTGTCCAAACCTAGGTGCTCTCCTCTAAAGATCAGTGTAAAAACATACTATTACTATTTGTAAATACAAGTATTTGAAGACATCAGTTTGGGATCATATCATTTTTTCTGATCTTTCACAGATCAAAAGATTGAGAAAATAATCTATAGAATTAATTGACACAATAATAGTTACACCAGTACCTAGAATGATTGTGACATCATACAAATTGTGAGTTATTACTCACTTATTATGTTACAAGACTTTCTTAGTTATTTTTAGCAAAATTGTAATGGGCCCACTTTCCTGTCTAGTGTTTACGAGGTGTATTTGAATTATCTGTGAAATGTAAACTACTGCCCTGCACAGTGTATCACTGCTATACACAATCCTAGATAACACACTACAAGGTAATCTAAGCACACTAAGTACATGTTAGCTGAACAACAGAAACAAAATATGTCTTATGTCACAGTTGAAAATATATGCTGAATCTTTAAGCTCTGATCCCCATGTGCAATTTTTTTTTAATGTTTACAGCCCTACTCATGTTGTACCGTTGGATCTCTGTATATGCTGCTGCCTGTAACCCTTCTGGGTACCATATGCATCTTAGTCCTGATCAAAAGTTGAGCTCAAGGTTAGGAGGCCTACTATGGAAGACTTCATTATGCGGCACTGCAAATGGATATACACAGCTTTATCTCTACTGCTGACAGCACTGGAAAAAATATTCAGAGCTGATTAAAGGACTCATGTCAGGAATGGTTGCACTGTAATAATATTATTTTCATTTGTACTATAAAATCTATTAAATAGACCATTTGTGCCCATTAGTGTCATAATATAATTAATACGTTTTTTTCAAGGGAGAACATTGGTACAGATCTTGTTGTGTGGAAGCTAATGACAAACAATATACAGTAAATATCTCAACTTACTGTACACAGTACCTTAAATTTGTCACCATTTTAATGTCAGTCCAATTGCAATATAACAAGGATTCAGCAATCTCGCCCTGTAGCTATCCTGGCTGGATGGAAACAGCAATGATGTTAATCTCCATCCATCCATCCATCCATCCATTTTCCTCCACTTATCCGGGACCGGGTCACGGGGGCACTCTCTTAAAAAAAAAAAAAAAACTTTGGGCAGTGACTGCCTTGTTAAAACAAAAACAGAAAACACGATTTACTGAAGGGTTTTACACACTACAGACATCACTCTCACTGGGTCTTATCCCATATTTAATAAAAGGCCACACTCAACCCACACAATACATCCATCTAATGTTGCTTAATATCACATCATTGGTCTTATATTAAAACAGTTTCCCCTCCTGCAGGTCCATTCTCCCAGGGCCCACAGGTTAATCAGGCCTTCTCTCCTCTCACCTTCTCCTGTCACATTTCATCTTGCTCAAACCATAGATAGGTCACATTAACTGCTGACAAAGAAATGCAAGAGAAAAATGCTGAAAAGCCCAGTGGGAACACCAACAGGCCGCTCCTGATGGATGAGAGTCTGTCCAGGGAACAGCTTGGATTTGCATGGCTTTTGTGTACATGCACACACAGCTGGTCACATAACCCCCCCGCCCAGCGCACACTCACATACTTGTTTAAAAAAAATCATTGAGAGATCTTTCATGTCCCTAAAAACACACTCACTTGTACATCTCTTTGTAAGGATGCTCCTGCCATTGTAGGCTGGTCCGGTCCTCTCGTGCTGTTCTATTGGTCCATCTATCCATCCGTCCTCCTCCTGCATCTTTTCTGCTCCAATGGGAAAAGCAGCTTCCTAAAGATGGAGGAAATTCTACTGTCTGAATTCCTACACTCACTTCTTTCTTTGTTACACTATATGTGACATGGCTTCCCGTTTGGCTAATTAAACTGTCTTGCCTGTGTGTGTCTGTATATTGTCCTGCCTTTGAAGTTGTCTTCCTCTTGTTGGCTTTTAGATCTAGTCTCTTGTTTATTACCCTTGGTGTCCCAGTGACCCCAAATTCCCTGGCCTCTTCAGCCAGGTGGTGATAATAAAGTATCGGTGGACCCTCTTTGTCAAAGCTATAAACGTAATGAAATTCAGTGTTTTAGTGAACCCTTTGACGTTAACCAGTGCTCCAGTTGACTGACACAGTAAATACTGACCAGTGATTCAGTGAACACATAAGGTGACATGTAACTACATAAACATAACTAAGATTAAAGTAGGTAAACTTATGTGTGCTATAAACTAAATCTTAACTATGATAGAATAATCATACGCAAACAAAGTAAACACACATGTTGACTAATCAACAAGCATAATGTTAATCTTCTGCTAATTAAGTTCTTAATTCATCAAATGTTAGAATCAACCTTAAAGTATGACTTTGTTAATAATTTTACCCAACACTCCCTACTTAACCATCACAACTCAATGCCTAACCCCAACCTTAATTTAAAATGACTCCAATCTTAAGCCTATAACCAAGTTTTAACCCTTATCAAACCCTTTAAAATTGTGAGGACCAGCTAAAATGTCAAAAAAATGTGTCCACACATTGTAATAAAGACATACACACATACATAAACACTAATTAGCTTTTCCCCATGTTCCTCCTGTTGTGGTGGAGAATAGTTGGCAGTGGTTATGCCTCATCATCTTTAACTGAGTGAGCTTCATTCAGGAAAAAGAGTGTACAGCATCTTAAAGGCCTTTGAGAACAGTGAGAGAGCATAGTAATCATTTATTAACTGTGATATCAGGACTACCAGTGTTGATGAATATGTTTAATGTCAAAGGCAACCTTTTTTCAAAGCCAACAACAGATGCAAAATGACAAGCCCGTCAAAAATGTCTCTTCAGTCAGTGGTACTCACTGCATCACACCAAGAGTTCACACACACCCAGTAAAAACATACATTTTCCTGAAAGAAACTTGAATTAAATTTGGTCTTTGACCACAGTAAAAACTAGAATTACTGCTTCACAGTTGTATGCCTCCACAAACCAGTCAAATTCAAAGGAATGGGACAAATGTCAGGTCACTGACCTTGACCTTTGAACACTAAAAGTCCAAGTAGAACCTTGTTCCAAATTTGAAAAAATTCCCTCAAGGTGTTCCTGAGATAACACATTTTCAAGAATGGACCAGACAGTCAGATGGACAACCTGAATACATAATACACCCATAAAAATCTAGGTGGTCATTTCACATGCTTTTTCAGAATTATTACAGAACTGGCCCAGCACAGAGAAACTGCAGTTGTCAGACAGGAGTTGCAGGTCGCCACTTTAGCACAAAAGGAGGCATTTGTTCAGGAAAAGAAAGTACTTATGGCAAGCATACTCCAGGCAGAAATGGATCATAACACAAAAACAATGACTATAAACCCCTGTATGTTGCAGGTTTATGGACCAATTGTAGCTGCATGTTGTTGAACGATATGATGCAAAACGTCTGTATCTGGTCAGCTTTTTTAACATGCTATCATGCTATGTGTGTGATTGTTTGTCTCCAAGTGTCAGCCCTGTGATAGACTGGCGACCTGTCCAGGGTGTACCCTGCCTCTCACCCAGTGACAGTTGGGACAGGCTCCAGCCCCCCGTGACCCTATTCAGGAATAAGCGGTATAGATCATGGATGGATGGATGAATGAAAACATGGAATTGGGATTCACATAGTTTGTCTGAATATACGGCTGCCCACCTGTGGTATGGAAGTGTAGGTATCTTGTAGCCTTGGCCACTTCCTCCTCCCAGGTGGCCAGACAGCCCACCACGGCTCCTGCCACAGAAGGAAAAACCTGACAGCACCACAGGGAGCCAGAAGGGTGGGCCACTACAAGAGCTAATCAACATGTTGATAATATATTTGGAAAAAAGTAAAATATTGTTACTGGAATATATGTAGCTAAATTTAAATAATACGTTTTGCTGCGCAATATAAAGTTTTTTTTTTAAGAAAAACTGTGGCTACATGTTACTGAATGTAAACCGATGGACAAAAATATGGCAATTTTATCAATTTACAATAAAATCTACAGCACAATAAAGTGTGCCAAAAGTAAAGGCTGTGTGTACATACATATTTATGGCTCTGTTCATGAAGATCTTGTATACTGTACCCTACTTCACTTTCTCTAAAGGACCATAAAGGAATGTGCAACAACTGTGGCCTGTACCACAAGGCGAGATTAGTGGCTTATCCAGCTATCTTTGAGCTTAACTCAGGTTTTCTGCTATCATGAAGCTGGCTCACTTTTAATCGGGCTTGATCACCACAGTAACTTATCCTGCACTGCTAACCCTCTGGAGCAGCTTAACTTCAGAGGATAAGATCAAATATCCATCAACAACCTGAGCATTGACCAATCAGATCACTTGAAAAAGTGTTCATTACTACAGGATCCTGACAAGGAATAAAAATTTTACATTAATGTGATTAATAATAAAGTTGAATAGATAATTTTGTTAACTAGTTGAATTGTTGTGCTGTTCAAGGCTTGTCATGGGTCAATCTGCTTTAAAGCAGAGTTTCTAATAAACTGAGGGATGTCTATAGCCTCCTTGATGAATGGCACTATATTTTAAATGCACAAAGATCATTTGATTCCCAACCAAATTCCTGACTGTTGCTGATGCTTTTACAGGCTTCATCACTGCAGCCCAGACTAACATCAGGAGACTCAGTTATGATAAATGGCCTTTCATAAAAAAAAAAAAATAAAAAAATAAAAAAAAAAACACATCCATACACCCTTTCCATTATCATAAATGAACATATGACTCCAGGTGCAACCAGCAACTGTTGGATGTTAATCATATTTTATTAACACATTCACAACAGTTTCTTCCTCATCAGATAAAAGAGAATACTCATTCAGTAACACCCTTAAAATAATACTGCACTAATTTGCGGTTTAATCTTGGCTTGTCTATAATATTTGAAAATTATTTCTAGTGTTTCTAAAGCTTCTTATTCTATTCTAGTTATGTGACCCAACTGTTTTGGCAACATTGGTTCTAATGAACAACTAGAACTCTTTCACATGAAAGCACTTGTAGACTGATAGAAAAACTCATATCTAACAGAGCTAGGTCATAACAGGCTTTACAGTGTCAGAAAAGCCAAATCTTAAGCTCAATGAAGCCAGATGACCCCAAGTTAAAGTAGCCAGAATTAGCTGAACTCACTTCATGGTACAGACCCCTGAAAACATTTGGTGTATATACACACAAGAAAACACAATGCGAACATGTGAAAATCAAAAATTACTGCCACAGTTTAATACTCAAAGCATAAGCAGCTCAGGTTCTGGCTCACATAAAGGCTCTTTTCTTCATACTGCTGATGAGAAACAATTAAAACTGACAGCATGGGGAAGTTTTGTCTGTCAACAAAACCACCTCCACAAAATCTACTTTGAAAACATGCTAACAAGCACCTTAACTGCAGTAGTTTCCAGTAGAAAACACTTTTTTCTGTGTTTTCACTTGTCACAGACTAATTCCTGGAACTCTTATTTACTCCACAGGATTAGCAGGCAGCTGTACAAGACGCAACTAGCTGTATCCCTAAACCTGTTAAACACATTCTTGTACCTCTGATCAACGTGAAGTGATGGAGGAAACAGGCATCTACGCTCCCCAGGCTATAAACACTGTAGCCTACAAGCAGCAATAAATCTGACTCTCCACAAATGCACTTTCAAATACACAAACCCAAACAAATCCAGGGACACCCTCTCTAAGGCTGAATGCCTCAGGCAATAATAAGATCAGGATTACACAGGATATAAGAGTGCAAACTGGCAAGTTGGGTGAGCCAATTATTTCTCCTCTACTCATGCTGATAAAGAGTCTGCAGTGTCCATGACCGACCTTTCTGGATTTTTCAGAAAACGATACACCTGGCAGCAGAGGAACTGTACAACTCCCTCAGCTCAAGGAACAGCACCAGTCTCTCATCCTGCAGCTACAGTGCCTTGCGAAAGTATTCGGCCCCCTTGAACTTTGCGACCTTTTGCCACATTTCAGGCTTCAAACATAAAGATATAAAACTGTAATTTTTTGTGAAGAATCAACAACAAGTGGGACACAATCATGAAGTGGAACGAAATTTATTGGATATGTCAAACTTTTTTAACAAATAAAAAAACTGAAAAATTGGGCGTGCAAAATTATTCAAATCCACATAAGGGATGACGGCAACATTCATAGATCCTGGAATGCACAATGAGGGGCAATGTTCATTCCTATTACAGAGGCCCACTGAAATTTTTTTGAGGAAAAGCTGTGTTAGACTGCATATTGTTTATAGTAAAGTATTTTTATATACAAATATAAAAATGAAAATGTTTCTGGAGTGGGACTTTAATTAATTATAGAAGTTGTGCAGAAGCTGCCCATAGCTCTACACAGTGATCCATGTGTGTACTGTATGTGTTTCTATGCTGCTCCAAATGAGTCTGTTCTGGTTCAACTTGTCTTATTAAATGAGCTTAAAAATAAAGTGACACCTTAGTTATAAAACACTGAGCAGGCTGTAACACACAAGAGTGTGTATTTTTGTGTGAATGCATGATTGATGGAGGCGGAACCCCAGGTT
>NW_018128004.1:329907-331359 GCF_001952655.1 Monopterus albus
CAGGGAACCTGTCCACCCCCCCCCAGCCTCTCGTCCTGCAGCTACACCAGGTGAGCTCCACCCTGAGGAGGATCGACACCAACAAAGCTGCAGGACCAGACAGGGTGTCAGGCCGGGTATTGAAGCTATGTGCTGACCAGCTGGCAGGAGTTTTCCTGGACATTTTTAACCTGTCCCTGCATCTTGCTTCAGTCCCTGTGTGCCTCAAGTCCTCCATCATTGTGCCTGTGCCCAAGAAATCAGCTGTCACCTGCCTCATTGATGCCTCAGTAATTATAAAGTGCTTTGAGAGGATCATTCTAAAGCACATCAAGGATGTCATCCCTGCTGGTCTGGACAGCCATCAGTTTGCCTATAGAGAAAACCGATCAACAGAGGATGCTGTCTCAATAGCATTACACACAGCCATGTCCCACCTGGAGCATCCTAACACTTATGTCAGGATGCTATTTGTTGACTTCAGTTCAGCTTTTTATACTGTAGTCCAGACAAACTAGCACTGAAACTGCACAATCTGGGAATGCCTGCAATGATGTGTCATTGGATTAAGGACTTTCTCACTTACAGGCCTCAAGTGGTGAGAATCGGAAGCTGCACATCATCCACACTGGTGAGCTGAGGGAGTTGTACAGTGGACACACTGGTGGATGATGTGCAGGCACACCACAGGGCTGTGTGCTCAGCCCAGTTCTCTTCACTCTGTTTACCCGTGACTGTGATGCCATTCACCCCACAAACACAGTAGTGAAGTTCGCAGATGACAACACTGTAGTGGGTCTCATCTCAGACAAAGATGAGACTCACTACAGAGAGGAGATCCAGCACCTGACAAGGGGGTGTTCAGATAACAATCTTGCCCTGAACACCAACAAGACTAAGGAAGTCATTGTGGATTATAGGAGGTCGGGGAAGACAAAACATGCTCCTCTTCTCATAAACGGGGAGGTGGTGGAGCAAGTGGATAACATCAAGTTCCTGGGCATCCACATCACATCTGATCTGACCTGGTCTCTGAACACATCCTACCTGGTGAAGAAAGCCCAGCAAAGGCTTTTCTTCCTCAGGAAGCTGAAACGTGCTGGTCCCTCCTCTCAGCTGCAGACTTCTACAGAGCGACAGTAGAGAGCATCCTCTATCTCAGTGCGACAGTGTGGTACGGGAGCTGCACTGCACAGGACAGAAATGACTTGGCCCGGTGGTGGGAACAGCTCAGGGCATTGTAGGGAGTCCTCTTCTGGATCTGGACTCACTATACGCTGACCATATCTAGAGGAGGGCCGGATGGATTGCTGCAGACCCCACCCACCCAGGCAACAGTCTGCTTGTGCCTCTTCCCTAAAAGGTACAGGAATATAAAGACTAAAACAAACAGACGGAGACACAGCTTCTTCCCCAGAGCTGTGAAATCAATCACCCCCCCCCCTTAACCCCTAGTCACCCACACAACCTCCC
>NW_018128004.1:331868-344405 GCF_001952655.1 Monopterus albus
GCCCCAGAGCTGTGAAACCAACCCCCCCCCCCCCTTAACCCCTAGTCACACACACAACCTCCCCCCTATGGATAGGCACAGAACACTGGCCCTCACACATCTTCCTAAAAACGGAGATTTGCACTGACCTGCACCTTATAATGTTACTACACTCTTGTAGCCAACATGCTGGTGACCTGATTAGGTCCAATACATCCCTTTTTATTTGTTCATATTTTTATATTGACTTATACAATTGTGTGTTATGTAAATAATATATATGTCTTTTAAGCCGAGAACTGCCGGAAAAAATTTCGTTGTGCTATGCATAATGACAATAAAGATTCTTGACTTGAGTTGGTACAAAAGTGGCATCCAGGAAAGGCCAAGCCCTTTAGGAGCAAAGATGGGCTGAGGACTGCCAGTTTGCCAACATATGAGTGACAAAATAATGGAAATATTTAAAAAACAATGTTCCTCAAGAAAAGACAGGAAGGGATTTGGATATTTCACTCTGTAGGGTACAGAACATCATCAAAAGATTCAATGAATCTGGAGGCATTTTAGTATGTAAAGGGTGAGGGCCCTTGGCAAAAGGAAGTTTCATAGCCTGGAAAGATAGTTTACTAACATATAAAATGCCCTCCATAGTGCCAGAACCGCATTTTATTCATCACTGATTGAGGAAAATAAGAACAACCCCAGGTTTCTTTTCAGCACTGTAGCCAGGCTGACAAAGAAAAGCTTGGGAAGCCCCCTTCGTATCCTCTGTGATTGGCCAGCTAGGTGAGAAAGGAGCCAGCTTCTTTACAAATAAAATCACAACAACTAGAGAAAAAATTGGTCGGACCATTCCCACAGCTCTCGCAGATGTGCCATCTACTACAATGGCTTTAGAAACATCTGTAAGACCTCATTTATACTTGGACTACTTCTCTCCCATAGATCTCTCTGAGTTGACCTCAACAATTGCTTCATCTAAATCATCAACATGTCTCCTGGACCCCATCCCGACCAGGCTGCTCAAAGATGTCTTTCCCCTAATCAACACATCCATACTAGATCTGATTAAGCTCTCTCTATTAACAGGTTATGTTCCACAGGCTTTTAAATTTGCAGTAATTAAACCTCAAAAGCCTACTCTTGACCCAGGTGTCCTAGCTAATTATAGACCAATATCCAATCTCCCATTTATTTCTAAAATTCTGGAAAAAGCTGCTGCTAATTAGTTATGTGACCACTTGCACAAAAATGATTTGTTTGAGGATTTTCAGTCAGGATTTAGAGTCCATCACAGCACAGAAACTGCATTGGTGAAAGTCTCAAATAATCTTCTCCTAGCCTCAGACAAAGGACTTGTCTCCATACTTGTCCTCTTAGATCTCAGTGCTGCTTTTGACACCATTGATCACAGCATCTTACTGCAGAGACTTGAACATGTTATTGGGATTAAAGGAACTGCGCTAAGTTGGTTCAAATCTTATTTATCAGAAAGATTTCAATTTGTTCATGTCAATGACAAATGTTCCACACAAACTGACGTTAGTCACAGCGTTCCACAGGGCTCTGTGTTAGATCCAATTCTCTTCACTTTATACATGCTCCCTTTAGGCAATATTATCAGGAAGCACAACATAAATTTCCATTGCTATGCAGATGATACTCGGTTATATTTATCTATGAAGCCCAATTAATCAGATCAGGTGGTCAAACTTCAAGCATGTCTTAAAGACATAAATGTCTGGATGGCCTGTAACTTCTTACTTCTAAACTCTGACAAAACTGAAGTCATTGTGCTCGGACCTGAAAACCTTAGAAATCTGCTGTGTAATCATATAGTTACTTTAGATGACATAGCTCTCACCTCCAGTACTACTGTGAGGAACCTTGGAGTCATTTTTGACCAGGATATGTCCTTTAAATCACATATAGACCAAGTCTCTAGAACTGCCTTCTTTCACCTGCGCAATATTGCGAAAATCATGAGCATCCTGTCTCAAAGTGATGCTGAAAAACTGGTCCATGCATTTGTTACTTCCAGGCTGGACTACTGTAACTCTTTACTATCAGGATGTCCCAATAATTCCCTAAAAAACCTCCAGTTAATCCAAAATGCATAACTTTATTTTCCTTGTTTATACATATTACAGCTGTATTGATGACTGTCCAGAACTACTGAGCTTTGGTTATTTTTAATACATTTATTTCCCTTGCTTATATATCTTACAACTGTAATGAAGTAGAATCTGCTTACTTTGAGTGCTGTAACTTTTGTGTAGAGACAGGATGTCTGCATCTCCTTGTGACCAGACAGCCTATTTATATGTTAGCAAAGGCCTGTTGGCCTGTTTTACACCCACAGTAGACCCACTTACGTAGCATACTCCAAGATTCTGCTTTGTCTTGGGATGTCCTGCAGAGGCCAGGGGCTACAACCTGAGATGACCACCTGGCCAGTTTAACATACACACACACAGGGGGCCTGCAACTCAGGCCACCCATTGATCAGCGCACCTTGATCAAGATCAGGGTGCCGGACACACACACACACACACACACACACACACACGCACACACACGCCTGGTCTAGATCACATATCAGCAAGTAAGCGCAGGCAGGGGTTGACCTACTCACACCAAATGACCAATAGGATCACAAACTATTGAAGGTTGCATCAATCCAGGGCAGAGCAGCCCAAGAAGATAAAATGTATTGTAAAACATAATTCGGGGTTCAGAGAAGTCGGATCTCCTGCGGGAGCTCTGTCTCTCTGATCCCAGCGCTGTAATGACTTCACTGTGCTAAGACTTTCAGTAAACATTCTGTTGATTTTAAACAGTCCTCTCCTGTCTTCACTTCTCGTGCTTCCAACAAAAGAACTGGGTTAATTTCTAACAAAGCCTTGAAACACATCTCCCAGTAAGGGGTATAAAAAGTTTTCCAGCTTAAGCCCATTCATTATTTTTCCCTCCTCAATAGTAATCAACTAGTACATTTCTTTTAGAGTCAATTTCAAGAACTGAATCGTAATGGGTGTACACTATAAGGGTCGCGGTGTGAGGCAGGGGGACTCTCATTTCAAGATGCAGCATGCCAATTATGACCGGGGGCAGAGCACTGCCTTCCTCGTCAGGGGCTAGGTTGAAGGCAAACAGAGTGTAGGCTTGTTGAAAGTCTTCTCGGTTGAAACACAGGGACAGGTCTTTCAGGTGACACCCCGTGGCCGTAATTAGGTTTGTAATACTCTCTGACGGAGAGGCTGTTTTCAAACTGAGGACGGAAAGGTTTTGCCAGAATCTGACGCCCAACTTGACACAAGGCCAGAAACTCCAGGTCAGCGTGTATAAACTTGAAGGGGAATTTTGCCCTCTCAACAAGGCCTTTGTTAGGCCCGTTGTTAATGACGAAAGAATCCATGGTCCCGGCCGTGTCCTGATAAAACAATCCCACGCTGAACTGACTGTTTAAGGTTTCGGGGGAATACTGTAGTTCAGCAAATTTTTAATCATGGCCCTGTATGGATGAGTGGTGCTTGACTGAGACATTAAACGATCCCCCAGAGTTACGTCGCACTGACTAAATATGGTATTCAGAGGGTAATTGATGATACCCACAGCGGCATCATTGGCCCTGACCTCATTGGATGTGCTAAAGTGCTCTATGTTATGATTTTTCATCAGCGCCTTAAACAGACAGCTTGTTTTAAAATTCTTTTCCTAAATCCATCTGAACAACTTTAGGAATGCCTCTCTCACCTAGAATCGATGCAAAACCGTCGGTAACCTCTTTAGCACTTTTAAATTTTAATAGGTCTAACATAGGCTTTTTTAGAGAAAACATCAATCACAGTCAACAGAAACCTATATCCGTCATTATAAGAGAACAGGGCCTGCATGTCGCAGAGATTGGGTTGAAACTGGTTGAGAGGCCTCAACACAAACACTTTCTAAAAACTGTTTGATATACGATCCACGCTTATTTTCTTACCAGACTCTTGTTCTATGGTTCTATGTAAAGCCTCCACCCCTCCATAGCTACCAGGATGAGCAGGAATGTAGTAAATTTTCTTCATTAAAGTCTCGCATTTATGAGGCATCTTTCCCCAGAGCATAATCCTCTTCCCTGACTGTTATGGTTTAGTCCCCCTCACCAGGAGGGTGAGGGAGAACTGAGATAGGACTCAAGTTTGCAGACCCAGGTGCTAGTAGAAAAATGGGGGTTTAATAAATAAATAAAAAAAAACACAACCAAGGTAAAGTCAACGTAAAGTACAATAACCCGGGTAGGGCAGGGATGGCTGAGGAGACTAGGATGAGCAGATGAGTAAGAGGAGGAAACAGGAGAGTAGAGGACCAGGACAAGGCAGGCGAGTAGACAGGAGAACCGTGACAGAAGATGACAGGAGGGACACAGGAACGAGAAGACAGGATTGGTGTAGGGCTCGCTGATGCACTAGCCGTCTGGTACCCACGGCTGGGAAAATCACCATCAGATACACATGGCTAGGAAAGAACACCAGAGGTAATCACGGCATCACCGTCAGATATACATGGCTAGGAAAGTTCACCAGAGGTAATCACGGCATCGTCGTCAGATATACACATAGCTAGGAAAGTTCACCAACATGAGTGGCCCTATCTAACACAAAACCAGAAAAAAAAAATAAAAATCTTGCCGTTCACTCAAACTGTCACATACTACCTCAACATGTCCGACCAACTCTGATTCCTCCGTAATAACCACAGGAACGTTGCTGATGCAATTTCTCAATTGCAGAAGCAGGAGAAGCCATTTTCTGGATCGTAAATACAGATGGATTGCTGAATGAAAAACTTTTTCGTTCATACAACCCTCCAAATAACAGAACCTTTATAAAGCCACGCTCCTGAGAGGGGGTGAACAGCTGCATGGGAAAGTGAGGGGGTGACTTTTGACCTTGGAGGGGACAGGAAATGAGGGAGGTCATGGGAAAGTGAGGGGTACAGGAAATGGGAGAAGGAGGAGAGGGGGTGACTTTTGACCTACAGTAGATCTGTCAAAAATTTGTTGATGGAAGGTGTTATATCTATTATGTGTGGAAGCATCTACAAACAAAGCACTGTAGCTCACTGCTGTGGTGCATCAGTGCACTGTTGACAAAAAACAAACATTCAGTACTACAGTATCCATCGACAGGAAAGAAACAATACAGAAATTAGAGTAAAGTGGATTCTAAGAAATCTATGAACACCCATCATAAATACATAACATACCCATCAGTCATGTCAGCCCTGAAGGATAGTTTCCCTCTTACATTGTTACCTTGGTGTGCTGCAACCCTGCATCACAGTGCAGGCACACAGACCAGAATGATTCCATGCCAGAGAGCTTCCAGGAACGGGTGTCTAGTTCCAGTGAGGAAGTGACCGATCCAGTTGTAACAGTACTATCTTTGTTGCAGATACACCACAGCAGCTTCTGCTTTTTTCTCTCAGCTGTAACATGAAAGTCTGTCAGAAGTCAAATAAAAAGCTCTTCATTCTCAGCACTGTGGAATCCACGGTGCTGAGACACTCCAGACTGGCAAACACAATTGAGTTGCATGGGGAAACTATTCTTTTAAATTATTTACACCATTCTCCTGTAAATGCATTTTCAAAATGACTCATTAAAGGCTGCTGTCATCAAAAAACAAAAGACCAATGAAGACAAACTCTCCTGCTGGCTGCATCTTAGTGCTGCAGTGGAAACCATAACTCATAGCTTTAATGGAGAAAACATCAAGCACTACTGCCAGTTTTGAGTGCCTGTAAATGTGTCTCATGGTTACACAGAGACACAAAGCTGTATTCACAGGTGTAGCCCTCTCGTGATGAGCACTCAGGGGATGCATCAAGCAAAGTGCACATCAAATAAATTTAAAGGGTCTTTGGTTTGACTGTATCAAAGCAGATGATAAAAATGAGAATGCTATGTGGTTCTACAGTGATTTTGTGATCACATTCAATTGATATGATGAGTGGTATGAATTTTTTTTCTTCAAAAAGAGAAACATTAGGGAACAGCAGTGCTCACCAACCAGCACAGACCAGTCACAGAGCAGAAACGTTTATTTTCTGATTTCCAGAGTGTGGCTGTGCTTGACATAATATGGGTGAACAATGTCCAGGCCTCCATGTAAAACTGCTTATGACATTTATTAAAGACACTAAGCCTGCATGTATTCACTCAAGGATAAACACACACACAGTGCTAATTTCCTTTTCCACAAGCCTCAGTCAAATCATTTCCCAGAGGGCCTGAAGGAGCTGGGAGGTGTTGACATGTCCTCTTTTTCCAGAGCTGGGCATTAGCTCTGCTATGATTAACAAAGCCCACGAGAGTGGAAAGCGTTAAAGAGGTTATAGCCATCAGCATATTTAGCAACAAAAAGTGGGCAAGAGAAACAGAAGTGATGTAAGTGGTGGATAATTTGCACCAAGCAAAAAAATTGTCTTCAAAATAAAATTTGCAAACATACTGTAAGTTCATATTTACACTGGACACTTTGTCAATGTAAACCTTGATCTTCACCAAAAAAAAAAAAAAAAAAACAATTTTTGAGGGCTCCTTCAAGGAAAATCCACCTAGACAAAGCATCCATAATAAAAAAGAACAGAACAAAAACAAAAACTAATTTTTTGCATATTTAGGAAGTTTCTGATTATTTTGTTGGGACTGTTATAGTCAATTCATTCTGAAGTCATCCTTTAAGTAAATTCAAAGAAAAAATTCATCTCCTGACTTGTGAACAAGAGATTAACCTATGAACAGGGGAAATGAGGTTGAGCTGAAGTCTTCTTATAATCAGACACCAAGTTGCTTTGTAACAGCAAAAGCTGTAGAAACAAACTACCCTTTTCTGTGGCTTTAAAAAAAAAAGGAAACTCAAGTTAGCTACTGTCACCTTAATGAAACCATTTCACAAGAGAGACCTTATCATCACAACTACAGTGAACACCACAGTCATACTGTCTAGACAGAGCAACCTAAAAATGTTAAGGTAATGAGCCTTTGTGAACAAAATGTTAGAAGACATTGAAAAACATTCATTGTCTTTAATGAGAGCTCACCTAAATATGCAAATTGCTTAGTTTGTCCAAGCAATAGTCCAAACCCAAAAATATTTAATTTACAATGCTAGGATGAAGCTGCAAATCCAGACTGGAGGAGCTGGAACCAACAACAGTTTGCTAGATTTTCTCTTGTAAAATGGCTTAGGTGATTAATCATTAATCAGAGGTGTTGTTGCTTTTCTGACAACTAACTAATCAGTTTATCATTTTAACAGGAGTCTCTATGTCTGAGACCACAAATATAGGCCTACATTCATAGCTCACAAGTAGAAACCTGTGTAACTGGAATAATTCATAAAGAGCAAAATCCAAAGAAATCCTCAAACTACTGAGGTCCACTTGGGGTCGTCCAACAAAAGGTCCCCACGGAACCCAAGTTTACAAAGGTGTGCAAGAAGGAAAGAGGCAACACCATTTTATAACAGGTGCATGACACACTTCAACTGCACAACATTGGCGTGCATGCATGGTGCATTTCAGTGCAGCTTCCAATTTCACGGTGCAAGTGCGTGCGCCCGCGCGTGTTTAAAGTGGTAAAGATCCAGTGCAACAATCTGCAGAAGATTCAGTGTCCCTACAAGCCCGCGAGCGAGCAATTCAATGAAGAACAATAAAGGTGGGGTGGGGGGGCACTTGCGGTGAGAACCATCTGCAATGGACAAGAGCACGTTCAGCCGTGCTTCCCCATATCTGTACAAGACCTGCGAACCACGATTGAACGTGCACTTGATTTGAGATTATCTTAAAAGTTTCACCTACCCCAATGAGAACGTTTGAGTCCCTTTAAGCCTTCCAGTCACAGGAATCCTGCGGGGTGTCCCGTCTTGACGCACGGTGCCTGTTTGACTCACTCTATTCACAGTCTAACGGAAACGCATCCACACGGGCTCCTGTGCTAGATGTGTGGCAGGATCAGCTGCTGATCTGTGTCCCCAGTTTCACACCCTTTCTTCCGGAAAACACGAACAGGCCAGCCCACTCTAGCCTTTATTTTCTACTGTGGAGCTACAGCGTGAAGACACCCAGCTGCTGAATGTATACGTAGCCCACAGCTGGCTATTGTTGCTCCACTGCAGTGTGCACAGAGCAGCAAAAGGGCTGGTCACAAACACTTTGAAACACACTGACTGGTTTGTCGCACGTCAACAGCACGGGCATAACCTCAACTTTTATTATTCGACAAGGAATGAATCCATGGGTCCTAAGATCCGCCCTCTTCCTGCACCGTTATCAATATCCTGCCATCACTGAACTATAGTGCCAACATTTGGGATTTACATAATAAAGTATATTATTATACGTGGAGTGAATTACACTGTACATACTATAGCTATTAATGCCACATGTTTTCTATAGTGCTCCTCCATTAAAGAATGAATTTGTCGGACAGTGAATTTATGCAGAAAGTGTATTGGGTGGCGCCTCTACTGGCCAGAGTGGTTGGTGTTCCATTATCCACTTGGTAAAATTCCAAATAAGGTCTCAGTGACTGGTAAAGACAAGCAGAGTGGTCACAATCTAAGTATTCACTCTCCACTGTAGCTTACTGAACATGATGTGGGCAATAAATTCATCAACTTTAACTATCAGTTTGAGTTCTCAATACATACGTTTAACCTGTAGGTACTATTTGCTGAGCAGTGGTCCTATAGCTACCTCAGTCTTTTATTTACACTTAACTGCTTGGTAAATTGTAGCCTACTATTGTCTTATTTTGACAGTGAGCAGCTCCAATGGAGCCATGGTTGAAGGAGATGGTATTTACACTATAATGTGAAGAATGAAACCCTCTCATTCAACATATTTCAGGTCAAACTTGATCCATTCGGACGTTTGGTTGCAGTAAAAACATCATAACTTTATTTTAGCCTGAAATTCAAGGGCTTCTCTTAAAGACTATACAAAAAATGTTAATGATTCAAAACTATTGTATTTATGTGTATCTGGTACACATTTGTGCACATCAGAGATGTTCCAGGTCAAGCTTCCCCATTATCATTCAGAGGGATTTTAAAGAATAAAACACATTTCATAACATTTCATAACAGCACAGAAACTACTGTTGCTTTATTTTTTTCTTTACTAATTTTTGTATTTTAAAACAAAACATTTTAGTTATTTTATATATAATCAGTTCACTAATCAATTGTATGTTGGCTTTGCAAAATGTCATTAAACAGTGAGAACTACCATGTCTACTGTTACAATTAGCCAGAGCTCAAAGTGACACTTTCCTGTCCTCGAAGTTGGAACCACTAGATTTTTTAAATTAATTTTCTAGTTTATTACTTGATTGACAGTTTCACTTCTATTTACTGTGTATAAAATACACAAAAAACATCACATTTCATAAGCACTTCATATTGTTTGTAAAATCCTTGCACTTATAAAGTAACTAGTAACTATAGCTGACAAACCTAAATGTGCAATACTGGTGTAAAAAGTATATTTCCCTTTGAAATGTTAGTGAAGTATAAGGAGACATGAAACGAAAATACCAAAAATAAAGTACAAATACCTCAAATTTGTATCTAAGTGCAAAGCTTGAGTAAATGTGTACACTGTAGTTACTGTATATTTCACCACTACGATTGTTTCTCAGCTGTAAAAGTACAGTAACTGGTGGCTGCTGCAGCCTTTGAGACTACTTTCTTCCTGTCGCAGTTGTGGGGGAAGTTCATAGCAAGTTGATTTAGTTCCTTGGCAACGGCCTCACAGCACAACACAAGCTGACACCATGGGATAAGGGGCAGAATGTCTTCCCTCACGGCACATTCACCCATCAAGTTAAAGTACTTTCCAACCTTTTCTGTATCAAGGCGCTTTTCCAGATGTGCCCTCAGAGAGCCCCCTGCACAAAGAGCAGCCTCTGCTTGTTCTCATATGAGTCAGTGTGCAAATCAGCCTCAACACAGCCTTGTATGTGCATAGTATGATCAACCGCATCATGCATAACCAGATCATTTTCAAAGGTCCATGACTCCTGCCAGTGTTACAAGTTTGTCCTTGACTTCATAGTAGTATAATGAGTCAATTTATTATTATTATTATTATTATGCAAATGTACACAATTCATAATCAGTAAGGGCAGCAGTCGATTTCAGAAAAAACAAACAAACAAAGAAACACAAGTCCTAGAACAGACAAAAATCTTCATAGTCTTCTTTATGCAGATTTGTGGCTGTAAGTTTTTGCAGTAATTTTGTCATTTTAAATATGTACATACAGTAAGTCCCTGAAGCCAGGGTATCTGGATTTTCCAGTGTTTTATCAGTGTTTCACAAATATAATGGATTCTTTGTCTTTTATCTCAGTATAACTATTGAAAAAATACTCACTGTAAAATCAGAGGAACCCTATTATTACAGTTTGAGGTTTGCTGATGTAAAATTAGCAACAGAAAAAGACAGAGGATCCACTTCAGCTAAAACTTTGCCAAAAATTAGGCAACAAAACCTTACAACACCCTTTCCACTGTGTTTGACACTTCTGTTGTTTCAGTATTGTGTCAAGTGTCTTCAGCTGCTATCCCTGGCCTGTGTGTTTGTGTGTGTTTCACTGGGACAGTGCCCCAGCTGACTTTTCCTGTTCTGCAACCCTCTGAAGCCCAGGATGGAAATAACAGCCTAATACTAATGATGATCCTGCTTTATTCTCCACACAGTCCTTAGGATTCCACCTTCTCTCCAGGAACTTTCCCTGGAGAGGGTATGTGTGCTATTCTCACATGTTAAATCATAGGAAGCATGAGCAAACACAAATATTCATGCTATATGGTGACTGGTATTCAAACAGGCAAATGTAGGTGCATGTACTGGCTGTCTAAACATATTTACATGTTTAGACAGCCAATTTAAAAACCCAAAAGTACGGGGTGAAAAGGATGACTTTCTATTTCATAGAGAAATCACAGAAAAATGCCTCTTCTTCAACGACCTGTTCAAGTGTGATGGAGAAACTTCATTTCCTCCACTTAGGCAGATCTGTCTGTGGGGACATATTTATTCCATACTTTTACTTGAAAAGCACTGGCACTCACTGACCATCTTATACCAAGCTTTACAAATACAGGAAGTGTGGTGTATATCTCCCTCTGCTGGCACAAAAGGTTCAATACACAAACAATCATAGTTTTTCTCTACTGATTTCATACACTTCTGCCAACCTTTGTTCCCACACTACAAAAAGCCTATTGTGAAAAGCCCATCTTAAATTAGCAAAACAAATTGCTGCTGGAAACCAGTTAAAGTATGGAGATACGTGAGGCACAACAAACATTTTAGTGTTTTGTTGAGGTATCATACAGTTGTTTGCTGTATTTTGAGTTTACTTATCTTTTGTTGACCTCTTTTAGGGCCCAATTTATCTGATGTTAATGTTTGTATTTTTCCTTACTTTTGGGTTAATAAAAATCCCATTATTTTGAACTTTGAAAGCTGTGTCTTTTGCCTTACTGCCCGGTCCCTGACAATAATGTACATTATTGTTTTATTATTGTTATGGTGAATGTTGTCGTTTGTCCTGCTGCACTCTGAGCTCAGCTCATCAAGGCAAACTCATAAAAATGATGTTGTAATTACAATAGTTATGCAATAAATAAATGCACAGTTGTAGTCAGACTGGTCCAAGTCTCTTAATTCTACTTTCACTGTTGTTAATGATTAAATATTTGCAGGTCTCATAACACCCTATCTTGATATGTTTTTGTTGCTGTTTTTTTTACATCAGTATTGTTGATAATGCAATAGTTTTGTATTACCTGTAATAAAGGTTTCTGTGTGTTTCACTTCATTATAAGTTTTTCTTCTATTCCTAGTAAGAAGTTTATTTGTGTGGTTGGTCCTCAGACCAAATTGCCAGACCTCTATATCAGCCTATTTCATTTGGACTGTTTGGTATAAAGTAGTTCAAAATAAAACTGTTCAGAGTGAAAGAAAAACACATATGTAAATGATGTATAATAAAAGAGCACAAACTGAATAAATAACAAGATAAATAATCTTTATTTCCACATCTTTGTCATTTATAAAATATGTGTCCACAATGAATTTAACAAGGCAAAACAGAGAATCCTTTTAATTTCTTTAAAGTAGAATCCAGGCTCTAGAGACTACCAAAAAGGGTCAGGTGTTATTGATTTGAATACGATCACTCCTTCACTGATGGTAAGAAAGGTCATTTATTTTACATATGTTAGAAGATGCTGAGTACCATGCTGAAAGAGTTGTGCAACATCCCAAGTGTCAGACCCAAAAGGATTGTCACAGGGCTCCAGAGCCTGCATTCACACCACACCCTTCAACGTACAGTCATAAAACTTCATTACCCAGGATTTATCACTGCTTATCACTCAGTGTAAACTGGATGCTGTTCATTCTACTACTGAAAGGATCAGTGTCATCATCATTACCTAACATAAGCATGATTCTTGTCTATCTTTAAAATGTCATATCCTTTTCCCTA
>NW_018128004.1:344577-364178 GCF_001952655.1 Monopterus albus
AGCAAATGTAAAAACTAAACAGAAATAATTAAGAAACAATCTTTGTTTTCTACCAAAAAAAATTTAAATCCTTAGATACCATGTGCTCAAAAGAAGGATAAACATTTCTTGCAAGTCTCTCTATTGTTGGTAAGTAGATTTCATTGATGTAGGTTATCAAAAAATTAAATATTATATACTGTATAGGTTATTATTACAGTAACAAGGTTCCATGCGATCATTTTCTCATCTTCTGTACAGAGCTGAGGATTCAGTAGTTAAGTAACAATGCTATACAGACCTACAGTGCCTGGTGGCCAAAGTACCAGCATGCTACAGGGCCATGGAGACCTGGGATAGGGACGTGGGCTGTGCCAGTGTGAACAGAGGTGCCACATTCTCATGGTGATGTATAAAAGAAACTTAAGAACCGAAAAAAAATGTACTGAATGCACTGTATAGGCTATTTTATGTCACGTTTAAACTAAATCCAGTTTGTGGGATAAAAGTAGAATAACTGTCTACCCACATTCAAAGCATTTCCGTATCAGGTTATTAGTTTCTGGTGATGAGTTGTTTTAGTTTACTTCCCCTTATTATCTTCATCAACGTTTTACTCAAGTGAGTGATTTCCTACTGTACAGAGAGAATAATCTGTTATCCAAGTTTGGCTAGGTATTCCCTGGGGTAAGAAGAAAAAAGCCAAGCAGAGAGACTGATAGATAAACACAAGAACACAAACTAATGTTGAAGGTTATAGCTGTTAGATTGCCTTTATGTAATAAACCATGCTTTATGTCACACTGATGAATTTAGTCTTGCTTGTTGGAACCAGGTCTGGAAAGAAGACAGGAGAGGATAAAGAAAAAAGATCTGCTCACTGTGCCAATTTTAAAAAAGCTGCAATATCCGTGACCACAAGATGACATCATGAAATGCCTTGTTTTATCTGACCAATATACAGTACACTTACTGTCATATATAATTAAGAAGATCAGTTAATTGTTAGATTTGAGAAGCAGGAACTATCAAATCTTTGGGATTGTTGTTTGAAAAGGGATCAATGAAAATATTTTTTTCAATTGACAAATCTTTGCAGCTCTACTTTGAAGATCTCGGTGATCAAAATATTGCTTTATTAAATTAATCAGAAGCTATTTATACAGTGTGGAGATCAGATTTTTGTTTTTTTTGATCCAGCAACTTTACACAGTTGGTTTGTGAATGCAAACACTCTCCTTTCTTCAGTGTGGAAGCAACAAGAGACTCCTGACCCAGTCCACAGAGCACCAGGGCCCAAAACAAGACTCAGAATTAAAACTTGAAAACAAAACCAAACCCCATGGTTTCCTTCAGTCAAATACATTATTATTTAATCATTATAAAACAATAACCAAGTGAGTCACTAAAGCACTGAGAGAGCTGGAGGAGCTGAGGGAGCAGCGCACAAAGCACAACAAAATTAGTATCCTATTAGTTCTGACATGTTTCGACCATTTGGACATTCAATCTGTAAGACCTGTGATCAGATCAGAATATTACTTTTAGGGCACGAACAAGTGACAATGGCTTGGTGGGTAAAAAGGTAATTGCAGGCCAGAAACACATTCATTTGGACCACATATTCAATGTGGAGGTGCAGTGGGCTGTATAAGGCATGGATGTAACATTTGTGAGACAATCAAGAAGTTTACTTGTCATCATTCCCTAAGTTACTTTATCTACATCTTCTGTGCGATTGAATGACTGAAAAACCGACCTAGTCTAACTGGATGAATTAATTCAAGTAAAGCCATATGCATATGCACACACACACACACACACACACACACACACACACACACACACACACACACACACACACACACACACACACACACTCGCACACACACACACACACACTCGCACTCGCACACACGCATGCATATACACACACACCTTAGCGCTGGTGCAGGGTTAGATAAATAAATTAAAGGTAGATCAACAACATGATGCTCCAAGACAGTTTCCTGCAAAGCATGTCACAGAGCATCATCCTCCTGATCAGATTGAACTTATATTTGACAGCAAAAATGCCAACAGCAGCACAGCAAATTGATGTTAAACAGAAGCTAAACAGGCCCAGCTGAGTGGGCCTACACTTCTGATATGCTGATTTGGTTGCTGTTTGACATTTTCATTTCATTTCTTTTCTTTGTTTTTGTTTTTGCCAAGTCTGCGAGCTGACCTCAGCCCCTTGAACAAAGAGCTGAAGGAAGCGGCCAAGCAGTGTAAAGCCATTCACACATTTAGATAGACTCCACATCCCAGCTCCAGAGCCCTGGGCCCCACAGCTGCATCCTTGACAGAATGCGAGAAAGAGAGACAGAGAGAGCGAGACAGGCAAAAGAAGAGTAAAATACAATCAACAGGACTTTGTATGTGGCAAGACAAAAAGCGATGCAGGAGCAGGACTGTGACAAACTGGCCCGAGACATGATTGAGTTGTACTGATCAGGCCATGCTCCTGCACAGCCGCCTGGACTTCACTGCCAGTAGTGTGGATGCCAGAAGCCTGGGCAGTAGTTAGAGATAATGCTTTCGTGAACACACACAGGTACAGTGGCTCTCTCTACTACTTTAAGACACACATTCTGCCTTGAGAGCCAGCTCGTTTCACCTTCCATGTTCTTGATGATGCTCTTCTTTTGCCAGTGTGTACCCTGGTCCTTTCTTCACTGCAGGCTTCACCTCTCAGTCTCCCTTTTGGTTTCTGTGTTGACTTCAAGCCCACCCTCTTCCCCTTATGTTCAGTAATGTCAACCTCCATTTCCTTGTCCTCGTGCTCCTTCCCTCCCCCAAACCAAAGTCCAGTCACTGCACCACTAGGTTTCTATGGTACAGTAAAAAAACAAACAAACAAAAAACTAAACTAAACAAGCAAGAAAGAAAACAAACAAACAAAAAAAAAAAACAATGAACAGAAATCTTTTAATAAAAAGCAGAGCCCTGGGCAGTTTTGTCTTTTTTCTTTGCAGTTGTTACTTGCTCTTGCAACTATAAAGACAGGTCTGCATCTGCCTGTACTCTCTCTCTCTCACACACACGCACACAAACACACACAATGCTCATGTACTCAGACACCCATGCAAAGCCCTGCTCACAGGAACACACACACTCTCTTTCTTGCACAATCATTCTGATACAAGCCCTGCTCATTTCTAGTGGTGGTCAGTTAGACATGCAGAAGTGGGGAATGAGGACAGGGTAGAGAAAAGGTTCCTAACTCATAAAGGGAAGAGGGCAGGCGTGTGTCAGACTGTGTGAGTGTGTTGACGGTGAGGTCTTATTTCAGCTGCCATCTCCTTCGATATTTTGTATCCTCATCACCTGTCGAGGGAGGGAAAAACTGAATTTAGGACACATAGTAACTAGGATGATCAGTCTATATCTAGGGGTTTCTACTAGAGAGGGAAGGCATGATGAGGTTTGAAATAAAGTACCTGGTCACAGAAGGTGAGATAAAAAGAATTTAGGCTGAATTAGATTTGCAGGACAGAGAAAAAAAGAGTAGAAGAGACTTGTTAGTAAAATCTGATTTTCAGCATTTCAACACAAACTTTTGCCAGTTTTAAAAAAACTTTAATTTTAAATATTTCAGACTCACAAAACTAGATTTTTATGGAATGGTTTGTCTGAAAAGTGAAACAAAAAGGCTGAACATACCTTCTAGATGGTTTCTGGAGATATACTTAAGTGCCTCATCCAGGAAGATGACTGGGACAGAAATCTTCAAGACCACAATCCACTGGGACAAGCGCAGAGGGGTCACCTGGAAGATCAACTGAAAGACAGAGGGGATATGGAAAAAAATCAGCGACTTTTCTAGTAATGCATCCGATGGTAGATTGGGTTATAATCGACAGTGTGCAATGTGCACACAGTGTGCCTTTTCTGTGATCGGCATGAAAGATCAATGCGCTGCAACTTCACAGGCAAGAAACAAAAACAACTTCACTACCTTTACAATATAAAAATGCTACAAACTGAGAAAACACTAGTAAACGCAGCAACATGCTGCAAAACGGAAAACAAAGCCAAATATAGAAATGCTGCAGCTGCACAGAACACAGTGGAAACCAGTTACAAAACAACATACATTTCCAGGGGCCATTAAAAAGTGATTAACACACCCGCTATATTTAGTGACCCATGGAAACTTCTGTTATTCTTGCTGAATCCAAACTTCCACTCTGAACTTGTAAAATGATCCTCATAGACTTCAGACATTCAGCCTTTGTTTGTTCTGTGCAGCTTGTAGCATTTCTGTATTTGGTTGTGTTCCCTCAGTGTGCAGAGCTTTCAGGGCCACTGTACCTTTCTGAGATATTTTTGCCATTCAAAACCACACTTCTGTTAACACTGTTAAGAAGAATGTGATGCATTTGGACCATGAGTATTATCAGTATGCACTTTTCGCATATTCCCATAGATGCAAATGTAGGCTCACTCACAGTGACAGAATCTATTGAAACACCCAAAATACTGTCTTGAGTACTCACTGGCAGAGGTTCAACGTAGAGGATTAAGAAGTGGAGGGAGAGAGAGAGGATGATTGCACCCAGCAGCCAAATATTGACCCAGGGAGGCATCCTGAGCAGGGACTGGTTCTCAGACAAACTGACAGGGAGAGGTTTGAATGAATCAAAACATACTGATAACTTAGCTGCTCAAAGTGATACTTTGACCTTACATGGAAGTTATTCCATCATGGTGTAAACATCCAATGAAAAATATTCTGGCAAGCTCACAGTTTTTAAGATTTGATTCGTTTCCCATAGTTACAGCTACGTCACAAATAAAGAAGTGAAGAATGTTTAATTTGCAGTGTCTCTGCACAGAACCAAATCATAAGCACAAATCTCCCTTCTTATGTGGTGCTAGCAACCATGTAAACATGTGTTCCCTCCTGGATTTGGATAACATGCACATTCACTGGTCAGACAGCTCTTTATTTTATCCATCCCTTCCTCAGATTCTTTCCTAAATAAGACATTAACATTTGTCTCTATAGGGAGCTACTGACAGACTTTCTCCATGAGCAATCCTGGCAAAAACACAGTTTTCCCTTCATACCACTGTTCCTTTTATTTTCTACCTCACCAAAAAGGCATTATTCCATTTCTTAAGATGTGTGGCTAAGCCTGATTCATTTGCCACATTCACCAAAGGCAGGATAATACAAATAAGGCCATTATAAACAGTAAAATTAAGTCCTTTAGCAATGAAGTGAGATGTGTTTTTTTAGCATGGAAAGTATATGTTTAAATCTTTCTCCAAGTGTTGTTTGGCTGGACGAGTGGCTCTTCCTTTTCATAAACATCTGACAACTGTGAAACTGTTTATTTCGACATCACAAAAGAAGGCAACTGACCTATTGAGTGCGTTGAACATTTCGACAGTGACCAGCACAGACAGGGCCATGGTGGTTGGGTAGCGTGATTCAAACACCTCACACTCTGTTTCTTGGAACATGGGGTTGTCTTTAGTACACTGCATGAAGTGCCTCTGCAGAGACAGACAGACAGACAGACAGACAGGAGTCAGTCTATGTGTGTGTGTACATGTGTCTGTGCCTGTGTGTGTCCCCAGAACCCCTGTGGCCTGGTTTGATGGAGTTCAGATCTGATGGAGAAACAGCTGCAGAAGCTTGGCCTCATTCCCACCCTGTGTGCAACCAAACCACACAGGTCTTATTTCCCTTTCTATTTATGTGCATTGCTGCAATCACCAAATATCACTGTGTCCAGTAGCAAGAAATGCAAAGAAGGCATAGAGAGTGGTGCATACTAAAATATATAACCCCTGTCTTCTGAGGACAGGACTGTGCTGCAGCAAAAAAGGCATACTGAACAGAACAAGGCTTTGCAACTTACCAGCTGATAGAAAGACACCTGTGGGCCTTCTTCATCAAACAGGTACCACCATGTGGCTGCGCTCACCGTTCCAAGACCCACATATCCTACAGGAAATACAAGAAAAGTTTAATAGTTTAGAGTGCATTATTAGCTTTTATCATGACAACAGCGGGTCCTGCACAGCTGCTAAATAATAGTAATATTCTACTGTCTGATATGTGTTGATGCATGCATTGTAGTTGCCTTAATATCCAGAATAAAGGGGCTTCTGTGAACTTAAATGATGCAACAGGAATTTCATGTTACTTTTTTATGCTAACATTACTCTCTTTGGTTACATTTCATTGTCACATGCACATTTGCAGCTGTAAACTGGAAACCTGTATATACTCTGACACAATCACACTGATTAACGGGATTTCATTATGATCAGGACTAATACTACCTCCAATAGCCAGGTATCTGAAAAAGAGCCAGCCAGAGATGAGAGGCTCCTTAGGGTTGCGAGGAGCTTTGTCCATGATGTCCAGGTCTGGAGGGTTGAAGCCCAGGGCAGTGGCAGGAAGGCCATCTGTCACTAGATTAACCCACAGCAGCTGGACTGGAATCAAAGCCTCAGGGAGGCCCAGGATGGCTGTCAGGAAGATGCTGCAGACAGACCAAGAAAAAACACACAAACATCAGCTGAGGATGACTGAAGATGAAGACAATCCCACACGGTGGCTACACCTCAACGTATTTCTGTTCCTCACCAGACTACTTCTCCCACGTTAGAGGAGATGAGGTATCTGATGAACTGCTTCATGTTGTTGTAGATGGCTCTGCCTTCCTCCACTGCAGCCACTATGGTGGAAAAGTTATCATCAGACAGTACCATCTCAGATGCTGACTTGGCCACTGCAGTTCCGGATCCCATGGCAATGCCAATCTCTGCTTTCTTCAGAGCTGGGGCATCATTCACACCATCTCCTGTCTGGGACAAGATGGGATAACTTGTGCCATTAATACATCAGAAAACTTGACATGTATCTCAATTCTCTGGCATGGTCTTCGTAGACCGCTCTGCTGGTGTGCAAAAAATTATGGGATAAGGTGGGCCTCAAAGTATCAGCCAGTTGGAGCCTTAATTGCCTGGAAATAGAAGGAAGCATTTCTAGAGTGCATCTGAGGGACCATTTGAAATGGGATGGCCTTGTCGCAACACTGTGAATCAAGTGGTTTTCAAATGCAGCCTTTGATGGGTGCATCCCCTGAATTGAGACAGCTTGTATTTGATTGAAAGACTCAAGAGCCATAATTTCTTTCAGAAATAGTTTCTGAGGCCGCAGCACTAACTGTACACACAAAAATATTTTGTGGACAAGAGCTGCCTTGAAAAGAACAGAGATTTTTCAGGATCAGAAACTTGGTTAAGCCTCTTTGAAGTGAAAATGATTTTAGTCGCTCATAAACCAGTGTCATGTGGTGTATTAAACATGACACACACAAAATCAAAAATGTTATTACTATTGCTTCAAATGTGAACTCTCTAAATACTGAGCCCACATTGTTGTTTTACAGAGGCCTGTTCTTTAAACAGTGATGGGCCTAACTAACTAACGATGACTGAAATCAAACTATCTCATTATGCAAAATATCATTATCGTTTCAGATCCAGACAGGATTAACCTTTAAGGGGGATATTTGTCTGTCGCAGCAGGGCCTTAAGTAGCTTAATGCTAAGGTGAATGGTGGAGTCTGACAGGCAAACGGTGATATGGCTGTCTCCCTCCCATCTTGCCCTTGGATCAACCCCTCCTCAGAGACATGTGTCAGATAGGAAGCAGTGGAGCAGGCCAGAGATGACAGCTTTAGATAGCCCTGTCTCAGAGAGCAGCCTCACAGAGACCTGAAACATGTTATGCCTCACTAGCCTCTTCTCATGCATCCTCGACAAGTCATTCACATAACACACATCTGAAGCAAAGAGAAAATGCACTTCTGCTTAGGTACATAAATAAAGTAGTATATGACAAAGGAAGTATACAATGTGCAGTTTGGAATGAAAAGGAGAAGTGGGTTGCTTCCGGTGCCAGTAAGAATCATTAGAGCTCTGAGCTGAATCAAGTTGCATCATCACTTTTCCTCACCATGGCAGTAATTTCATTGAATGACTGCAGGTATCCAACGATCTTAGACTTGTGAGCTGGCTCGACACGGGCAAAGCATCGTGCTCGTTTGACGGCTTCTCTCTGCTCCTCTGGTGGGAGATCATCGAACTCACGGCCCGTGTAGGCTTTCCCTGTCACGTCCTCGTCTTCCCCAAATATGCCAATTCGTCTGCAGATGGCCACAGCTGTGCCCTTGTTGTCTCCTGTGATCATGATAACACGTATACCTGCCTCGCTGCACAGTTTCACTGAACTGACCACCTCCTTCCTGGGTGGGTCAAGCATGCCCACACAGCCAACGAACGTGAGACCTAACTGATTGGAGAAAAAGAAGAAAGAGAGAAGGGGGATTAGGTTGCACAGGGCTGTTATCTGAAAACAGAATCTCACTGCAATTCCACCGAGATGGAATTTACCACTTCTATTCTTTGCCTCCTCGTGTGTTGCTATTGAAAACATCACACTGATTACTTTCAAGGGTATCAATCAAGGGTAAAGGCTTCATTCTTTAAGAGGACAAAGGCCTAATGATTACTGTGATTCAGAAAAAGAAAGACATCTGAAAAGATGATATTAAAGAAATAATTTGATCATCTTTCAGAAAAATTTATCTTAAAATTGTATTACTTGTTTACAAGGTTCTGGACGGTTTAGCACCTCCATATTTAGCCACCAGTCTTTCAAACTGCTATTTCATTAAATGTACCCAGATGGAGAGGCTGCCTTTGCCTTTTGAAGACTCAAACTATACAATAACCTTCCCATGAATATCTCAAGGTTTGGGTTGTATGTACAGTATGAAACAAATCAAGTTTATCATCATTAAGGAAAATAAACATATTTGCTTTCTTGCCAATAGTTAGATGTCTAGATTAATACCACACTCATGTCTGTATGGTGAATATGAGGGAGGAAACAGTTTAGATTAGCTTGAAGACTGGAAATGGGAAAACAGCTACAGTATACCAGCACAGTTTTAAAAAAACTGCTTAACAATGTAGTGTGTTAATTAGTGAGCTTTACAGGTACCAGTAGGAAAATTTTGTTTCTATATTTGGACAGAGGCAGGTATTTTTCTATTTGTCCCTGCTGTCACTTTTTAGTCTAAGCTAAACTAACTGTTGCTGGAAGTAGCTTCATATATATCATGTTATCGCTGTTCTCACCTAACTCTCAGCAAGAAAGCAAGGAAGTCTACTTCCCAAAATGTCTAATGGTTCCTATATATCCTGAAAATGTCACTAGTTACAAAAGGAAGACTGAACACATGGATTCCTAAGGTAAAGACCTGATGTTCCCAGGGTGTTCTACCTCATACTGTGCAAACTTGTTGGAATTCTCCAAATCCATGTCCTCCTTGCGTGGCGGGTTGTCATGAGTGGCCAGAGCCAGGCAGCGCAGGGTATCCCTGCCTGTCCCCCAGTCCCTGATCTTAGACAATAGCTGGTCACGCAGGGCTGGAGTGAGTGTTACCTTCCTTGTTCCCACCCGCAGGTAATGACAGCGTTCAATCACACTCTCTGGAGCACCCTGGAGGAAAAGATTGTCATTGACACAAAAGAAGAAATCAAGCAATGGGGAAATTGGAGATGAAATGGATGTAAAGAAAAGTGTGTTTCTCTGTGTATCTGTAATTGTATTATTTATTCATGCCTTGATGAACATCTTGCTCTGGGAGCCCAGTTTGACGGGGGTGCAGTAGACAGACATGGACTTGCGGTCACGAGAGAACTCCAGGGTGAACTCCTTCTTCATAAGCTGTCTGATGACCTGATGGTTGAGAAAAGGAAACAAGGACAGGAAAGAAAGTGACAAAGAGGGGATTGAGCTAAGTAGCTGTTTTCACGGGCAGCTGTCAGGACAGCAGCCGGTGGAATGTCAGAGATATGGCTGAGCTACTGACAGCTGAAGGATTACACTTTAGACTGAGCACTCAAACACCTTGTCTGGATGTCTGGCTGCTACCAGATGTCATTGCAGACCTGGCTGAGGACAGTCAGCGACAATAACAAGATGTATATGGAAAACAATAGCTAAATGCTATCCAGAAGGCATAGCACAACACTGTAGGTTTATAGTAGGAACACAAAATTCAGCCTAAAAATACCCCTGTTCCTTTCATGATGTATTATCAGCATATAATGTCAAGTGCGCTTCTACCAATAGGTGTCCCTCTAGTTCAGAGTCTGTGCTGATCCCAGTGCACATCAAAGGCTGAAAGGTTTACACTGATAATGCTCTCTGCCCAATCAGACACACACCCTGTCAAGGCACTGCAAACATTGAATGGATGTCCTGGAAGCTGTCAAAGTGACAAACGTCTCTGTCAAACAGGAAAACAATGGGTGTTTATCTTGGCATGCCATGCTGGAAAACAAACTTTGTACACCCAAAAGACATCTGAAAAGTTTGGAAATGTTATCTCATCTAAAACTTTCTGAGGATGCATATTATTAAGTAATGCCCTAGATTAAGCAGGTTTCAGAGGTATGATTTCAGTGAGAGTTCTGTCACTACAAGGCTCATCTCTGCTGAGACGTGTTTGTCACTGACAAGCTTTGTTCTTCCTTGAAGTAAGAGCAACAAGGATGACCTTTACCTACAGTAGAGTGTAAAAGCTATCGAAGTGACTAGTTTCAACACAGTGGCACTGAAACACCAGCATCAGCTTTGTCACCTCAATGGTTATTCAGACACCACTACTCTCATGCACATGTCCGACTCAACACTTTCAACATAGAACTGACATCTTAAAGAAGAACAAGCACTAAATATGTGACAAGGTGTCTGCAAAACTGTCCTAAACTGAAGTTAATGCAGCAGGCTTTGTCTTTACAGAGGTAATAAGTTATATTTTAATTATCCTTATGAATGCCACTTTTAATGAATAACCTAACAATCACAAGTTCGCACCCTGAAGTCAAACATATGTGTCTGTTTAACTTCAGCCCTGTGCTTTATTAAATTTGAGAGGAGTAATTACATTGTAATTGGCATATTCATGTTGGGAAGTGCAAAGCCTGCAGCAGTGATACAAGATGGTGAAGCAAACATTGTTCTCACAGCAGTTGAATTAATTAATGAACCGTAATTCCATATAAATTTAAACAGACTTCTTTTTAACATACACACATGTAAAAAAAATTGTTGGTATCCTTCTGCTAAAGAAAAAGAAACTCACAACGGTCACTGAAATAACAGGAAACTGACAAAAGTAATAATCAATAAAAATTTACTGAAAATCAGTCATTGCTTTTGAATTGTGGTTCAACAGAAGCATTTAAAAAAAACTAACTAATGAAACTGGCCTGGACACAAATGAAGGTACCCTTAATGTAATATTTTGTTGCACAACATTCTGGGGCATTTACTGCAATCAAGCGATTTCTGTAACTCCCAATGAGACTTCTGCACCTGTCGACAGGTATTTTGGCCCACTCCTCGTGAGCCAGCTGCTCCAGCTGTCTCAGGTTTGAAGGGTGCCTTCTCCAGACTGCATGCTTCAGCTCTTTCCACAGATGTTGCTCTTAGCCATTCTTGGGTGTTTTTAGCTGTGTGTTTTGGGTCATTATCCTGTTGAAGGACCCATGACCTTCAACTGAGACCAAGCGTTCTGGCACTGGGCAGCACATTTCACTCCAGAATGCCTTGATAGTCTTGAGATTTCATTGTACCCTGCACAGATTCAAGACACCCTGTGCCAGATGCAGCAAAGCAGCCCCAGAACATAACTGAGCCTCCTCCATGTTTCACAGTAGGTACAGTGCTTTTTTCTTTGTAGGCTTCATTATTGCATCTGTGAACATAGAGCTGATGTGATTTGCCAAAAAGTTCCAGTTTTGTCTCATCTGTCCAAAAGACATTCTCCCAGAAGCTTTGTGGCTGGTCAATATGCATTTTGGCAACTTCCAGTCTCACCTTTTTATAAGTTGCTTTCAACAGTGGACTACTTTTCACAGTGACTACTTTCCACCCTCTAAATAGACAGACTGACTGATTACAAGTTTGAAAACACCTGTGATGCTAATTAGAGGACACACTTTAGTTTAACATGTTTCTATGGTCAAATTATTTTCAGTCCTTTCTAGGGGTACCATCATTTTTGTCCAGGCCAGTTTCATTAGTTTGTTTTTTAAAATTCTTCTGTTGAACCACAATTCAAAAGCAGTTTCTGATTTTCATTATTTAATTTTCAAAAACTTTTTATTTATTATTACTTTTGTCAGTTTCACATCATTTCAGTGACCATTGTGAGTTTCTCTTTCTTTAACAGAAGGGTACCAACAATTTTGTTCACCTGTGTACATATATGCTGGTAGAGGGTATACACCGATGAGGTATTAAAAGAGAACTCCACTAATTTAACATTGCAGCTCTGTAACAGTGTTGGACAGTTTTAAAACAAGAATTCTGAAAAAGCAGAACCAGAAATATTATCTTTTTTATTCAACACATTCTTCTTCCTTATCAGCCCCCCCCACACACAACCTGTAGTGGAACTTCACTGCCAACAGTTCAGTTAGAGATTCAGATATGTTTGTAGCTGCTAATGTAGTCTTGAGCCTCAGGCAGACATGAGGAGTGGGCTACAGAGTTCTGGTCACCTCACTTCAATGCCATACTCCTTACTTTCAAACTTGTAGTCTTCACATGTAACTAACATCGACTCCAGAAACATTAGGACATTTATAAGACTTCACCAGCTCTCTTGGAAGCCAGAAAAGGCTTTAAGCAACTTTTTCATATATGCAGTGGTACAGTATTCCCCAACACCTGTAAATAGACTCTGATGTGTAAACTCGATGGAACTCCCTTTTAAAACAGACAAACATTCCAGCACAGGGTCTCACGCACACATCTCATACCGTGTTGCAGCCAGAAGCACGTTCAACCTTGCTGAGGGCAGATAGATCAGTCTTGAAGACATTCATCTTCTCCACCAAGGTAGTGAGAGCCGTCTCTGTGGCTTCACCCACCTTCTCATAAACCCCTTTGGCCTGCAAGAGAACAGAAATACATCAAACACACATCTTAGGTTGTTAAATAGGAACAATCCTCTTCTGCCATCCACAACCTTTGAGTCATATGTGCAAAGTGGTTTCAAATGTCTGTACTTGCCAACTGAGAAGTGGAGTAGGTGAGATGAAACAGTAATGGCGTACCACACATCATTTGTTTGTTTGACTGGGCATAGACAGTAATAAAAACACCTCACTCCCCCCGCACTCCAGCACTGCTGTGGCCCACTCTCTCTCTCCACTTTGATTTCACACTCTGGCTCTATATTAAAAATGTACAAAACTGGTGGCATAATGGCCATTTGAACAGAAAACAGTTAGTCTAGGGAGGAAACACAGGTACTGTGATGTGCCTTATCCCTGGCCTCTCTTCTCAGCATGGTTACCATGATAACATGGTGATAACAAAGAGGTGAGAAAAAGTAATCCGAACCAGAGAACAAGACTGTGAATCAAACTAAAATTAGCTCAACTGAAGAAGAAAAGAAAATGCCTTCTGTAGTGTGTGCTTGTGTGTGCTATTTTTCTTGGAGTCACTGCATTTATGTACAGTAAGTGTACAGTACTGTACATACATACTGTAAATGCATGGGGCTATTTACAAAGAAACCTGACCTACAGTGCTGTGTGTGGCAGATGGTTTTATTTTGCATAGAATCTTAAAGCTGCATTAACTACGATTTAGCACAAATTTGGATAGATCAAGTAAAAAATGATCTAGAAGCGTTTTCTCTCTACTGTACTAACCCTGCCCCCCCACTCCACTCTGCTATCTTCAGGCCTTGTGTTTATTTCTTGTCCTCTGTGGCCGCTGTTGTTAAAATCTTCACTGCACTTTTTCTTTGACCCTGCTGATCCGACAGCCTATTGCCGTTATATGTTAACCTAACTGTCTGTCTAAGGATGTTTTATTGCTATGAGCTTTCTTTTTCCTTTTCTCTTTTGATAGTGAAGAACTTTGTAACCCCGGTTTAAATAGGTGCTATACAAATATACTTTTGCTTTGCATGTAACATTTTAGTGAAAAGTTGTTAAAATTTCAACACAGCTAGAAAAGTAGGGAGTTAGTTCAACTATCGTAACATGAAATTTCTTGAATCACATACAACTCATGATTATGTGTGTCAAGTTTGTAACACTGAACGCAATGCAACAGCGGCTGGAACATTAGTACGGTATGTATATTGCTGGGAATAACGTTCCCTGTATAATTGTTTTGTGTTACTGCAGATACATCTGCTACAAACAACATCAGACATACATATGCATTTCTTAAAATGTAAACCTCTCTACTTGACATTGTATTGCTGCAATGTCACTCAAAACCACAGTCGCTATGGGCTCTATATTCCGTATACATTAGCTGTGGAGCCAGTTATCACTGCTGCGCTACCTGACTGGGAGAACTGTCTCTGGCTGTCATGACCACATATGACATAGTTTCACAGACAGCGCAGGAGGATACTGCTTGAGTTTGTTTTGACTCTCATTTCACCCTTAACAAATGAAAATTAGAGGGAAAAGTTAGTTAATGCAGCTTTAAAAATTCTAGCTTTGTTTCTGTGTATGTGTGTATTATTGACCTCATTGTAATCCAGTGAAGAGTCATTGCACATAGAGCACACAGTGGCTAACTCCAAAAGTGCATCATAGTCTCCACACTGGATGGGCATGTCTTCTTTCAGTCTAGAAGGAAAACACACACACACAAACATCACTCACAAACAGCAACAAAGGAAACTACAGTTCACTGCACCTAAGACATAACCCCATCAGTATTTATGAGTGGGGAAGACATTCAGTTATATATCATTCCAAAGTTGACAAGGGAAACTATATTTGTACAGTAGTTAACAGTGTATATTTGTGGTGTGTTTGCATGTTCCTGACGAGCAGTGCTGACTGCATGACAACCATGGATCCCTTCCCAGCAGAGAATGGAACTGTTGCTAGCGAAGCTCCCACACAAAAACCCACACTCTGCTGTTATGAAATCAACAGGTTTGTGCAAAGTCAGAATGTTGTACTCACTAAACAGCAAAATAAACAACATGCAAACACTGAACTGCAGAAATAGTTCTCCTACACAGTGGCTAGCCACCTACCTATTCCTCCACAAACACCTGTTTACTGAAATAATTTTTTTTTTTTAAGTCATTCTGACAGGGCAGAAATCAAAATGATCACAAAACTATAAATCTGAAACCTTTGTTCAATTTAAAAGTACAAATTTATACAACCACCCAAAAGTGTGTGCTATTCAACAGAAATGCAGAACAGCTGAGGCTTAATGGTGGTATAATTTTGCATGGTGGTTACACACATTACAATAGGCAATAGAAACAACCAGGTTTGCCAACTATTTCTTTGGTTATCACAGGCATTGCCACAGTTCCCATAAAGCCCAGCTAGCCATATGTTTATGAAATCATTAGCTGTGTTGGATTATAAACCACATTACCATTTGCTTGACTACATCTATTTACTGTCTATTACAGGGGTTTTCAACCAGTGGTCGGTGGCCCCCACTGGTCTGCAAAGGTATTGCTGGTGGTCTCTGATCATACATTCAATAATGTATATTAGCTTCACTGTGGGAATCTTTATGTTTTATTTTATTTCTTACATTTTTTTCCATGTATTACTTATTGTTTGTGAATAATCAAATTCATGCAACTATATAAAATTCTGAAAAGTCAAGGTGACTGTCAGGATTAAAATAGTGCTGATCTGGTGTAGCCACCCCACAACAGGGTGTCCTCAGCAACCAAACAGGTCAGGAACAGAACCCAGCAGACAGTCAGAAGTGCAGAGAAAATCATCGGTGCCAGCCTGCTCTCCATGGAGGACCTGTACACCTCACGGGTCAAAAGGAGGGCAGAAAGGCTTTCTGCGGACCCCTCACACACTGGACACAAACTCTTTCAACTCCTCCCCTCTGGACAGTGCTACAGGTCACTGTATGCCAAGACAACCAGACACAGACACAGTTTCTTCCCCTGGGCTATTACACTCTTGACCAGCTAGTCTATGTTTGCTCTTTTAACTTGTATATACCGTATATATTGTATTTATTTTGTTTTTATTGCTGTGCACATTGAGGGCCATTGGGCTGGAGTCAAATTCCTTGTATTTTTGATAATACTTGGCAATAAAGTTTATGCTTATCAGTTATCATCTAGTCCTCACGTTACTGCTTAGTCACAATCCCTGGGTCACAATCAGTTGAAAACCTGTGGTCTATTATGTCTTGTCTTGAAGAAAATAGTTCAGAGTACTTGAAATCAGTGTAAAATTCTTTCTTGTAATTGGAAAAGCACAGACACATTTTTCATATACTGAGGTATTAAGGTGGACAAACTTTACTCAGTCAAATTAAGAGATATTTAAGCTGTGATACTCACATCTGTCCCTCAGGGGCATATGTAGAACCAGTTATATAGAACTCATGAAGAGAGCAGATTGAATCTTGCACCTTGTCTGCAATGAACATCTGGAGAGGAGAAAAGGCAAACACATGCAGAAGCAGTATAGTTACCTAATCATTCATTACAAAAGCACAGTGCTTGAACAAGCATGGTTAACATCTACACACGTATTTCTTTGTTTTCATCATTGGAATATTACATTTTGCGTAATGACTCACCTATAAAATTGTGGCATTTTGAGATAAATACTGTACTCAGTAAACAACTTAGCGTACATTGTAGCTTCAGTTAAGAGTCTGAACAAACATATAGATGATATTTAAAGTATATGATATGATAGTAAAAAAGTTTTCATCTACATGAACTGTCCCTTAAAGAGACTGAAGACATCAGTGTGTGACTTTTGCATCACATATATCATGGCCAAAAGTAACAATTATGGACAAATGGTAGCGCAAATCATAAACAGTAGTAAAAACAGAGGAGAAGCATAATGTCATATAGTAGGGATTTTGAGCAGTTGAATTGCCAAGTGATTTACTGCCATTGCGTTGCTAACTTTCAGTTCACACATAGGGTGCCATGGTGTCAAAACACACTTCAAATAAGCAGTGAAAGCTGCATCTTGTGCAAATACTATTTATTTTATTTTATTTATTGGAGTTGCAGTTCAGACCACAACCAAAAACTCAAAGAAAATCTAGAGTCAGTGACGAAATCTTTTAGACTAAAGGCTTTTCCACCTGCTGACAACCTGCTTGTGCAGCAGTTGCTGTACTGCCACCTCTTTCCCAGCTTTTTCAGTGTTTCCAAACACGCAGCGAACACAGGCACTGCACTGCTCACATCTTGATGTAAAGCTTCATTAGTCATTCACACTACTATACACGCTCCAGTCACCTGCTAGAAAACAACACAGCAGTCAGAGAAAGTAGAGAAAGAGTCCCAGAGCTGTGTAGGGATTTGCTTTGATTGCAAGTTTTCTTTCTGAAGTCCTCCCCAGGAAGGGTGTTTCATGATGCACTGGTAATACTAATACAAGTTAAAAACAAGGAGGGAGTGCTATGGACCACCATTCACAGCCCAAGGCCTCTTTGTGACTCTAAACACCTGATCTGAATTAAACACTTATACGTATTTACAGTAAGCTAACAGACTAACCTTGATTCCCAGTCCTTTATTAATATTCCATTCTTTTAATAACAACATTGAAGTTTGGCCAACAGTAAATACACAGATACACATCGAGGGAAAGCCCTTACAACCTAGCTTAAATTTGTTTGAGACTCCGTCAAGTCTTACTGACTGAAGAATTACTGAAGCAATTATTTGGTTAAACTTTCCTTCTCAGTTATTCTGTTAGTGTGTGTGTGTGTGTGTGTGTGTGTGTAGATCAGAACCCATCAATTTAAAAAGGAACACAAAATCTATGGTGATGTACAGTAGCTGTTGTTCCTTCTAGCATATGAGCCTAAAAGGAACATTAACCTCTTAATGTAGCAATTACATAACAACCCTCTGCGGCAACAAGGTTCCTACTTTAGTCTACTGATGCAATCTAGTCTGGACAAGATGGAACAGTTAGAGTGTAACTATCATATTGGATCAAGCTCTTGAAATGATAGTTTTTGTGAAAACATTTTCATTCTTTCACTCCAATAAATAAGAGGAGGGAGAGAAGGAGATTTGAAGGTGAAGCTGTACAGTATGCAAGTGTCGGTCAACTGAACAATTGTCCATCCATCCATCCATTTTCATCCGCTTCATCTGGGACTGGGTCACGGGGGCAGTAGCCTGAGCAGAGCCTCCCAGACTTCCCTCTCCCCATACACCTTGTCTAGCTCCTCAGGAGGAACCCCAAGGTGTTCCCAGATCAGCCGGGACAAATAGTCTCTCCAACGTGTCCTGGGTCTGCCCCAAGGCTTTCCCCAAGAGGGACATGCCCGGAATACCTCCCCAGGGAGGCGTCCAGGGGGCATCCTAAACAGGTGCCAGAAGCCACTTCAACTGGTTCAGCTCAATGTGGAGGAGCAGTGGCTTTACTCTGAGCTCCTCACCGGGCGACTGAGCTCCGCACCCTATTCCTAAGGGTGCACACAGCCACTCTCCAGAGGAAACTCATTTCTGCCGCTTGTATCCGCGATTTCATTCTTTCAGTCATGATCCAAAGTTCATGGCCACAGGTGCGGGTAGAAACTTAGACTGACCGGTAAACTGAGAGCTTCGTCTTACGACTCAGCTCCTTCTTCACCACGATGGACCGGTACAGAGACCGCATTACTGTGGACGCTGCACCGATCCATCTGTCAACCTGCCACTCCATTTTTCCCTCACTCGTGAACAAGACCCTGAGATACTTAAACTCCTCCACTTGAGGGAGCAACTTGCCCCCAACCCGGAGAGAGCAATCCAGCCTTTTCCAACTGATAATCATGGCCTCAGATTTGAAGGCGCTAATTCTCATCCCCGCTGCTTCACACTCAGCTGCAAACCCCTCCAGTGCACGCTGTAGGTCTTGAACTGATGAAGCCAATGGAAACACATCCTCTGCAAAGAGCAGAGACGAGATTCTGCAGCCACCAAAACAAGACATCCTCCGTTACCTGGCTGCGCCTAGAAATTCTGTCCATAAAAATAATGAACAGAATCAGTGACAAAGGGCAGCCTTGATGGAGTCCAACATGCACTGGAAACAGGTCTGACTTACTGCCGGCAATGCGAACCAAGATCCTCCGGTCATACAGGGAACGTACAGCCCGTAACAATGAGCCCCGCACCCCATAGTCCTGAAGTACCTCCCACAGGATGCCACAAGGGACACGGTTGAATGCCTTCTCCAGATCCACAAAACACAGCAGACTGGTTGGGCAAACTCCCATGAACCCTCCGACACCCTAGTGAGGGTATAGAGCTGGTCCAGTGTTCCATGGCCAGGGCAAAAACCACATTGCTCCTCCTGAATCTGAGGTTTGACTATCAGCTGGATCCTCCTCTCCAGTACCCTGGCATAGACTTTTCCGGGGAGATTGAGAAGTGTGATCTCCCTATAGTTGGAACACATTCTCTGGTCCCCCCTTCTTAAAAAGGGGGACCACCACCCCGGCCTGCCAGTCCAGAGGCACTGTCCTC
>NW_018128004.1:365607-375646 GCF_001952655.1 Monopterus albus
CGGAGAGCTTCGTCTTACGATTCAGCTCCCTCTTCACCACGATGGACCGGTACAGAGACCGCATTACTGTGGACGCTGCACCGATCCATCTGTCAACCTGCCACTCCATTTTTCCCTCACTCGTGAACAAGACCCTGAGATACTTAAACTCCTCCACTTGAGGGAGCAACTTGCCCCCAACCCGGAGAGAGCAATCCACCCTTTTCCAACTGATAATGAGACGAGATTCTGCAGCCACCAAAACAAGACATATAATCATGGCCTCAGATTTGAAGGTGCTAATTCTCATCCCCGCTGCTTCACACTCAGCTGCAAACCCCTCCAGTGCACGCTGTAGGTCTTGAACTGATGAAGCCAATGGAAACACATCCTCTGCAAAGAGCAGAGACGAGATTCTGCAGCCACCAAACCAAGACATCCTCCGTTACCTGGCTGCGCCTAGAAATTCTGTCCATAAAAATAATGAACAGAATCAGTGACAAAGGGCAGCCTTGATGGAGTCCAACATGCACTGGAAACAGGTCTGACTTACTGCCGGCAATGCGAACCAAGATCCTCCGGTCATACAGGGAACGTACAGCCCGTAACAATGAGCCCCGCACCCCATAGTCCTGAAGTACCTCCCACAGGATGCCACAAGGGACACGGTTGAATGCCTTCTCCAGATCCACAAAACACAGCAGACTGGTTGGGCAAACTCCCATGAACCCTCCGACACCCTAAGGAGTTCCTTAACTACCTCGGCAACTTCAGCCAGGGTAATAGACAAGTCCCCTTCCGAGTCCCCAGCCCTGGCTTCCTTTACAGAAGGCATGACAGGGGGATTGAGGAGCTCTTCAAAGTACTCCTTCCACCGGCCGAAAACATCCTCAGTTGAGGTCAGCAGCACACCACCACAACTCTAAACAGTGTTGGCAAAACACTGTTTCCCCCTCCTGAGCCGCCGGACAGTTCTCCAGAATCTCTTTGAAGCCAACTGAAAGTCTTCCTCCGTGGCCTCACCAAACTCCTTCCAGGCCCAAGTTTTTGCCATGGCAACTGCCAGGGCTGCATACCACTTGGCCTGTTGGTACCTGCCAGCTGCTTCAGGAGTCCCATGAGCCAACCAGGCCTGATAGAGCTCCTTCTTTAGCTTGACAGCATCCCTTACTTGCGTGCTCAGGGATTGCCGCTATGACAGGCCCCGGAGACTTTATGGTCACAGCTCCCAGCAGCCGCCCTAACAATGGAGGTGAGGGACATAGTCCATTCGGACTCAATGTCCCCCACTCTTAATTTCACAAAGGTCACCACAGTCGCTACTCTCTGTTCTACAATTCAATAGCAAACTGACAGTGACTATACAGAGACGCAGCAACCTCTACAAAGGAACACAGAGCACGCACTAAGTAGGGCCTAAGGGGAAAAAATGAAGGTTGTTCTTTCATCCATGGTCACTATTCCTCACTATCTGATCCATTATGATGTCCAAGTAAAACAAGGCCCAGTGTGATGTGACTCTGTGGAGGTGGCAAAAGTTCATGTTCTTCTACTCACTTCCTCTGAGCTTTTGTAGGGATGAATGGTGAGTAACCCTTTTTACTGTATGTACGCATGATTGCACATCTTTGCATGTTTGTGTGTGTGAAGGAAAAAGGGAAGTACGGTCTCAGGACATGAAGAGGAATCCCTGGAAATCATGTTGATATGGGGATCCACCTGAGGCATGGTAGAAACTGCTGGAGACCAGTCTAAGAATAAGCACAGATAGGTAAGCTAAGGCAAAATATTGTGGGCATTAAACCTCCATGCTCAAACACCATACGCAAACTAAAAAACATTACTATCCTCAGGAAACACCATGACAAAAAAAAAAAAAAACACTGCAAAGAGGAAGTTTAATTTGTCTCTGTAACAGCATGACGGTATGTGTGCTGACTTATCTCCCACCAGAAAGCTGAAAACAACAGGCCTGGGAGCGTGCGAGGAAAAAGAAAGTCAATATTTATCAACGTCAGCTTGCTTCCCTCTTTTTCTGTCTGGGAGTGTTTCAGGGGCTGTGGTGAGATCACTCCTCTATGTCCTTCCCACTTGAGGAACCTCCCTGCATCTATGAATTAACTTGTTTCTATGGCAGGAGCAAGAGGGTCTGTTGCACAGTCCTCTACATTTTAGCATTTGCCATTGTCCTGTATTTGTCACATGTGAAGATAATGGATGCTGTTCAGCTCAAGCTACATACTGTAAGCTCATAGAGTGGCATATTTAGAGGTGTCTTTTCTTGATCGGCAGGTACAGTAGTATCTCTGGTTATCACACTCAGCTCTCTTGAGCACAAGTTTATTTTACTAAATGACAAATGGAATTTGATTCACAAATATTAAATTGCTTTAGAAAATGATTATTTTCTATCCCTCTGTCTGACAACAGAATATTATATTGTTGGTGCAGGAAGTGAAAACAGGACTTTCAATCTCTTCTACAAAATAGTCACTGAAGCATATCAACAACTTCTTTTAGGAATTAGTTTCTCTGATTGTACATGACTTTATTAAGCATTATACATGTTTATACTTTGTCTTATACTTCCATTGTATTGTTATTTTCTACCAGAAATTGATACTGCATCAGTCTACTTTGGTGTTCTCTCTCTATTAGGGCTGTTCAGGTCAATAACATTTTGGATCAAGTTTAATTATGCTTGGCTCTATTTGGATCAGGTCTCTTTTTCATAAATTAATTTAAGGCACATGGTTTTTGGTGGGTTTTCCATGGGTCTGCTTCAGATTCTGTAAACCTCTCTACTGGGCACTTGATTTGGTGTCTCATACTCGAGTCGCACTCAAGACCCCCATAAATAGACTTCCAACTTGACTTGCAACTCGCATGTAATTGTCTCTAAACTTGAACATCAAGACCAGGCCAACCACATTCAACTAGAAAACTCTATCAAGCAGGTCAGTGCTGTAGAACCAAGTTAGCTAAATTAACCCGGAGTTATCGTAACGTTATGTTAACGTCAGTGCTGTTGCTGTAATATCAGGTGTGTTGACTGGTGTTAGGCTCCTTATCTTTGCAATGTAATGTAATTACTGTACAGTTCAGGGAAATGTTGAATTCCCTGCACTCTGAGTGTCTGCCAGTGCAGGCTTCTTGAACATGGTGTTTCTGACTCATGGTTACTGCGTGATAAACGATGTGGCGCTGGGGTTCCTCCCTGGTCTCCTCGTCTCCCTCCTGGGTTCCTCCTCATCACTCCTGGTTCCCTGGAGCCTGTTCGTCTTCCTGCCACCCAGCATTACCTATGTTTTGTTCATTAAACTACTTTCTTTAGCTCCCACTCCTCCTGGTCTCTGTCTGCAACTGTCAACTGAAACTTGACCTGGACTCTAACTCAGAGACTTAAGACTTGACTCTCAGACTTGTGACTCTGCTCTAGACTTCAAAATGATGCCACACGCCATATGTTTTCTAAAGACTGGTTATGAACCTCCTCTCAGTAATAAATAAACATTTGCCATGTGACAGTGGAAATCACTGAATGAACACGAACACTGTCCTCTGGGACCAGTTTTTTTGTGGACATGGCTTTAGTGCTGCCCTATTCATACTGGCCACTAACTCTGAGGTCATTAACTGATGTGAGAGGTGAAATGGACAATGTAAGGACAAGCAGTGTTAAGTGAGATTAGGTGTGTGTGTGTGTGTGCATGCGTGCATGCATGCAAAGCTAGAGTCTTTAACAGGAGCCAAGACAAACAGCAGCTCTGGCATTTTTTCTGTGCTTGGAGCAAAGACGGCTAGCGAGAAACACACACATAGACATACTGACAAACACAAAGGAAAGGGTGAGGCTGAACTCTTTTGAATAGTCATAGATAAGATCTTTCTGTTTGTCTAATGTAATTATATATACACCATTTATATTCTACAGGACAGTTCAGAATACGATCGTGTTTATTCAGGAGATGTGACGTGTATGTGTGAGCTGATACAGTACAGTATAAGGTGATACTCTGGGTGTTGCTTGACCACACCAGCCTGCACTACTACACCAGCAGCTACTATATGTCATTCCTGCCAAGAGAAGGTAAACACTACAACACCAACAAGGATTTTCCATAATTCCTTAAGCCCCACTTGCACAAAAACACACGAGGAACAAAGTAAGCATAATCTCAAAGACGGTCGAGGTGTGGAAATTAACTTCGAAAATCAGTAGCCAACGCTTGTAGAATTCACCTCCACAAAGGGTGTACATATTAAATGATCAGGCTTCAGTTTCCACTCTGGAACAGCAGTGCAACAGAAACATCTGCAATAATACACTGATCCATGGGTTAAACTGTACTATCAGCAGTCAAATCCACATTCAAACAATTAGCATGTATTAGTTTTCTGGTTGCCACTTACTCTGCAAACAGACATCTGGTTGGTGGTGAGGGTGCCTGTCTTGTCAGAGCAGATAACAGAGGTACAGCCCAACGTCTCAACAGAGGGTAGGCTGCGAACAATGGCATTCTTCTTGGCCATGCGACGCGTACCAAGGGCCAGGCAGGTGGTGATGACGGCAGGCAGACCCTCAGGTATGGCAGCTACAGCCAGTGCCACAGCAATCTTAAAGTAGTAGATAGCACCTCGAACCCAGGAGCCACCATGGACAGGGTCTCCAAAATGCCCAATGTTGATAACCCATACAGCCACACAGATCAGGGAGATGACCTTGGAGAGCTGCTGGCTGAACTCATCCAGCTTCTGCTGCAGTGGCGTCTTCTCTTGTTCTGTAGATGCCATCTGATTACGGATCTTTCCGATCTCTGTGGCGGTGCCTGTAGCAACAACGACGCCTATGGCACGGCCTGCAGCAATGTTGGTGCCCTGAGGACAAGAGAAAAAGAGAGACATGGGTGCAAAAAAAGTGAAGCAGAAAAAAAAAACCAACAACTGATGATATATTGGAGAAATTTGATTTTCATTTCTTTGAACAAATTGGCTAAAAAAAAATCATTCTAAGTCATTTTGCTGAATGCAAGAGGCAACAGTTTCAATCAAATGGAGCAATAAATCAAACATCCACACATTAAACCAATCAAATTTTGCAGTAAGTACAATCAACACATCAACAAGGAGACTCAAAGTCAGCATTGTATCAATTTGTGTATTATGACAATCAATTCCTGACATGAAGTCAAAAGACAAACATTACTCAGTGAGCTGCAAGGGGGGTATTCTTACAGAAAACAGCATGTTCTTTTTGTCCTGGTTGACAGCTCTGGGATCAGGAACAGGGTCAGTGTGTTTGATGACAGACACAGACTCCCCTTAAGAAAAGAAAACGAGACAATTAGATCTGCAGGCGACAGGTGATAGAATAAAGTGGGATGTTTTGACAGTCACAAAGCCAAACACAGTTACAATCACAGCCTAAAGGGGTATAAAGTACTATCAGAGACAATATGAATATAACTAAAATTGTTGGATGCTTACAACCTTGGGTCTTCTAAATTCATGTAATAATATAGTCTGTCTAAATGATGTGAAAACCGTGAAGCAAGACTGTCTGGTGTCTGATAAGAGAAGACAAATACCTGTGAGGATGGACTGATCCACTCGCAGGGTAGTGGACTTTATAGAGGTCACTCTGATGTCGGCAGGCACCTTGTCACCAACTAACAGAAATAACCAAAAAGAAGCGTTAAAAAATTAAGGAACGTCTGTTTTAATCTAAGTAAGACTAACAACCATGGTGCTTTGAACCACTGTAAATGCTAACAGCAGTACTGAATGCTAACATGCTCACAATGACAATATGTTGAAGTTTACAATGCTTTTTGTTTACAATGTTCACCATCTTAGTTTTGCATGTTAATATTTGCTAAGTATCACCAAGCACAAATTACAGCTGAGGCTGATGAGGATGTTATTTATTTTTCAGTTATGTGGCCACAAACCACAGCATTGGGCAAACTGAAATTTGGACCTTATGATAGTGGATATTGATCCCCTGAGAAGTAAGGTGATTATCAATAGACTGACTACACCATCCCATGCATACTGTACCAAAATAAGTACTCGTTTTTTTTTTCAGCACTGGTTTGAGACAGTATTCTATTGGTGGGATCATTTTTCAGTGGCCAGGGTCTTTCACTGACATATATGGAATTTATTAACAAATGTATTCTTCCTGTTACACCGAAAAAATACTCAGTGGTTTTGGAGCAATGCCCTCTGGATTGACCATGTTTTTAAGAACATGACAGTTCCCCTCTATTGATCCCAGCTGACTCAACTTTAAGAAGAATATGTTTTGATAAAAAAAAAGAATAATCAGTCAATTCAGATGCTTTTCCAACAAGATGTCATATCTGTAGGCCTACCATAGGTTGTCTCATACTGGAGTAAATTTGTTCCTGACACTTGCTGTGAAAAGGGTTTGGTCATTACCCCACAAATACATGATCAATAATATAACAAGAGAAAAACATCCTTTAATCTAACTTCATAGATTCTACCTCTTTAGACACTATTTTATGAGATTTGAGATTTTATATTACCTGTGTTTTCCGTAACTCCTCCACTGAGACTGTTGTTCATTGTCAATATAGTCAAAGGCATTGTAAGGATGCATCTACATTCATCATCTCCAAAATTCATGGGAAATGTTTTATTTAGTCATCATGACCACAGCAGGAACAAAAGTAACCAACTATATTTGATCAGTTTCATTCTGATTATGGCAAAATTTCATATCCACAAGTTTACATTTTCTAACACCATTAGGCATTTCTGCCTTGTCATGTTGTTCCCTTGTTTTTACCATGGATGTTCTGTATAAAAGACATGGGGTGTTTTCCAATATGCATACTATTCTGTACTTGTGTTCTTGCCAACTTGTAAAATGTCACCAGTCACAGCCCGAGTACTGTTCCAATTCAAAGTCTGGATCCAGCCAAGTACACATAAAAAAAAACAGAAGGGTTCTTGCTCTGCCCATTTGATCAAGAATGCTTTGGAAGCTGGCTTGTGTGGACTTGGGGCAACCAAGTATCCCAGAATGCACTGTGTGGCAGGTATCAGAGTTTAGGCCAGGCTCAAAGCTGTTATAATTTCTATTCTAGGACTGTTATTATGCCTCTTCATAAAGTTTTATTTTTTCAGATAAGAAAGTAACCACTTAGACTGAAAATGTATGGACAGTTTATCAAGTAATGGCGCTTTGGAAATGCACTTGCACATTTTCAGAGATGCCAGTACGTGTTAATGGACCAGCTAGCTATAATTAGCAGGCAGCTACATCTCATTCAGAGCACAGTAGCCTGTCAGCAAGGATGCTGGTGCTCCTATTGAAAACAGACAGCACTGTGTCTTCCTGTTCTCAGGAGTATGTGCTTAAAGTTCAAACTTGCCAAATCCAAGCTCCCAAGTATGGGAGTCTGAACATGTATTAATGGAAATCTGGATATAGCACTGCTAGATGGAGCCTATTCATTCCTAGAAAAGTTGCTCAGTGGGGCATGATAAAAAAATAAATAAAATAAAATAAAAAAGAATCATCATGCTTCCTGATTTCAGCCAAAAAAAAAAAACCCCCTGGATGTTCCCCTCGCTTCTGTGTTTTGGGGCCCATGGAGCATGCACAGTTGAGCCAAGCTGAGAGTCCTGCCAGTCGAGCCGGCTGAATTCCAGGTGGCTCCATGCACACATGAATGGGATTCAATAAAAATATCCTACAGCTCAACTAGGCTTTCCAAATGAAAGTGGTCCCAGTGAACCAAATTCTGATGATAAAAACAATCATTTTTAACACTCAGAAAAATTTATTCCGTTTTACATCCGCTGCTTTTCCAATAATCATCTATGGGAAAAATGCTATTTGGGCTAGTGTGTGTCATGTGATGTGTACAGAAGTTGTAATAATGTGGTTTGGCCACTATGCCAAATATACATTGAAATACAAACCCCCAGGAACAGTACTGAATTGTAAAGTCCTTGCCTTGCCCTCTTGCATGCCTTTGCTCCTGCCCCTCCCTGCTTCCCCCCCACACACACCAGTTTCTCACTGGTGTCATCAGCCAGCCACGTTAAAAGACTGTGGCCAGTACAGTATTGCACTCTTCACTACAAAGGACAAAGGACTGTCAACTTCATGCCAGAGGGTCTCCAGCCATCCTGCCTTCTGCCTGTTACAAAACTTTGCCTGCTCGTTGCTGAATTGTGCCCACCTCCAACTGTCCTTGCCCCTTGGTACTGGTATGCCTGAATCACAACCTGATCAGTTGTCTGCCCCTTTTCTGATTTGTTTGCCACTCTGTCCTCTGTGCACCAGACTGTTTTTGCCCCTTGACACTACTTAAGCCTGTTCCCTTTTAACTGGTAACTTGTGCGACAACAAAGACTGTGCCCACTCACCTAGGTACTTATCTGACCTGCTCCAGCTCCATAAACTGTGATTTATCCTGAGGGCCTGAAGATTGTGTTTTTTGTACCTAGCTGACTTTATCTTCTGCCAAGTTGTATGTTACTGTTTGCCCTTCCTCTTCTCAAGTTTGTTGGTGAAAGATTGTTCTAACTGAAAAATGTATCCTTCGGGTTTTGTATTTGGGTCCAAAGCTCAAAAACCTTTCAGTTGCTATTTTAAAATGATGGATTATTTCACCTGTTGTTTGTTCTCTCTTCACTCTCAGCAACTCTCTGATAAACCACTGCCTTACACATACCAAATATAAAATAAAGAGCCTGCATTAAATTTGGAAAATGTATTTCATCATTGCCACCATATTCTTCTTATTAACTCATGTTTCTTAGCCAGAGCAAAGTATCTAATGCCCCAAAACAAAATGGTTATTGCTTCCTACACTGAAAATATTTTCATAATAGCAGGTCAGAGTGAGCTGGTGAAAAATGGATCATTTGATGCTGTCAATGACAATAATTCTCATAGCAGAAGATGGAAACTGCTTCAGACACAGATGTGATAGTCCTCACTTGTTTCTTTCCTGCATGACAGACAAGGAGAAAGGCCTAAGCATAAACATCTCACTAATGCCAACTCAAAGTCCCTAGCCATCAGTGCTTCCTAACATTAATCGTAGTATTAATTTCATTTAACAAACAAAACATTTTCATCATATTCACATTTCTCCCCATAATGAAGGTGAGATAAAACTGACATTATGAAACTGTGACAAAATCTCCACACCATTTTTTTGATGAGAAAAAGAGGTGACAAAAATTGAGAAAAAAAAAAGTCCATTGTGTAGCTAACACAAGACAAATCTCAATAACTGTAGTCCACAACAAAGCAAAAGTACTTGCAAAAAGGCAGGATGGCTGCAATAGTTAGTAGGTCAGCTGACATTTCAGCACTGGAGAACAAAGTGGAACAAAGGACAACAAGTGGTACATGCCAACAGGACAAGAAGAATAAATAAAATCTTGCTGACTTCAACACAGAATATGTAACAATACAACTCGTATACCTTTCAGCCCTAGACATATAAGAAAGGTTCATGTACTGAGGGACAGATACCATCTACAACAAACTGCAAAACCCAGTCCTCACTGTTGTGCTTGAACAAAACTTAATTGTGATATTTGAGTCAACTAATCTTCTCATGACTAAAATGTCTTGTTTTCATCAACTAAAACTAAACTAAAGAAAAGATGAGGATGACCTCATGATTAAAACCAACATTGACTTCTAAATTTAGGACTAAGACTAAGGGCCCTATTCTGGGGATCCAAGGTGTCTGATCAATGTATTGTATGGATTGGCACAAGTGTTGTTTGGGTGTGTCCATGTTAATTTTGGTAATGTGAAAATGAGGAAGAACGGTGCAAGTGCCTGTGCAAGTAGCAAAAGGGCTGTATTTGATCTCCTTATTAAAGAAGGGGTGTGTTCTGTGTGCAATTATCCAATCAGTGTGTAACCTCACATCTTCTGTAAGAGATGCGAGTTTGAATGTTTGGAGGATTGCTAGCATACTGGTGGACTTGGCAGGATGGACGTCAGTAAGATTTAACACTGAGGAAATTGATCTGCTCATGTGTGAGGTGAAGG
>NW_018128004.1:376588-377754 GCF_001952655.1 Monopterus albus
ACAGAGATCTCAGATGTTGTTCCTGGGATTTGTTGGAGCCACTCTCCCAGTTTGGGGGTCACAGCCCCCAATGTTCCTATTACCACGAGGACCACTTGTGCCTTCACCTTCCGCATCTTTTCTAGCTCTTCTTTCAGCCCTTGGTATTTCTCAAGCTTCTCATGTTCATTCTTCCTGATGTTGATATTGCTTGAGAGTGCTACATCTATCACTACAGCCTTCTTCTTCTTCTGTTTGGCCACCACTACTATGTCTGGTTGCTGGGCTGTTACCAGTTTGTCAGTTTGTATCTTGAAGTCCCACAGGATCTTCGCTTGGTCATTCTCAACCACCTTTGGAGGTGTATCCCATTTTGACTTTGGCACTTCCAGCCTGTACTTGGCACAGATGTTTCTGTACACTATGCCAGCCACTTGGTTACAGCATTCCATATATGCCCTGCGTGCTAGCATCTTGCACCCCGCTGTTATGTGCTTGATTGTCTCAGGGGCATCTTTGCACAGCCTGCACCTGGGGTCCTGTCTGGTATGGTAGACCCCGGTCTCTATTGATTGTTTTTGGCCTGCCATGATTAGTGCCTCTGTGCTGTCTTTCAGTCCAGCTTTGTCCAGCCATTGGTAGGATTTTTCGATATCAGTATCACTTCTACTTTGACAGTGGTACATACCGTGCAGAGGTTTGTCCTTCCATAAGGGTTCCTGCTCTTCCTTCCCTTGTTCCTCTGGTTTCTGCTGCCTGAAGTATTCACTAAGCATGTCATCACTCAGGGCCATCTTCCTGATGTAATCATGGATCTTTGTTGTTTCATCCTGGGTAGTGGCTCTGACACTCACTAATCCTCGGCCTCCTTCCTTCCGCTTAGTGTACAGCCTCAGCCATCTTCCTGATGTATTCATGGATCTTTGTTGTTTCATCCTGGATAGTGGCTCTGACGTTCACTAATCCTCGGCCTCCTTCCTTCCGCTTAGTGTACAGCCTCAAGATGCTGGACTTGAGGTGAAACTCGCCGTGCATTGTAAGGAGCTTCCTTGTCTTGATGTCAGTGGCCTCTGTCTCCTCCTTTGGCCAGCTTATTATGCCAGCGGGGTACCTGATGATCGGCAGGGTGTAGGTGTTAATCGCCCGGACTTTGTTCTTTCCATTCAGGACTTGCCTTACTTCCTGAG
>NW_018128004.1:377865-396006 GCF_001952655.1 Monopterus albus
TGTCCTGGCTGTAGATCCTAGTGGTGTGGATCAGTGAGTTGATGTCTTGTTCACTCCTGGCATACAGCTTGATGTCATCCATGTAGAGGAGGTGGCTGATGGTTGCTCCGTTCTGTAGTCGGTATCCGTAACCACTCTTGGTTATGATCTGGCTGAGGGGGTTCAGGCCTATGCAGAACAGCAGTGGGGACAGAGCATCTCCTTGGTAGATACCGCACTTGATGTTGACTTGTGCAATTGGCTTGAAGTTGGCCTCTAGGGTTGTTTTCCACATTCCCATTGAGTTCTTGATGAAGGCTCTTAGAGTCCTGTCGATGTTGTACAGTTCCAAGCATTCCAGGATCCATGTGTGAGGCATTGAGTTATAGGCTTTCTTGTAGTCAATCCAGGCAGTGCACAGGTTGGTATGTCTGGTCTTGCAATCTCGAGTGACTATTTTATCAACCAGTAGCTGGTGTTTTGCTCCTCTGGTGTTACTACCAATTCCTTTCTGGGCGCTGCTCATGTATTGAGCCATGTGCCTGCTCATCTTAGCTGCTATGATGCCTGACAGGAGCCTGCATGTTGTGTAGAGGCAGGTTATTGGGCGGTAGCCAGATGGTACTGCTCCCTTCTGAGAGTCTTTCAGGATCAGGACTGTCCGGCCTTCAGTTAACCACTCAGGGTGGGTTCCATCCATTAGTAATTGGTTCATTTGTCTCGCCAGGTGCTCATGGAGTGAAGTTAGCTTCTTTAACCAGTAGGTGTGGATCATGTCAGGGCCTGGTGCTGTCCAGCTCTTCATATGTAGTGGGTAGAATCAATGGACAGGGAGAATTACTGCAGTGCCAAGAATCATTTATTGAACAATATTATTGAAATATGATTGTGGATGGGAAACAGGCTCACCTTGTTAGTCTTTTGTCACTCTGCAGAGAAAGTCAGGTAGTCTGGTCACTTCTCCCCCAGGGTCTTCTTGCACAACTCCGGTCCTGATCAACCCCCCTGCTACTTTTTATTCCCATTTCTCTCCGTTACATTCCTTCCTTATTAGCTCAGCCCTGCACTGTCATCTCCTTCTTTGGGGAAAACTCCTGGCCATCTGACTTCCCCCTCGAGCAGCACAGAGAAAACAGAAGGTCGCTGACTTTTCCTGGTCACACAAGCATTTTCCTATACTAACACTAGAAGTCTATTCTAATATCTATTCTAAAAGATATTTATATTTATTTAGATATTTATGTAATATATCCCATAACACATGTTAATCAAGAATATGTTAACAAAGAATTAACTACTAGACATATACTGTTTGTTTTAACCACTACACATACTTGAGACCCTCTCTTGAATGTCTGCCATTGTGATGATTACTGGGTCTTGTGCAGGGAGGTCACTGTGGTCTGCTCTCAGTTCCACCAGCCACTGGGCATTGTTGTTATGTGATGCCTCCTTCTCCCATATGCTCTTTCAGAACTGTTCAGTCTCCAGCCTTGGTGGGTCTGCTCTCATGTTATTACTCCAAGGCCTCAGGTACGGAGAGTGAGTTGTACTTCTTAGGTACCCCTTTGTTCATCACGCCTTTCTGCAATTCTGATAGCTGGCTAACTTCTCTCCTTGCCGCTTTGATCTTGGTCTCCAACTTCCTTCTCCATGGAGGATACTGCTCCTTATGGCCTTTGTTGAACTTATAGCCAAGCATCTCAGGGATGACGGTTGCTGCGGTGTATATGAGCTTGTTGGTCTCAGTGATGGTCGTAGTAGAGATTGTTCTTAGTGCTGTATTCACATCTTCTATTGGTAACCGGCCAGAGAGGTCCCAGGTGTCCATCTTGCTCATGATCTTCAATCTCAGGTCAGCTGCTCTTGAATTAAGCTCATCTGAGCTTGTTATTGGGGCTTGGTACCCAATCTCCGATTGTGGGGGTGATGATGATGATATCTCCCCCCCCCTTGCTGGAGCATTTGTGTTGCACCTCATCAATCTCTAGCTTTGATAGCAGGTGCTTCCTGCGAATGTTAGAGCACTGAGCTACTAGTTGTTTAGATGTTGGTTTTCGAAGTATCCACAGGTCCCACAGTAACCCCTCACACTGGGGTTACTTGTATAGTAGCATTCCAATAGTTCCCTGTTCTCATCTTTTCTCCATGAATGTCTTGTTCCAGTAGCCCACTTCTCATTAGGTTGCCCTGGTTCCTCAACACCTGACGCGGACCTTGTTGACCCAGGCGATGTCCAAGCCGGTGTGACTCTTATTCTTCCCACTCTAACGACACAGGCTGGATATTGACCATGTCCTGACCGGGCTATGAACCCCCAACCTTCCGTACCAAAGTCAGTGGTGTTAGTCACTGAGAGCTCTCTCTCTCTCTCATATATATGTATGTGTGTGTGCGCGTGTGTGTGTGTGTGTGCGCATAACACCCAATAAACACAATGTCAGCACATCTCAAGGTGTAACAAGCACCGTGCATGCACATAAGACAGGGGCGCATCATAATAAGGTCAAAGCGCACATTACCTAGCGATGATGATTTGACTGTTGACCACAGACCTGGTTTGTGCTGGTCAGTTGTCCAGTCACTTTGTGTACCCTCATATTACCGATGCACACACAATTTTCATACAGATACCCCTGCCGGCGTGAGGTCTGCACACTGCTGCTGGGTGAAAAGGCAATGTGATGCTTATGAAAACGGTAATTGTGCAGGTAGAAAATTAGGGAACAGACGCGCTACCCGCGCCATACACCATGGTTTGCTGCAAGATAGGACCATAATCTAAAAATAGCTAACATAATTACAACAAAATTACCACAAAACAAGGCCTCCCAGTAAATGAACTGTGACTTTTTAACATGAAAATTTTGGACATTTGGATTAATTTTTGCTTTTCCTCACTTGTGCACTGAAAGACACTCAAGAGGCAATGTCTCTTCTGGATGAGCACACTTCACTGTGAAAACCTTTCAGGCTCATAAATTTGAGTGTTCATCTCTTGATATTTCTCCATTTATCTCTTAACTCCATCATCTCCTATTGACATTTGCTCAATGTTTGGAGACTCTAGGGGGATTTTTTCCATTTCCTGATAGGGCACAGATGATGAGAAAGAAATGAAGAGGACACACTGTGTGTAGCTGAATAGCCTATACTTCAATTTCTGTATTTCTCTACATTTCTCCACCTGACACCCATAGGTTGTGAGAGGTAGAGGGGGAGAGAGGCATGCACTGTTTTTGTGTGGGAGATGGCTGGGGGCAGCTTCATTGCAGCAGGATGGGCCAAGGGCAGAAAAGAGAGGCTCTTCAAATGCCTACCAACAGACTCCTGCTCCCCTATCAAACCTTCACTTTCTGCCATGGCCTCCCACAGACACAGTTCATCTGCTGGAAGAAAATTTTAAATCCTAATAGAGCCACATTGAGTTCAGATAATAATTATTTTAAATATTCTAAATATCAGAAATGTGCCTGTCTCTCATTGTGAGAGCTGTGAGTATAAAAAAAAAAAAAACACTAAAATTATCATAGTACTCCAGTACTCTATTAACGACTAAATTGAAACAATTCTAACACATGAAACTGATCTAAACAACTGAGCAGTAAACTGGCATGGACAGTACGAGTTCTTTTCCATTTGGCAAAACTGGACCACAAAACAAAATCTAAAAAATAGACTGGCAAAGAGGTCTTCATTCACATGCAAGATACCTGTGATTCGTTACTGGATATAGCTCAGTGTAGGTTTCCATTTCTTCATGTCCTGTCTACACTCCAGGAGTTCCTGACAATCTGACCACCACAGTCAGTCCATTTCAAAAAAACCAAGGAAAGTTCCAGTGGAGGCACAAATCACAACTGTGTCATAAATCATGGCTGGCATCTCTGGAGTATACCTACTGTACAAGAAAGCGGGCAGCAGTGATGGAAACTTGAGTAAAAATATTAGGCATTTGCAGTCAAGCGTGCCCTTTTTCTGAGACCTCCGTACAGTTTATTTTACCCCCTAAAATCAAGTTCCCATGGAACTTCCACCGACTAATCTAAAGTACAGGAAAGCCTCGGAAATCAATGGAGGAAAGGAAAATCATCATTTATTTTCTTTGTCACAATAACCCTACCTTTTTCAGTCAGAAGTGTGTGCTTGAATATCCCTGACAGACATTTTCTAAGTGAGCAGAGTGTGTGGTGCAGTACCTACCTCAGCTGTTTACTTCTGTTTAGAACTGCTTAGCAACAAGAATATATCTGACAGCACAGGGCGCAGAATATATTTTACAAAAATGTAGCAGGGTGCATGACACCAATATCTAAGTCTAAGTTTTGATACTAAATTCTTTACTTGAACTGGAAGTCCAGCCTTGCCATCAACAAAGCTTCACACTTGGAACTAGATCCAGCCATCTCTACTGGCTGCAAAAAGTATTCTCACCTTCTATTCCACTTACAGCACAAAAGGAAAATTGTTGTTAAAAATGTTTTCTTTCTAATATAATGTAGACTGAGCACAAAAAATATGGATGGATCCATAGAAAGATAGATAAAATGACCTTAATGTGGCTTTACTGTCCATCGTGTTTAAACTGCAGTTTAAGGTCTAATTCTCAACTTCTCTAATTTTATTTCATGTTATTTCACCTATTTATTTTCAGGGACAGTGCTCACTGATCTACAGAAGAAAAGCTGTAACCTAGCTGTAACCAACTACTCTTGATGGCAAAAAAAGGCGCCCTAAAAATAGCAAAAAACTACACTGAACATAAAAGTCAATGGTGTTGCATTGGTCACCAACTGGCAGCGGCTGACATTCAGCAGTAATATTCAAACCCTTTGTACAGATAGTTCATTTATAGTCATATCTGTGCACCCTCCACACCGTCATCAAAGCTGTAGGTAAATCTGAGTGACACAAAGCTGAACTGAGCATTGTGTGTTGTCATAGTGACACCGTCAGCGTTGACAGTGATGGTGATGGTGATGGTGGTGGTGGATGGGGGCTGAGTCAAGTCATTTCAGTGCTTGCTACTTGTGTGGGCTTGTCTGCGTCTGCTGTGATCGAGGACACTAGCTTTAACAAGCCCAAATTCCAAGGGCGTGCTAGCTGTCACATAAACACATGAGTTGTATTTCCCATGCAAGTAATATAAACATGACTCTCTCTAAATAGCAAGAGAAATATTTTAGTGAATTTAAGTTCAATTTATAAAAAGTGTAACACTGACTTGCCAGTGGGGGAGAAACCTCAGTGATAGTTACTAGGATGTATATTTTAATTAGCATTTTTTAAACCTTGTACTGAACTCTAAGGCTGCAGTGTAGTCAATGCAGCATGTGTAATCCCTCTCCTTGACCCTTCGTGCTGTGATTATGAATGAGTGCTCTGATCTCTCACACACATCCTGAGCTCTGCCTCCTTTCCTACACATCACACCAAGCTGTCTGAGACAAATTGCTAGCCATGAAAAACCAGTCATGTTGGTGATCTCCTTGGTGCTGCGTGTGTGTGTGTGTGTGCTTTTACATTAACTCTGGCATACACAGATGTTCTGGAACTAGAGTGACAACAAGACTATTTTTAGCTGAGGCTGCCCACACATGGGTGAATTTACAGCAGGGGAACTGTGTGCCTGTAACGTGGGGGAGTGTGAGTGAGGAGCTGACAAACATGCAGCAGTGTCCAGGTGCTGAGACTGAGAGCATGGAAAGCAAAGGGAAAGCTGTGGAAAATTAAACTAGGCCTTAAATACAAGGGGTGACCACAACCACTTACACAGAACTTCTCTCTCTCAAACACATGCACATAAACAGACACAACTGGATAGCAGCCCTGGCACCTGCACATCCAGAGAAAAGACGCTTATGTAATCTAGTTTGAGATATTCCACTAGCATTTCCAGACTTATCAATGGGTAGCAAAGGCTGTGTGAGCATGTGTTTCTGTACAAGCCAGTGACAGCGGTAGCATACAGCTACAGCTGGGTGACAGCAGTAAGAGTCCTCTGGAGGTAGACAAAGCACAAAACAGTCTCAGCGAGTGACAGGAGGAGTTTGGCTGGTTGCAGCCGCAGCTTACCTGCCACCTCTACTATGTCTCCTGGGACGATGTCTCTGGCTTTGATCCTCTGTACAGCGTTGCGGTTCATGCGGTACACCTTTCCCATCTCAGGTTCATACTCTTTCAGAGCCTCTATGGCATTCTCAGCATTCCGCTCCTATGTGGACAGTGTGCCAGAAAATGGGAAAGAAAAAAGTCATGCCAAGGACAATTCTTTCATTTTTTGGTAAATTAATGGTTTACAATTATTTTAAGTTAAATCTCTCAAGCCATGCAAGGCAAACACACTGCTTTTGATAATGACATCCTTTTTAAATACCAGTGTGAAGAGCAATCTTGGTCATTGTTTAAACTGTGATCCATTTGTTACACCTTAAAATCAAGCGAGCATAGCCACAGTGCAGTGCAACACGTTGTCTTTTCCACTGCACTGTGGCTGATGGACAGTGTGCCTCATCAAAACTCCTGCTCCCTTTTCCATACAACTGAGAGAGCATTTTGCATGAGCTTCGTGGTTTCCTTATGCTTTGACTTGACGCAGAGTTTCGACTGTTGTAGTGTCAACAGTCTTGTCCCACTGCAGTGTGCTATTTGAACATGCAGATGTTAATATATAGTGTCACTTTGAATACAGCACATAGACAAAATGACAGCTGGTGGAGAGACTTTTTCTTTTCTTTATGATCTGTTTAGCCATTGTTAGGATAAGGAGGATAGGGGGGGTTCAGTGTCTTGCCCAAGGACACTTCGACATGTGGACTGCAGGCACCAAGATTCGAACCTTCCGGTTGGGAGATGGCTACTCTAGCCACCGCACTGTCGCCTCCCCCAGGGTGAACACCGTTTGGAAAAAAAAAAACATGTTCATGCACATTTAACACAGATACTCGGGATGAAGAGTTACTCTTTCTCACCTGCCAGACCCCAATAACAGCGTTGGCGATTAGGATAAGAAGAATAACAACAGGCTCAACAAAGGCAGTGGTTGTCTCCTCTCCCTCCTCAAACAGAGCCAGCACCTACATGAGCATACAGCACACATGAAAGCAGACATTTAATACTGCAACTCCTTTTGTCCTGAGTTAGCTCAAATACATTAGCAAGAAGAGCAACTGCTCTAAAACATGCTTGGGAAGACAAATGGTGAAATGGTGGCGCAGAGAGACTTCTCAGTTCTAGTAACTGTGTGTTGCTATGCTGTCAGCATTGCTCAGAATTGGTTAATACTACGAATGGGAGAAAGTGGACATTTCAACCATTTACTCATAAATGTTAGCTTTCTATTTCAACTTCTTGTTCATTACTTTTAGCAATTTCAGCAGTTTATTCCATATTTTTAATTTATTTCAACCATTTATCCATTACCTTAAGTTTTTTCCCCAAGCACTTATCTACAACATTTACACATTTGAACAGGTGCTGCACTACTTTTAGCTATCTGTGCAAACTGTTTGTTCATTACTTTTAGCTAAATGTTTAGACCACTCTGGTCGCTTATTAACTTTGTCATACACTCTTACTGCAATGGATTGTGTTCAAGAATTCGGTTGATTTTCTTTTAAATCAAATTGTAATTTCAATTTCTATATACATCTTAGCAACTGCATGATTACAGGCCTGTCCTGTGCAGTAACAAACCATCTAGACTGACAATAACTGCAAGTGTAAGCTACTGCAGAGCACTATCGGAACAGGGAAACATTTTGAACAGTTGTTGTACTGTAGGTTTGGTTTTTTTTTTGGCTATTTCATTCCTACTCAGAAAATGGTCAAACTAAATTAAAACAAATGAAGGGGAGAACTGTTGCCCAGAGCAGCAATGGTGCCTAAAATGACAAGGGCAATAAAAATAAATAATTAGATCAGTGTGGTAATAAAATCAGCAGGGCTACACAGAATGAACTGGGCTAATATGAAATAATGTTATTCTTATGAAGCCCAGTTTTGCAGTACCACATTTTGTAGCACAGAGCAGATCCAGGACACCAAAGCTTTTGAACGTCAAAAAACACACACATAATCAACATTTACATAAGGATCTTGTGGGATCTACTTCTTTCTGTAGTGTAGTGTCTGTGTATATAACCATGAGTCATGAGAGGTCTGACTGACAAGACAGTCAATAGCTAAAATCTGAGACTAATACATTTTAATAATAATGTGTGCTCATTTATGTGCAAGACAGAGACATGGATTTAGAACGTCCACCAAATCTTAATTTAGTTGCCAGTCAAAGATCCATGCAGATTTAAAATAATTTTGTTAAGGAACTTTGACATGATCTCACAGTATCTGTCTCTTGAGATGATATGCAGAAGATATTTAATAATTCAAAAGAAGTGTGCTGGAATGTCAGTGACTGAATTTTGAGATACTGCAAGGACTGGCTATAATAAAAACTTCACAAAGACAAGAAATTACCTACGTTACTATAATTTAGCTACATACATATACAGTATAATGTCAGAGATGGCAGTTATTCTATGTTACCTGTTACAATATGCAGCAAAGAACATCATTAGGAGATCATGACAGAAAAAGCTCCCCTGTGCAACACAGAAATGACTTGTTGTTTCCATCACTTTATAAATGCCAGGTATTGAAAATGAAATAAAAGGCGCAACAAAAGTAGCAGAGAGATGCCAGGTATTGAAAATGAAATAAAAGCCGCAACAAAAGTAGCAGAGAGGAAGAAGGAGACATGTGGATCTATGCTTTGATGATCTGATGAGGCTTATCAAATCATAAAAGAATACATTCTCTGCAGAGTATTGAGCAATGAGTGTACATCATGGAAGCCTGAATGTGGTCAATAGCTCATCATTCCCAGTCATGTGGGCTGGTAAATCTCCCTCCTGACTGAGACTGTCCAGTCCTCTCAGTAGACAGATTCACACAGTCAGCACATATTCAGAGAGAAGGCTGAAAAACTTTCATGTTGAACGAAGTTCAGATGGAGAGATGAGTAGAGTTTCTTTTGAGTTTTACAGTTTATTGGGGGAATGTGGTGTAGCTTGTCTGCAGTTGTTAACTGGACACAAAATAGACACAAAATGAAGCTTGTTTTCAACATTTGGTTTTGAAATCAAAGTGTCATTACCAAAATAAACCTCTCTTCACAATTTTAAACACTGCACTCTTCACACCCCACATGCATAACTGAACATTGGGACACATGCTGACAGATGGCCCATTCTATCCTAACGTCTCCAGAGTTTGGGAACACCACATGGTGCTCAGTAAACTAGAAAAAAAAATAGAATTCATATCAGATTGATCACAAAAACAACAAGGTCAACAATTAAAAATGGATATGTTTGGAATCCAATTCAACTGTCACTAAACTTTTCAAGTCCCTTTCTGTACTGTCTTAGACTCCCCAGCATTCATTCAATATTGTGTACTGTTGTGATGCAGAAAAACAAATGGAAGATCAGCACTCTTTCTTCCTAGAATTGAAAGGGGGAAATACATTGATTGTTTCTGGTGGCTATAGTGTGGCTCTGCTTAACCTGATACTCCTTTGACTCCTATGAGGAAGTTGGATGACTACGCTTCAGCAATACGCTTCAGCAAAACAAAAATAGATAAATAACAAAAATATAAATGTGTGTGCACATTTTAATATCTGAAAAACCCTGAAAAATACATCTTGTGCTTTTTCGTTTCCAGGAATTTGTTCTAATAATCAAATAACAATGAACAAATCTGGCCGTATGTTTGGAAATCTGCTGGCTGCCTTAAATACAAACACTTCTCTGAGACATGTAAGCCAAAGTAAGGTTCACAATAACCTGGCCAATTTAAATCCAAAGAAATCTATAGTGTGTGAAGATAATTCTGATGCTTTTCTTTAATGCCTCAGCGCCCACTTTCTTGCTGCACCTCTAACCAGCATCTGTAGTATGTCATTTGTGTTTGGAGTAAACTGAACTGTGATTGTTTCTGGAAACAAAAAACATGTTACAGCCTCAGCAGTCAGGATTAAGATCATGTCATAGCACAACAGCTGTAATATGTGTACTAAATGGCCATTAATCAACTGTTAAACTGTTAAAAACTGTTGTTTTTATAGATCTATCTCGTGCATCAATTTTTTAGGGTTTAATTTAAAAGATGTTTTTGTGAGGATAATGTTGTGAAGACTATATATAAATAACTATGAAATGGTTTTTGACCATCTTTCTGATAGAACTCGGGCAGTAGTTTCATTTGGTTTAAAATCAAGTGCTCCTAAAGTAAGTGTAGGTGTTCCACAAGGGTCAATTCTTGGTCCTCTTTTATTTTTTTCTTCCCATTATATATACACTTATATACTTTATACTTGTTCAGTTATTATTAGATATGATCAATTTTTGCACTATTGTTAACTTCATAAGTTTTTATAGTATGCTGTATGTAAATTCTTGCACAACTGTTCTGCCACTTCACAAATTTGCACTATATTTGCATTACTGCTAATACTACAGATCACTTGCACTGCTGAACTTGTTCTTTTGGTCTTATGGAATATACTGTATGTTATACTGTGCTTGGCATACTGCTAAAATAACTGAATGAGTATTTGTAATCACCATACCCACTTTTATGCACAACTAGTCTATTGCTGTATATTTTTAATGTTGTATATTTTAATACTGTGCTGAGCCAATGCAACAAAATGTCGTTCTGTGTACACTTGTATATCTGAATGACAATAAAGTCTAAGTCTAAGTCTACTGCGTATATACATACCTATACCTCTACCTTAATGCCTCTTGACTTTGTGTATCACAGTGCACTGCACATTATCACAAAAGATATATTCTTCACTCACCATTGCGTCTTATCTGAAAAGGTGGGTCAGTCCTTCTTAAGTGACAGAAGGAAATTGGACTGCATGCTATTTATCTATAAGCCTCAAGTGCAAAAATACCTCTGCTTACTGGTTGCTTATAAACTTAATATGCAACAATGTCAGGTTACAAGATACTTTAATATTAGCTGTGCCTCATGTTCAGACTGAACATAGTATGTGAACTGGTTTCTCATACTATGCTCCATACAAAATTGGATAAGCTGCAGGAACTGAAATCTTCACTAAGGATTTTAAAAGACTATATTTAAGTATTTACAATTGAACTTACAATTGCTTTCTTAATGTAAAACTGTTGTAAAATGCACTACATGTGTTAAATGTTCTGTGTATGTCTATAATTATACAGTCTGTGCTTTTCTTGTACACAGGTCTCTCTTTAAAAAGAGGTCACCATATCAAAGGCACCTGTTTAAATTATGATTTAAAAATTACAGTATATACAGTAGGCTGATCCGTAACAAGCTTCATCCTTGTGTCATGCAGGTTAATAATCTCAATTTGAATTTGTTCAAAATAACAGCCCAATGAGTACCAGGTTAAGGTTTAACTTTCACTGGATACATACAAAACTGTGAGCAAACAACTACAAGGAACTATAAAAACTGAATTTATCAACAGACAAGCTCTGACATCTGTGTGTAAAGGAAGGTGCACTGGAGTGTAACATATTTTTAATTTCAAGTCAGATCAGACCAAAAAGAGCATTTTTTTAGTTACTGAACTAAAGCCACTCTAGGCATCGATGACATTGTAAAGCAGAAGGGTCTGTGCAGCAGTGGAACAGGGGCAACGCTCCACTGTAAACAACCCTTTTAAAGTAAGGAAAGTCTGATTTACATGAAGAAAAGTGAGCCCCACTCCAAAGTGCTGCAGTTACAACACACACCTGCACTCTGAGCCTCTCACTAACATGGGGAACAGTTAGAGAAGACAGACTGTGTCATATACATTTTTACAGAAATGATCCTCTTTTCAGAAATAGCAACAGCAACACTAGGAAGGTGTTTTAATAGATGGAAAACGTTACTGTGCAATCAGGATTCCCCCACTCCACCCATCTTCCAACCTGCACCACCCTCAAACTGCAATCAGGATGACAGTTTGAGGTTCCGCAGCAAATGAGGTTTTGATTAATCGTTTTGTTTCAACTAAAGTGCCCTGCTTGTTCCCCTCTCTGAAACCATATCAACACTGGGTAGAAATGCCTGTAATACACAAGTTTCCACATGAAAAGGGACCACAAACTAGGCTGAGCAACGTTCAAGGAGGAGAAAAAAACTGCCTAAAGCTAATGGGGCAGTCTATTAGGTTGCATATTCCTGGCCAACGTCCAATTTGGGATATATATGACACTCAAGATGGAGAACAAATACAGTGAGACCCGCTGGCAGTTTAATTAGTTGGGTTGTACTTACAAAGGAGACGCAGGCAGCTAGCAGCAAGATCCTGACAAGGAGGTCTTCAAATTGTTCCACTACCAGCTCCCACAGGGACTTGCCTGAAATATCCATTGACAGATGTTCATCATACCCCATTATGCATCACCTTTCATTTAAAGTTTGTCAGTCACAAGGACTCAACGTGTGTTTTTATACTTAAAGTTGCAAAGGACCTGTATGATATGTTGACACTAGCTTGATCTAGAACTTTGACACTAGCAACTTTAGAGCAAGACAGTCCCTGTGTACAGAGAAAAGCTGTGATGTATGTACATTGGTGGGAAGTTGCAGAAGTGTACACTCCCAATGTTTACCTCTCAGTCTACAGAAAAGAAAAGATCCTGGCTTAAGACACTTAATCAGGTAGTAAAGGGAGGAGGACTTGAACTTGCTGGAAAAATCAATATTTACCTTCTTCAGTCGGGAGCTCTGTAGATGTCACACCAAGCAGTTGTAAAGGAATCAAATTGGCAGGCCAGGGAGAAAGAGAGAGAGAGAGAGAGAGAGAGAGAGAGAGAGATGAGAAGGTGGGGTTGGGGAGAAGAAAGACAAAGAGCAGTTAACACATTTGATTAACTCAGCCTGACTTTGAAATACATAGACACATAGAAATAGCTCAGCAGAATCGTTCTGCTTGATTATGATGATTAAATCCTATGTGTTTTTTTTTTCAAGTTGAGCATTATTGTCTGCAGTCATATTGCTACTGGCTTAAATAACTACGGATCCAACTCTAAAATCGTCAAACAGTCCAAAACAGAACAATATTTAGTTTAATAGCACAGAAGAAAACCAAAAATTATTCCTATTTGAGAGACTGGAAGCTGGAAGCAAAAAAGATAATTGATTACAGAAAAGTTAGCAATATTTCTGTCAGTCAAAATAGTTTCAAGTTTAAAATGTTCATGATCCAGGGTCCCATAGCCAGTGGTGTATGTAAGAACATTTAATCAAGTACTGTAGCATAGCACAGTTTTGATGTACTTGTTAACTCAAGTATGTCCATTTTATACTGTTCTATGCTTCTACTCTATTAATACTACATTTCAGAATGAAATGTTGTAATGTACATTATATTTATTTGATCACTTTAGTTACTAAAAATTTTGCAGATTCAGATGAATAATTTGTGTATAATTAACAATGAAATTATGATGTATTATCATAGGTTATGAAAAGATCCATGGGGAAATTCCCAAGCTACCCACCAGTAAAGGAACTTTATAATTAGCCCCATCTTTAGCTGCAACATTAAAATACTGTATGGATTTGTAATATTAATCATACATTATTCTGAATAGGCCATTCTGTAGGAGTACTTACCTTTGCTACTTTAAGTATATTTTGACGCAACACATAGAACTTTTAGTAAAGTAACACTTTGTTACAAGTCAAAGTCATGCATTCAGAGTATTTCTATAGTGTGATCCTGCTACTTTTACCCGAGTCTGTGTACCGCCACTGCCCATAACATTCAGTTTATCTAAAGGAAATCATTGTCTGTTTCTGAACAGGCCACGACACTACTGTGTTGCTTAAAGTGTTTTTATGTGGTTGCTACTGTACTGGTCATCATTTTATACACAAACATACTCAAAAAGCCCCACATGACATCATCTTGAAACATACACCCACACACCAAAACATACTGCTGAAATGAATTACAGTGCCTTGCAAAAGTATTCATACCCCTTGAATTTTTCCACATTTTGTCACATTACAACCACAAACTTAAATATATTTTATTGGGATTTTGTGTGATAGACCAACACAAAGTATCACATAATTGTGAAATGGAAGGAAAATGATACGTGGTGTTCAAGATTTTTTACAAGTAAAAAAAACTGGAGCTACTTTGCAAAGACGAAGGGCAAAAATTTCAGTCTCTAGATGTGCAAAGCTGGTAGAGACATACCCCAAAGGACTTGCATTTGTAATTGCAGCGAAAGGTGCTTCAACAAAGTATTGACTCAAGGGGGCTGAATACATATGCATGCCACACTTTTCAGATTTTTATTTGTAAAAAATCTTGAACACCACGTATCATTTTCCTTCCATTTCACAATTATGTGATACTTTGTGTTGGTCTATCACACAAAATCCCAATAAAATACATTTAAGTTTGTGGTTGTAATGTGAAAAAAGGGGAAAAATTTAAGGGGTATGAATACTTTTGCAAGGCACTGTAAATAGTTGATTGATCAATTGTCAGATTATCAACAACAGCAAATTAAACGGCTACAATTGAGATAATTCATTCTCAAGTAATTTACAAGGCAAACATAAACATTTGTTTGTTCCAGTTTGTCAAATTTGGTAGATTTTTTTTAAATACATTTTATAAATTGAATGTGTTTGGATGCTAATTACACAAAAGCAATCTGAAGACCTCACTTTAGGCTCTGGGGACTTTTAAAAACATTTCAATAACTGTTAACTGAAAAGATGACACAATAATGAGAAATACTCAATGGGTGGAGTTCAAACTGAAATGAAGGTCACCTTTGTTAACTTGTCCAGGCAACAACAGAAAAGTTGGGGTTATGATAAATTTTCAGTTGTATAGTCCTGTCTGTTAGAATTACAGACCACTGTGCAATGTTTTGGTGTCTAATAAGCTTTAAACACATAAATCCAATATCCATCGTTACATGTAACAACACCCCACCACCACTGCAGTCCCCTGCTTTTTTTTTTCCCATACAGGGCAAATGTCTGGGTGAAGATGGCTTTAATCGGGACTGTGGTGATGTCATTGACATTCATACAGTATGAAAGCCTCCGTCTCTAAATTGCTTTGGCTCACTTCTTAGCAGTCAATGCATAGAGTCTGCTTTCTGCACTAACCCCCTTTTTGCATCAATATGCTGGTACACGCCCACCAAAGAAATCCAATAATAAAAACAAGTTGCTCTTTTCTTCCACGTCATCTTGCTATTTTTCATCTGTCATTTGCAAAGAAAAGTTGCAATTTACATGTTCGCATGTAAAGAGACAAGCCGAAGCATCTTAGCCACTCTTACTTGATTAACACAACACAAACACCCACCACACAAATGAGTCACTGGTGTGAGTGGAAAACACATCACTCATACTCTAGAAAGCATCACAGTGACAAGTACTGTTGATCAGTGTCACCACAATGACACAAAGGCATGCTTAGTAAGTGCATGTGTCAGGTCCTCATCAAGTCTGAACAGGTCCAATGTATCAGACAACCTCCATCATATAAATATGTGATGAAAACAACATCTGAATGACTTAGTTTCTGCTCAGTTTTGTTAATTATTGTGTCATCAAGTCTTTGTTTTGTCTTGACGTCTTCTGGAAAAACAGATTTTCATACATCCTGACAATGAAGGAAATATATATTTTTCAATCAAAGAATCATGCCTCTCCAACACATTATTATTCCTTAATCTACAGTATATCACCTAAGAAAAGCTTATGTACATTATGAAATTCATACAGCTTGAATTACAGAGTGCATTACCAAAATGCCTGGGGAAAAGCAGCTATATTTGGTAGGCAGTGGGCTGTGGCCCTAAACGGCAGCAGTGGAAACCTTGTGTTCTGTTGCATGTTTTGACCAGACCACAGTACACAAGTATCAAATGTGACTGCATGGAGAGAAGGGCTGGAGGAGGAATGACTATGACGTGAGCCTGCAGCCTTCTTCCAAAAATATAAACCATGCATACACTCCTATTCCACATGCCACTGGCAGGAAGAAAAATTACTTCACACTTCTGGAGTCATTTAAAATCAAATGCGTTTTCAGTAGTCAAGAGACAACGAAAGAAATTTGGATATTCTTCAAGGTTTGCCCAGTGAAAAATGTTGATAATTTCAGGGGGAATAACTTTCTTGATTTGGTTTGTCATAAAACCAGAGCAAGCAAAACTGATTGTTGCACAGCAAACAGGCCATTAAAGGACAAATTTTTTAACAAGAAAAAATTATTATTAAAGCTAAGAACTCTGATTTGGTAGTGTCTCTAGTCAAACCTCCAAAAGATCAGAAAACAGACTTCCTGGGAAGACTGACCCTTGTGTTGCCTGTCTAATAATAGCCAATGAGTTGTTATGAATAAACTTGCTGTTTGGAGGGGTTTCAGCACTGAGGCTGGACACAGTTGAACTCACAGGGGACTTCTGGCTACACTCTGCTAACAGCAGCAGAAATGGAAAAAAAGTGAGTTCTGTTTTATTCCATGCTCCACCAGTCTGACACACACTCATTCTTACTGTGCCTCCCTGGTTGTATAATGTTATTATGGCAGACAGACTGGCTGCGACTCAAGGGCTGGAGACAAAGACAGATTGACTGTAAGAACAAGACAGACAAAGGGGAAAGAGAGAGCGAGACAGGAGGGAGGGAAGGGCTGGAGGTGTTGACTGGGGTTCCCCGGCTTCCCTCTGCTGAGGATTCCCTCACAGTCATCCGGGCTGTGTCAACCCAAGGCTTGCCCAGGCACATTCCTGAATACTGACTTCACTTCTCTCTCTCTCTTTCCACTTCCCCACAGCACCTCCCCACCTCACTAGTCCTCCCTCCCAGCCCAGACGATGAATAAAATAGCTTGTTTACGAGCAGCAGAAGGGTGAGCAGTGCCAAGCAGTGGGGAAACACTTCCTGGTGACGGTTTGCCGACAATAGCAGGGAGCTGGTTTCTGTGTCCAGAGAGTTTGGAAGCAAAGTAGCAAGCTGGCTATGGACAATATCTAACTGCAGAAAATAGGACCCCCAGTGAACATCACATCTGAATGTGGTTAAGCAGTATTAACAAGCTAGAGTTTGACTTGACTTGTGTAAACTACAAAGATGATAAAGTTTTCAGCAGTTACTATGGCAACTTGACTGATGATGGCTCTTTGAAAATGAGCATTTCACAAAGTAATGCGCTGGGATCTGTCAAAATTTACCAAGAATAACTGTTATGCAATCAGCAGGTCCTTGATACAGCACGCTCTGACTGCAGACATCAAATCCCACACATTCTAATGTGAACGAGCTCATTTCTGGCCTCCGCAGGCTGCTGATACACAGTTAGCATGAGTGGTAAAGTAGCATGCAGGCAAGCAGGTACACATCCCAGTAAAGAGCTGATAATCAGCGAGGAGACATAGGAAGGCTGGTTGCATGAAGGTACACTTGTGCTGCTTCAGTAAATGGCTTCAGCTACGTGATGCCACTCAGTCCAATAAACATGAAAAGGTAAAACAGGCCTATAAATATCATAATGGTAACCCAGGTCCACTATACAGTAGCTTCCTATAAAGTATTCGCCCACCGGAAAAAGTCTAAATGCATTAACCATATCAAATGTAAATTATAAATGTACCCTAGTCTCCTCTCTCTGTATTATCTCGCTGCACACAGGGAAGAGACGTCCCCAGCCTGAAAAGTCAGTGTTGTCTTCATTTACATAAATGTCAATGGAGGGATTCCCTTCTCTGAGAAAGTCATATACAGTGGGTGAGATTCAACACCTGTCTTTAGGTATTCCACCATCCTCTGAGAAGGCAAGTAGAATTTCCCAAAATTGTCAGAATAAATGCTGAACATTTTCAAAAGTATGAAAGTTGTAAAAAACCTTGACTATACACCAAAATGTCCTGAAAAAACTGAACATTTTGATACTAGAATGGCTTTTCTAGCTGAAAGTATACTGAACTTATTAAGATGTGAACATTTTCCTATTGGTCCCCGCAAAGTAGGTAAAACAAGTGTGTGTGTGTGTGTGTGTGTGTGTGTGTGTGTGTGTGTGTGTGTGTGTGTGTGTGTGTGTGTGAGAGAGAGAGAGAG
>NW_018128004.1:396182-408788 GCF_001952655.1 Monopterus albus
TAAAGACTTGAACATTTTGATAACTTCATGGCTTTTGTAGCTGAAAGTATGCTGAAGAAATTAAGTGCCGAAAAACGGACGGAAGAAATCAGAATACTAAAGAACAGGATAACATAGTGTGGGTGCTGTAAAGCATCCACAGAATTAGCACCTAAACACAAAGTACAACTACAAACAGATTTAAAAAATAGTCTTAAGCCAGAACAGATATGAAGATAATGAATAATTATTTAAAACCTGCTAAAGTATCCACACTCTCAAACTGAAATGACTTTGCCTTTTGTTAAAGGAAGAAAATAATGGTTTTATTTAAGTGAGAAGCAAATTACATTAACATAAACAGGCGGAGAAAGACAGTAGTGGAAAGGACTGGGATGCCCTACACAATACAATTAAATATTATTTATGCTGATGTATTAGCGTAAAGGTAGTGTTGGCGATTTATTTCAGAAGCATTTTTGTTACATTTCTTGATTTTCTCTTTTCATCCCGATGGTAATGAATACATTAAATGAACTGACATCCACCTGTGAGAGCAGCAGGGCTGAAGAAGCCTGACCAGTAATTTTACTCAGCCTGAACAAAACCATTGGATGGCCTACCAGCATGTCAACCTAATTTCCTACTTGCACACTCTGCCTGTGCACTCACTGGGCAAGCCAAGCGTCTCCCACAAGGCCAGGCAGGCAGATGTGTTATTGCTCTGTTTTTATAGCTAAAGATAGCGAGCTATTGCAAGGTACTCACAGCAGATTTAGGTCACAAAGAGAGAATGTATTTGAGAATGTTACAACTAAAAAAGAAGTTGGATGCTGCAAAAAGTACAACCAGAAATAACACTGGTGTGGCTTTTAAACAATGGTGACAACTGAGAGAATAAAAGTGGCAGAAAATTGACACCGTGGTGGCCGTATTTCTGCTGGATAGGTAATTATCGGTTTTGTTTTGTTTTGAGGACATTTGTTGTTTTCCTGAAATCTATAAATAGTCAGACAATGTGCATTGCAATGTGTGTAGTGTTTTGGAGGAGTGGCTTTGGAAGGAAGTCAAAATGAAAGGGTTGGTTGGCTACTTTCAAAATTAAGCTTCCTCTTGCTGGTTTTTCCAGGATCGCCAACTACACTTTTAAATGAGAAACCTGCAATTCTCTTTATGCTGGGGACACAGAGACAAAAGAACACCATTAGTCAAAGCAGCACTAAGTTCTTAAGACTGTTGTGTCAGAAAAAGGACCATTTTATTGCAAAGTGCTGATTTTATCTTTTCTAGCTTTCTATTTTTTTTTAGCTATTTTTATCTGTTCTCTGACATTATCAAAAAAGAAGAGAGAAGGGAAAAAGATACATAGACTTCGCTCATGGCACATGCTACAGTATGCTAAAATTAAACTGCAGTGTCACTGTGCACAACTTAATTACATATTTGAAAATGGAAGATCTTCACAAAGAGATACCAAACATTCAAGACTGGCTTTGTAGCACAGACTCACACATTTTGTTGAGTCTGATTAGGAAATGTCATTGTCAAATGCCACAGATATCTGCACACCACTGATGATCTCAGCTGTGGTAGTCAAACTGCTGTCTATTATGAAACACAAGACATCTTTGCTTATGCACCGACTGTTCATACATCTGGTCTCTAACTGCGCACATATACTGCTTGTTGGACATTAGATTTGGGCTTAAACAAACACTCAAACACAACAAATAAGCATCTGCCTTGCTCTGCTTTCTACTGCTCACAATACTGTGTGATGAGCTCTACTGGCAGGTTAGAGAGGGAAATGAAATGGGTCTGTCAACTGAAGGACATGCATGAGGTGATTAGCACAGGGCTGATATCTTGTCAGAGCCTGAAGCTTCCTCTTTAAGGTCCCAGCTGTGGGAAGATCCATTTTTTGAACATCCCAACAAGCTAGTGAAGAGGATGGCAGCCAGCCTCCCAGTAGCCAAATGAAGAATCTGAATGTTGTGAAAAATAGTCAGCAATTCTCCTGATGGCAGACTGATATATCTGTGTTAACACCATGTTATTTATAGGCTCGATTCTAGGTTTAGAAACTAGAGCAACACTTTTATCCAATCAAATGCCTGCTACAATCCAACTTCACTGGTATGAGCCCTATATATACAGTATATAGAGGTACCGGTATGCCTGAATCACAACCTGGTCAGTTGTCTGCCCCTTTTCTATTTGTTTGCCACTCTGTCCTCTGTGCACCAGACTGTTTTTGCCCCTTGACACTACTTAAGCCTGTTCCCTTTTAACTGGTAACTTGTGCGACAACAAAGACTGTGCCCACTCACCTAGGTACTTATCTGACCTGCTCCAGCTCCATAAACTGTGATTTATCCTGAGGGCCTGAAGATTGTGTTTTTTGTACCTAGCTGACTTTATCTTCTGCCAAGTTGTATGTTACTGTTTGCCCTTCCTCTTCTCAAGTTTGTTGGTGAAAGATTGTTCTAACTGAAAAATGTATCCTTCGGGTTTTGTATTTGGGTCCAAAGCTCAAAAACCTTTCAGTTGCTATTTTAAAATGATGGATTATTTCACCTGTTGTTTGTTCTCTCTTCACTCTCAGCAACTCTCTGATAAACCACTGCCTTACACATACCAAATATAAAATAAAGAGCCTGCATTAAATTTGGAAAATGTATTTCATCATTGCCACCATATTCTTCTTATTAACTCATGTTTCTTAGCCAGAGCAAAGTATCTAATGCCCCAAAACAAAATGGTTATTGCTTCCTACACTGAAAATATTTTCATAATAGCAGGTCAGAGTGAGCTGGTGAAAAATGGATCATTTGATGCTGTCAATGACAATAATTCTCATAGCAGAAGATGGAAACTGCTTCAGACACAGATGTGATAGTCCTCACTTGTTTCTTTCCTGCATGACAGACAAGGAGAAAGGCCTAAGCATAAACATCTCACTAATGCCAACTCAAAGTTCCTAGCCATCAGTGCTTCCTAACATTAATCGTAGTATTAATTTCATTTAACAAACAAAACATTTTCATCATATTCACATTTCTCCCCATAATGAAGGTGAGATAAAACTGACGTCATTTGTGATCTCCAGCAGTTGATCTTCTTCTTGCACAGACCTGCTGGATTCACCTGGTTTGTTGACAAATGGGTTGCGGATCCATTCCTTGGCAGTTCGTGGGTCCTTTGTGGTTGGGCAGTAGCGCTCGAACTCTTTTATAAGCAAAGACAGGTGATCGTGCACCAGCTGGGAGAATGAAGGCTCAGGCTCAGTCTCACCCAAAATCCCCGCTAATGTTTGAAACATGTCCAAAATACCTCTGTTGACGCGCCGTACGCACAAATCCAGTTTGGCTTTAAATGCAACTACTTTATCTGTCAACTTGAAGAAAGTTGTCATTTTCCCCTGAAGTGACAGATTGAGTTCATTGAGCAGGCCGAATATGTCCACAAGTAATCCAGTTTTGGTGCTCAAGTGACCGAGATGTAACCGAGAGAATGCGGTCATTTTTCAAAATAAAAGATCTTTCAGACTCAGATAATAAATAAAACGGAAATAATTAATGATTTCTTGTGCGGCCCGGTACCAATTGATCCACGGACCGGTACCGGTCCGCGGCCCGGGGGTTGGGGACCACTGTTCTAACAAATACTACTGACACAGTCACTGTTGTCAAAGAACAATTAAAAACAGATATTGGATGAGCTACTGTTTTTACACGTTCCATTACCACAACAAACCTGTGCACTGTAGTTTATTTGGTCAGTTCCCAGTAGTTTGTCCTCCTGCTGTAAATGCTAATTAACACAACAAATCAAAGCTGAAAATTGTCCTCAATTAATGCACAATTTTCTTCATTTTGCTAAAACCAGTATCCAGCTGTTTTAGGAATTTACTGAATCTTAAAAAAGTATACATTTCTGACTCATTTTTGAAGCTTTAAAATAGGGAGCAATAGCTCAGGGCTGTGTCACAGGGAAAATGGAAATTAATAAGAGAGTAATACATTTTTTATTTGGATCTTTTCATGGGATTTGTTGACAATAACAAAAACACAGAGTAGTTTCGGCTTTATCCTTGAAATCTCTCGAAGTTTCATATCTTGGATCTTGCCATGGCAGCTAGTGTAACATTCAACATGCAACATTCAATTCTTAAAGCATTTTTAAGTCAATAACTTATAACTTGGCAGCATTTTATCTGAATGAGAGATCTCATAACAAGAGGTGGAATTAGTACAAAGTGTTGAAAAGTACAAAAAATAAAGGTACCATTGTGTTTAAACCGACACTGTGCTGGTACCCAGGAACAGGATTGTACAGCATACACCTGTCCCCGTGCAATTAAACAGGTTTAGTCATCAGACCCAAACACATGACTTCTCCACCATTTGTCCAAACAAGCTACACTGTTATTTGACATGCTGTTCAGTACATCCTTATGTCTGCTCAGAAGCAAACATTAAAAGACTTTATAGTATACCCTGAAGGCAGACACATTATATGCTCTGTGTACACGCAGCCCTCTCCCCTGGTCAGAACGCATCTCCTCCGAAGACTGGACCGTGCTGCAGCACAGTGCATTACAGCCCAGTGAATGAACATCGTCTTCACATAGGGGAATCATGGTGACAGAGATGCACAGACTCACAGGCCCTATGGAGGCAGCTGGGCAGGCACACACAGAACCCACCAGAAGAGAGAAGTGACTCAACACATCAAGGACTTCAAATGACTTTTCTACAACTTAATTCTCATTTCTCAGTCCACACAACTCCAACACTGTTAACACAATTTAACTCTCAACTGCACAAGTTTCAAAACAACTGAGAGTGAGTGCAGCAGGAGCTGACAGCCCCAGACTGAGGAGAGTAACTGTAATGTGCCATCATGAGCGGCTCGGCGTGAAAGAGGAGGAGCAGGAAACAGCAGAACGTCTCTCGTATTTGAAACAGGAGCGGATAAGTCAGGCTGCTTTTATGTTGATTTGCAGAACAGGAAGAGAAACAACCCTGTGAGATTCCACTAGAGGAAGTTGTCATTTTTTTTCTTGACAGAAACCAGAGTGAAAGAAAGATGCAGCAACCTGTATAATTTACTAAGGATGGTAATCGTCTAATGATTGATGGCAGCAATGTCAGACGCCCTTGTGACTGTATCAGTGACAGAAAACAAAACACTTTTCAAGATGCCAGAAGGTTTTTGCATTTACACTTTTGGAGAACAAGCTCATGTAATAGACAAATCAATAACAAGAATTAAAATGAGCCAGTGAAGTCAACAGAAGCTCAGTGGAGCTTGTGTGCAGAGTGTACTAACAGATGGCAAGGCTGAGAGGTTTATTATAAGTGGACATCATTGCTGAAAACTTATCTCTCTCATTCTGGCTGCAAGGCAACATATAGTATGCATGTAAGACTGGACACTGTAACACGATGATGCAATGACATGCACCATTGTTTAACCTTCATGTGTTTCGCATTTGTACCCCTCTCCTGGAGGGAGCGTCAAGTGGCTCTCTTCAGCTGTGCAGGGTGATTTAAAGAGTACTTTATTTAACATGCTTTGATTAATAATTCAATTATACTTTAATATTTTAGAGTCTGAAGGACTTCATTTCTGACAAAGTCATTTCTGAGATTATAAACCACAAAATTCCCCTAAAATAGAAGAGGAATCAATAAATTAACATCTCCTGTGAAAAGCCCTTCTTCCCTCGACACTCCTTCACTTGAGTGTCAGCTCTTGTGAAAATTGCTGTCAAGGTTGCCCAACGTCCCCACAAAAAAGTTGATAGCTCATGGAGGCTATGCGCCCTTTTACTTCCACCATCTAAAAATGAACGTGCTGCGCCTTTGAAATTGGGGTTGTGAGTGCACAGAACACAATCATCAAGCACCGCAAGCTGTAACAGCACAAACATTCTTTGTGCACCCACACACCCACAGAGCGTGTGTGTGACTGAGAAAGTGAGACACAGACAGTGAGGCCTGTGACTTCCTCTACTACCTCAAAACCAACTATGTCACAATGAAGGTGATAAACTACCCTGTAAATTGAGGTGCTTATTTGTTCTCAACAGTAAATGAACAGGATTCCTGTAGTGTGTGTCCATAAAAGAAACTGTAGCGGACCCATAAATGGAAGGTGTGAATAGAAGACGTGCTGCCTCCTTTCTGTAGCACAGACCACTACAAAGTAGCCTGTCCATCCATATGTGGCTGCTAACATCACTTTCTAGCATCTCAAAGAGGGATCAGAAACTCTGACGCTGTTCAGTGGGGTTTCTCTGTCACAGCACATAAAAGTACCACATAAAGTCAGGAAACCTAGACTTAACTCACCCGTGTTGACTTACAGCATGGCAATGAAAAACTATATGTTTTGTATTTCCCCATATTTTCTAAAGTTACAGCTATATGAGCCTCTTCTTCCAAAGACAAGAGACAAAATAACAAAATGTTGTAACAAAATGGAGTTTGTTCTCCAAACAGTGATACAGAGAAACTGTCACCACCATTTCAAAAAGTCTCCAAAACAGAAGATCGATATTTTGCAGGAAAGCAAATATCTGTACTGCTGAGAGCTTGGATTTACTCAGAAGAGTTTCACAGCTATAAAGAAACTGCCCCAAATCTTGAAACACAGTTTAGATGCACCAAATGCTATTTTGATGAGTTATGTGAGGACGAAAGACAACTGAATGCTGGGGTGCACATTAAAGTGTATTATTTTATGCAGCTGTAGACATTGGAATTGCACACAGCTTAAGAACATAAGAGGTGACAAGAACTTCTGTCAAAATTAGACAAGGAAATGTAAAAGTGAACTGGTGACTGGCTGACCAATACAAAGATTATTTATCTGCGCCTGGTGCGCGTGGTGTAGCCTGATCTAAAATAATAAGATCCACTTTGTTACAATGAGTAGAGAGGAGAAAAAGGACAGCTAGCCTACAGTTATACTTTAAAATTCTCTCAGTAAAATGTGTTATTAGTATTGTCAAACTGTTTGTTAAATTCCATTTGGTTGTGCCTTTGAAATAAAGGGTAGCCCAACTAGCTTATTGGTTTAAAGTTACTGCTTGTGTGTTTGTGTTATGGTACTGTTGCTATTAAAGACACATTCATGCTACAATGACAAAGGAAAAAACCCCATAACCAGGCCAAAGCATGAGTGCTGTTTCACCACATCTGCAGCCTCACTGCTATCTATAGAAGTAAAAAGGCAGGACACACTCATCATGTATTAAGTGTGGGGTTGAGAGGACAGCTAACAGCTAACAGACAGTTCTCAGATGTAAATGGAAACTGTGGTTAAACTCCCACATGCATCCAAGATATCCAGAGTCTGATGGAGTCCATGAAACCTCCCCGGTCCAATGGGGGAGTGTTATGCCAAAGTCAAACATGTCACTTCGTCTTTCCTGCATGCCAGCGTCTTCCCCTTCAGACACTTGAAGCAGTGCGTTGATGGTCATTTTCATCTCTTATCCCCCTCATTTCCAAACTGAGACAGGGACTGTATGTGCTCAGCTGCACAGTGGCAATGTGTTTGTTTTTGTGGACGTGTTGATTTAGGTTAATGATATTTCTGATAATGACATCCTATTAACCATTACCCAGAGTGAAATACAGTGCATGCATGTCAGTGGAAGCAAGGTAGTTGTACCACCAGCAAACAGCTTTGAATTAGACGCTCCCTGGAACAAAACACCAAGACTCACACAGTCTTTGCAGTCAACTACAGTGTCTGTGGTTCGTGAGCAGTGGTGTTAGCAGCCATACATCACTCTGCTATATCATGTACTACAGTAGCAAACAGACCAAAGCCAATTTAACACTACTTATTCCTTTTTGGCTTGTGGAGGAGAAGTCAGAGGATAACCCCGAAGCAGCCAGCCTCAAAATAGAAAAAGGACATTCCCTTCCTCCAGCAGTTATCTGCAACATGCTCACACGAGGCAGGAAGTTCACAGCTAAGAGCGAAAGAGATGTTATCTGTGGCAAGACGTTGCTTTTTTCCATGAAGTCATCACAAGTCCCTGGGTAAAGTGCCTGGCTGCAACAAAAGGGCTTCTGTTTGACTGGCATAATGTGCCACTCTACTCCACAGTTTGGCCACACATGCAAATGACAAGCCGGACGAAAATGTAATGATATCAGGTCCAAGTCAAACATGAAAATACTCATCAAACACCACCTGAGTGTAAAAGATGATAAAGACTTCAGTGGGCCCTTGGATGTAAGAGGCAGCTGCTGCATGATGCACACTGACACATACAGAAATTTTGACCCGAAAGAGACCCGAGTTTTACCTGCACTGGTACTGTTTTGACAGTCAGCGTCTTTGTAATCGTTATCCTTCTAAAATCTAATTTAAATGCCTGCATATCCTTCTGTGAATGTGTAATCTGATCTGAAAAGTATACACCATGTGGAGAACAACTGTTGAAAGTGAAAACAGGTTGTTCAAGATTTTCTGTTTCATTATCTTCACCACCTCATGTTCTTCCACTCCAGTAGACTATGCCTGCCACCTCTGCACTTCCTGATCCCTGCATGACAGCCAGGGATGTCTGCTCTCTCTCTCTCTCTCTCTCTCACTCACACTCACACACACACACACAGACACACACACAAACAAACTGTGTCAAGACTTGCTCATGAAAGGCTGCAGCTTTGTTTCCGATCAGAATAAAGCTTTTTTTTTTGGCAACTATATTTGACATAGTTTTGACACGTGACCTGACATAAGGCGACATCTGGGGATTAGCTTTAAAAAAAAGTCGTTCTGGTTGAATTATTCGATGAAAGTTTAATTAAATGTGTTTATTTTCATGCATATAGTCCCTGTCCGGTGTGATGTACGCTGAATAATTTCAACACAGTTATGTGCATCAATAAATGTGCCACTTACATTACCACTGACTGTGTGCCAGAGGAATATGATTTTTTACGCGCACGATATGTGCCACAGCAGCCTGAAATACAACGACAGTTGTTGGATTTCCTGGAAAAAGCATCGATTAAGCCTGCAGCACGCAGCAGCTATGAACTGAAGTGAAACAAGATAATATAAATCCACTCACCATTCGGTCCATATTTCTCCAAATTAACTTTGACTTGTTCCAGAGTCAGCCCAGTGTTTTCGTTCACACCGAAGTTGTCTAAAACTTCACTAGCCGATTTAATGTGCGCTTTTTCCATCTTGGTGGACTGGGCTTATATGATCAGATCGAAATACATGTAGGTAAGTATCATCTACTGAGGCAATCGGATTGTGTGCTGGGGGTGTGACAGACAGCAATAGTTTCCACCGATGGACATTCAAGGCTCGGTCGGTCTGCTCGGTCACCTGTCCCCCCAGAACAAAACCTCCGGATCCACAGCAAAGACAACGTTGTTGCTCTCTTGATCGACTGCCGCTGCTACTCCTGTTCTGTGTGAAGGTGTGCGGTGTCTGTGCCGGGGCGGACCGCCTCTTGCTGGTGAGCACTCCCTCCTGCGCGCCCATTGGCTGCAGGTACCTGAGCAGAGGGTTCCGCTGCCTCAAGCAAACATTTGAAACTCTCTCAAAACAGGACACGGAAAGCATTGTTTATCCTCGTGTGTGTGTGTGTGTGTGTGTGTCACAGTGCAAGTTATAAAGGATATTGGGTTTATCATTATTGCTCCTTATGGGGAAGTCGTTTGTAGATTTCAACACAGCATTTTGGACTGCTGCCGTTTCTGTGAGACCAGTGCACGGGACTGCATGTACTGCACAGCATCATAAGTAACTGTTGGGCCAGTGTTACAAAGATGAGCTGTTAATCCAGTCTATTAGGCTTTAGTTTTGTTCTGAAACTAGTCCAGTTCAAATCAGACAAAATTTAAACAGAAAGACAACAAAGACTGCAACCCTATTCTTTAATGTGAGCTTGCCCTTAAAACTGACAACAAAAACGACAGTATGGCTTGTAATTCATGGTTTGCTGTAGAGTCAGCAATGAAATTAAGTTTTTGAAGATGACACATTACACTTAAAATGTGTATTTTTGTGCATTTCTTTCACATACCAAAGAATTTTCTTAGAAAACAGAACAAGAATGGATGCAGAAGGGGCAGCCCAAGTTTATTGTGTTCTAATGTCAATTAACTGTGGTATTTGTATACTGAAAGAAAAGAAAGAGAAGACATGAGCTCCATACAGTAGTGGGGAACCTACAAACAGCAGCTAATTAGAACAAGGACTCAGACATTTGTGGAGAGGAGGCTTGTAGTCTGTGTTAGTTGTCAAGATTAGAGGAAGTTTCTGTTCTGTTTTGCAGTCAATACTTTTCTTGAGCTTGGCTCCATTGGGCAGGGCAGAGGCATCAAAAACACATGGAAATAACCCTGAGGTAGGGGAGAACGAAGTAAGCTGAGCCAGTGGGTAAGATGAGCCACCTTTTGTATCCAGGCAACCACACACAAAATTAACCATAAAATCAGATTAAGAAAGAATAGTTAATTTCACTGAATCTGTGACAGAGAAGAGCACATGGAAAAACATGGTACGTGAAAAAGATTTTGGTCATGTCAAGTGAATTCGTCATGGTTAAGATGTCATCAGACTTGTATTTAAATGGGAAAAGATAAGATTTGGGACACCACCACATAATAGATTGAAGCTGTCTATGCTTCAACATTTGGTCATAGAGTTAGTGCACTGTAGCTGTGGATCTGAGTCTCCTCAAAATGGAGGTTGTGTGGTAAAACATGTTACTATAACCTTGGGGCAAGTTGAGCCAAGTGCTTAACTTACCTCAGTCAAAATCACATTCATAAAATCTTAAAATGTGGCTCAGTTAATGAATATATGTATTCAAGTGTTATTTCTTGTGGCAAAGGAGGTTGATCACAGTGTCACTGGTTTAGTTGGTAAATACTGGGCAAATACAAAATGGCATGATGACAAAAAATTAAGGGGTTACCCAAGTTATTACTGCTCATCCTGATAAGAACTTGAATATCTATGTAAAATTTCATGACAGTCCACCAACAGGCACCAACACAGCTCAACTTACCTCTACAGTGGGGCAAGTTCGGCCATAGGACCAACTTTTTTGGATGAGTCATACTAAAACTGTATTAGTTTAATGATATGTTTTGATGTCTGTAGATGTAGACCAACCTTAAGTATATATAGCAATTGTTGTGCGACAGCGGGGAGTTTTTCCTCCCCACTGTCACCAAGTGCTTGCTCAAGAGGGATTTGTTGGGTTTTCCCTATGTAATAATATTGATAACAGTAAGGTCTAGACTTTACTCTGTAAAGTGTCCTGAGATGACTTTGTTGTGATTTGGCGCTATACAAATAAAATTTGATTTGATTTGATTTGCTTTTGCCATAGAATCATGATATGTAAAAACCACCATTGTCCCCTACTCAAGTTTTAACTATTATCATATTTATTTACAGGCTACAGCACTTTTAGGCATATTTCAGACATTAAACATTCATAAAAGTAAAAGCAGTAAAATAAGCTATGTAAAACTACAAAATGCATGCAGCATAATACAAAAACAATAAAATGTAGTGATGTTGTTTTGTCACTGGTGAAATGAGCCGGACATTTTGAGCTGCACATTAGCAGCCAAACATAACATCTCAAACTCTGACAGCTGTGTTCCTTGTTCTTGCAGTGTAGCCAGTCTGTTCTCAAGGAGACATGGAAAGAGTATCACTCTTCCATTCGTGGCTGTTCAAGCACTGAGAAACAGCCTTGAAGTGCTCAGGACCCAGACTGAACACCACTACCTCAGTGGGTGTTTGCCACTCATACTGTAGGCTGAATTATCATACATGGCAATAGTTGATTATTAATATTAATGCAGTAGTGAATATATGTACAGTATATGTTGTATTTTATTGTTGTAGCTGATCCAGGTTCAGTTTATTTTATAGTTTGGTAACTTAGTCCAATGGTTCCTTACATAGGGATTGAGCCCCTCCAGAATGTCACCAGATAAATCAAAGGGCTTGTAGGATGAATAATGGGAAAGGAACTAAAAATGAACTAATTCTGGGACAGCAATTTATAGCTATTTAGAGAAATATATGTGAATATTGCCTTTTGTGAAAAACAAGACAGTTTGACCTCATGGGGCCTCAGTTATTCAAATAAAACAATCAGAGAACATTAGAGGAGACTATCTCTTTAGCTGAATTATTAACTCAAGGACTCATCCAAAATATGATAGACACTCCTTTGCAGTCTTGAATTGTATTTGATCAGCTTTTCAAGTTATTTTTTCATGAAAAAATTAAATCTGAAAAGTACCTTGTAACTACAAAACTATAGTGGAGTATGGGTCGTCCGCCCAGCTCACCCTTGTGGTCCCTACGTCCCGTTATAAAAAATGGAGAGGTCGGGCCTTTGCCGTGTACGGCCCGGTATTGTGGAACGCTCTGCCATTAGATTTACGCTCCATAACTGAATTAGTTCCGTTTAAATCGGCACTGAAAACATATTTTTTTAAACAAGCTTTTTATGCTTAATCTCTCTAAGGCTCCACTTGGCTTCTATTTTTGTAGCTTTACTCTAGCTTATCTGAGGGGTCTCACCCTGGACAGGGATTACGATAT
>NW_018128004.1:409483-413863 GCF_001952655.1 Monopterus albus
CCCAGGCTGTCACCCTGATGAACACTTAACCAATGACCATATGATTGGACAATAACCCTCAGTGCAATACCTGTGTATATATACATTGTACAGATTATACAGACTCATACAGGTCTCTAGTACTCTGTTTTAAGTACTCTATTTTTATCCCTAATTATCTCATTTCAAAGAACATTCCTTTGTTTGCATTGTTACTGTCTGTTTATACTGCTTATTCTGCATTGTTTGCACTTTCTGTTGCTTGTTAATACTGCTTATTTTTGTTATATTACACAGCCTTATGCTGGTTTACTGTTTGCACATTGAGAGCCGATGTACCAGAGTCAAATTCCTCCTGTGTCCAACACACCTGGCCAATAAAGCAGATTCTGATTCTGATTCTGATTCTGAAGTACAAGTATAAAGTAAAACAATCAAGCTCAAAACTGAATAAACATTTATACACAGGCAAGATGCAGCATAACATTTCAATTCCATGTGGTTAAAACAGCAGAACTGCTTCTGTGATCATTCTATAAGAGACATATGAATCAAGTGGTAATATGTGTACTCCAGTGCCTAAATCAATCTGACATGTTTATTTTCTAATAAATTTTTCTTTTTCTGACATATCGTGATTGCAGCTTTGTAAATTACTCATTTTCAATAATTCACAGTTTTTGTCAGGCAACCATTTTCCTTGTTGATTGTGGTCCAACACCCATTTTCTCCCACTCCAACAGCTTGTTTCTACCAAAAATATGTACAATTACAGCAGCAGCAGCACATCAAAACACTCTTTTTGTGATTTCAGATGCCAAGTTGTCCACATTCTATTAAATCTGAGGCCTCACAGAATCAGAAACATGTGCAAGACTGCACTCAGAGTGCACAGGAACACTGATTTGCATGTCATTTAGGAAGACCCCATTGGGACTTGAGCTTCCTGGAAAACTGTCACTTCCTGAGAAAACATTAAGGTGACCTCGTGCAACATGTACAGTAAGTATAATCCCACCCTTCTCTGCCAGCTATGAAATCAAACTCCCTTTCACCCTTTCACCCTTTGTTTGGTTTTTCGGGTACCTGGATCTTGTTCTCTCAAGATATGTGTGGGGTGTTTATTCTTATGGTGTGATGTTGTTTGGTCCTTTACTGCTGCTGGAACACTGGAATTTCCTCACTGTGGGATCAGTAAAGTTCTACCTACCTTAACTATTGGCTGAAACGTCTGAACTTTTTCTTGTCCTGCTTTGGCTACTTATGAAACGTCACCTTCATCCATGGGGTTATATGATGGTTTCCAAAGTCTAGCCTATATAAATCTATTATAAATCTGTGTTGTTTATTAAAGAAATATGACTCTTTACAGTGCTTGGCTTTTGATGAATGTAAAGCCCCTGTATAAATGACAGTTGGTGAAGAAATCTGCAATTTACTGAGGTAGTGGTAGAAGTTTAATGACTCTGAACATTCACCACTGACAGGGGAAGAATCAGTAAACTGAATTCAAATAGGGAAGCCAGCGTTCCAGATTTACCTTCCATCACTTTATCCTGAGTGCAAGGTTACTGCAGCACAAGCTCCCCACAGTATGCTGACACTAAAATGGGCCTACTGTTGGAGATCGCAGGCACTGAACTGGGATCTTGTTGGGCACAAAGCATAAAAGGAACAAGGTGCTCCAATTCTGTCTGCACTCACAACTGTCCTCCACTCTCAGTGAAACGAACGTGTATTCATATCTGAAGCTTACATAAGGTCTGAAGGACAGTCGCTGGCTACAAGAAGTTCCTGGATACTCAGTGCCTACTAGTGTACTCTGTTTTGTTTTGGAGGTTTTGTCTTTGCCTCTGTGTCAATATTCAGATCTGCTTAAAAACAAGCTTTCCAGAAATTCCCAGCAGACATACAGGCTAAAGTCACAGACTGCACTTACTCTGCTCGCTGCCCACTCACACACACAGTGAGTGTGATTCACACTAGTCATCAGCAGAATCAAATTATGCATTGAAATTGTCTTGAAACTTGGGTGTTTTTCTGTGTGAGCTAAAGCCTTTGCATCAGCCTTCATGATGACATAAATTTCAAGAGAAGCCAAAGCTTTTATAAAAAGGAAATTCCCATCCAGACCCCCTCTCTGGCTCGCTCCCTCTTTCCCCACAGTGGCGCACACTGGGGGACTGTGCTAGCCTCAGCACCAACCACACAACATTTTCCACATAGCACTGTCAGTCTTCCAATAGCATGTGCCTTCCCCTTTTACTTGCAGCTTTCATTTGCATGAGGGAAATGAGCCGTGGCCTCAGATGTACGAAAAAAGGGTGCGCTGCTTCACCTTACAAATGATGAATTGTAAACTTAATATACCTTTGTCTGAGACAAGAAATTGCCACTCTCTGTGCACCTGAACCTGAACTCAGGTTTTTCTATTAAAAATGTCAAAACAAAGATATTGTGAATTTGATTATGAAAAACAGCCATCTTTGATGTTTTTCTAAGAGTTTGGTGAGCTCTCTGCTGCCTGCACAAAAGACAAGCAGCTGCTACTGCCATTGCTTTGAATCAAGGAGATGTGACATGAGTGAAAAACAAACCATCTAGAGCAGCTGTACCTGACAAGAAGTCCAAATGGTAAGTGCACCCCACCCAGCTGCCTCCCCATTAATAAACCTTTCCACTCTTTTCCCCTTTCTCCTTCACCTTGTTCCTATTTGGGGGCTGAGCACATCTGTGAGAACAACATCATTTCACAGTCTGGTGCAGCAGGATGCCACACAGACTGTCAGGAAGAGAAGGGAAATGCTTTATGTCAGAGAACAACTGTCTGCTTTTGTTTTAATACCATCATGCTCTCCTACTGAGGAGGCTACTAACCTGCAACCTACCTACACCTCCGGCTCTCCACATATGGAAGACAGCACCAAAGCTCCACTTTGAGGTTGTTTTCCTAACAACTGTTCCTGTTTGCACTCAGCTCACTGGTCAGTGTACTTGGTGTGCCATCAGAACCACAGATGTCATTTTTTTGTTCCACACATTCTTCTTTCTTGTCAAACCGTCATTAGACAGGTTGTGTATGCTATTAACGGCTGGTGTATCTTGGAATCATCAAGGAGAGATGCAGAGAGAGCTACAGGGGTCTGGTAAGGTCCCTTTTTCCTGCCACACCACCAGATATTTTTTGTTTGTTTGTTTTTTCAAACATGTGGCCTTCAACTGATACTGACTCAAGTGACCTAAATTACAATAAAGACATTTATCAGATTTCACATAGCTCCCTCTGGAGCCACATAAAGATTTATGCATCTTTTTTCCACATATACAGTAGTAGGTTACTCACCAACACCTATAAACAGACACTGATGAAAGACTTTGATATATGAATGAATCAGATTTGCTAGAGGTTAAGGCCACGTTTATGTGCAGATGGTGTTGTGAGAGAAAGCAGTGTAGTAACCAGTGCAACCAGTGTTACATTCAACTTTATTAACATCAATGACTGTAATAAATGTATTTAGGTTAAGTGTGACTTTTATTAGTCTGTCTCATGCTTGCTTCATCCAACATTACTCAAATAAACAGTCTGAATTAATCAGAGCTATTTTACTGGTCTTGATTAATGCTGGTGTTTGTGTTTAATGTGATTAAACTACACAACCTTGGACAGCCTGCTTTATACACTTGCCACTGTTCATTTTCTATTCTCCTCAAATCCAACACATTAATTTAGACCAGGCTAGTCAGGGCTTCACACACACACACACACACACACATCCAGGCAGGCAGATTGTTTGCTACTCCATCATTTTTTGGCCAGGTTGAGTTACTGTGTGATGATGGGGCTTGTCCTGTCAATCATTTTGTCTGTAATGAATCAAATGCTGCATATGAAATTTCTTGATTCAGTGATATGTTTTTAATAGGTATCCCAGTGCAGGCCTGTAATCTAGCCACAGGGGTTTCAAGCCAGTGACTTCTGTGCCGGTCCCAAGCCCGGATAAATAGAGAGGGTTGCATCAGGAAGGGCATCCGGCGTAAAAACATGCCAAATTTAAACATGCGAATCATCAGTGTGAATTCAATACCGGATCGGTCGAGGCCTGGGTTAACATCGACCGCCACCAGTGCTGTTGACCTACTGGGTGCTGGCAGAATTTGGACTACTGTTGGTCAAAGAAGGAGAGGAGACAGAAGGATTCGTAGACATAGAGAAGAGGAAAGGCAGGAGTATAGGTCTGAGAATAGGGACTCTTAACATTGGGACAATGATAGGGAAAGGTAGAGAGCTGGTGGACATGATGGAGAGAAGGAAGGTAGATATACTGTGTGTGCAGGAGACCAGGTGGAAGGGTAGCAAAGCGCGTAGCATTGGAGGGAGATACAAACTGTTTTATTATG
>NW_018128004.1:415237-426364 GCF_001952655.1 Monopterus albus
ATGAACGAGAGGGAGGGAAGTGGAACAGTGAGGTTACAGGGGGCTGAGGTCAAGAAGGTGCAGGAGTTTAAGTATTTGGGGTCAACAGTCCAGTGTGATGGGGAGTGTAGGAAAGAGGTGAAGAGGCGAGTGCAGGCGGGTTGGAGTGGGTGGAGAAAGGTGTCAGGAGTGTTGTGTGACAGAAGAGTGTCAGCAAGAATCAAAGGAAAGGTGTACAAGACAGTAGTGAGACCAGCTATGCTGTATGGGTTAGAGACTGTAGCAGGGAGGAAAAGACAAGAGGCAGAGATGGAGGTAGCAGAGATGAGGATGTTGAGGTTCTCTTTAGGAGTGACCAGGATGGACAGGATTAGGAATGAGCACATCAGAGGGACAGCTCAGGTTGGCTCTTTTGGGGACAAGGTCAGAGAGGCCAGATTGAGATGGTTTGGACATGTGCAGAGGAGGGATAGTGGTTATATCCCAGTGCAGGCGCGTGTGGAATACATGGTCCCCATACACATGTAAGGAGATGCTGGAGATGCTGGAAAAATGGGAACTGTGCTCATGGTTTGTGACCAGTATAGATCATTAGTTTCGGATCTTGGGCTGAAAAACATTGCTGATTATAAATTAGCCAGTCAACTAAATTTTAAATAATGATAATGCTGATAATTGTGAAAACTTGTAATACTCTAAGCCATTTATTAAAAATCAAAACAACAAACATTCCATCTTCTCAGATGTAGGGTTTTGAATATTCTCCGTTTGTATTCTGTGTTTTGAGATTATTACACAGTAATCACAGATTACACAGTTTGATGGTCAAACAAATTATTTAAATAAAAGACATTAAGATCATTGTTTGGTTCTCTGGTCTGCAACTCTGCTGCCATGGTTTCTTCTCATACATCTCATAACACCATTTTTCAGTGAAAAACAATTCCAGAAACAAAGTATAAAACACTAGTGCAGCACTAAACAGCAAACAAACTAAGTTAGCAGTTAGCAGCTAAATAGCCAGATAATTCCCTCGACGCCAAAAGCAGAGCTACAAGAGAGTAAAGACTGGATTTACATTCATCAGGTGAAAAGAAACATGACCTGAAACAAATGATGCTGCTGATCCACACCTGCTGGAAGTGTTAATAGCATTTGCTAACACATGAACTATATCAACTCAGAAGGTGATGCTACCTCAGTGTTATGCTCACAATGTCCATGTTGTGCTGTTCCAAATTGTCAAATAAAATCTGTTACTGCAGGTAAAAGAGGCTCCGTTAACTTGATAATTACTTTATTTGGCTAAGTATGTTACACACAAAATTTGTTTCCAGTACAGAACCGAGGAAGCCATCTGCGGCGTCAATTCACACTGATGGCTCTGACCATCAGGGGCAACTTTTTGGGGTTCAGTGTCCTGCCCAAGGACACTTCAACATGTGAACTGTAGGCACTGTGATTTGAAACGCCAACTCATCAGTTGGGAGACGACTGCTCTACCCAATGAATTGGGAAATGATTTTCAATATTTGTAGACTAAAGAATAACCGTACATAATAAACCATACTTAGCCTGAATCACTTTTAAAAATGTTTTACTATAATGCTTTGGCAACATTTTAGTTACTTTCTTAAAGCAAATGACCAACAACTGCATCCCTGTCATAATTCATATATCTGTGCCGCAGAGCTCAACAGTCCAGTCAGCCTACAATCAAATCACTGGTCTCCAAACTCCCTGAACTATGTTAAATCAAGCTGTGCATGGTGAGTTGTTAGCAATGCCACATTCTTTTGAGTTAAAGAGAAAGAGAAAAGAAGTTATACTATATGAAGTCAGCTACAGATAAAAGGGAAAGGTTAGCAGGGAGCTGCTCACAGTATTCTCACATCAGACTCTTTGGAGGTGGGTAAACAGAGTTCAGGCTTGTTTGGTCTCCACTTTGCCCCTGCATGTGACACCATACAACCAGTGTTAATTTGAATAAAACACTGTTTTATTTTCTACTTTAGTGGAAAACAAGAGTTTATACAAGCTGACTTCTACTCCTGACTGGTGAACTGTTATTTATTATATTAGCTTCAGCTGGCAGATACATAGGGAATACTGTAACTGCTGCTAAATGCGTCACTTTCTTCACCCGCTACAGTAGTTGGTCTTTGTCTGTTGGTGTGGCACATATAGATTTAAGAGCTTTCTTGCTGAAAACAGCTGCCTACTACAGGCAAAGATTATGCTATGAAAGTGGTTAGAATGAAAATATCCACTACAGGTGTTTTAATTATGGTCTAAGACTGAAATAGCTGAGCCCAGGAATGTACAGTAAAAGCAACTGGCATTCTCAAAGGCTGCAGTTTAAATTAAAACCTGCAATATCGCCCTACAGTTGGTTTAATATGAAGCTTATACACGATGGAAATCACACACACTTAATCCTGTAAGACAGAACCCAGGGCCTTTTGACACATTTCCTACAGGCACAAGTTCAAGCTTCCCAACAAGAAGCAACTCTTATTAGTCTTTCTTGACTCAAAGCTGCCACCGCAGAGAGGGAGTTATCCCTGAGCTGGTATCCCAGGAGAGATGTAGTATCTCCCATAGTCTGTGTGTGTCTGCATGTATTCTTGTGTGACTGAGGGCTGCTGTGTCCACTGGTGACCTGGCTCTCCCCTCCTTCTGATCATTTTTAATGAAGGCCAGATGGCTCTCTCAGTCTCAGTACCTCTTCGCTTCATCATCTTTTCATCAGTATGCAGTGTAGTAATGCAAAGCAACGGCTGCCCTTCATACAGAAACTTCCCTCTTTAGTAAATTTAAAGGAGCGTTATGAAGTTTGTGCTCAGTTCGTTTGTGCAACATGACACACACTTTCAGGTAGTTGGGTGAGGAGAGTAACTCATCACTTTGAATATCAGCACTTCCTCTTTTAGAATGACTGCGTGACCTTAATCAAATAAGCTGAGGGAAACTCACTTCCTCTCTTTGAGCCCTGCCTCTTTGTCATCAGAGTGGGGCTGAAACAGCAGGGCCACAGTGGGACAAGTTTCATACCAGTCTAACAGCGGTAAGCATTCTTGTAGATCTAATTACATTTGTGTGACAGTCAGAACAAGTTTTTCTTATCACTTTAACCCATTGCTCTCCAGGAAACAATAGTCACAAAGGAGGGAACATGAATTATCTCTTTGGAAGTTATTTATTTATTTATAATAAAGACATAAATCTTCCAGCCACTGGAGATGATATCTACAAACAGTGCACACTTATGCCTTCTATTTATATAGAAAACTGATGGGAATCCTCAAGCTTCTCAAATAGTTTGCAGGTCAAACTACAAACCCCAATTCCAACCCCAACCCTAACCCATGATCAAATGAGAGCTGCTTATCAACAGTTTGATTTGCATGCTTGTTCTGGATGGTTACATTCTTTTTGTTTATGTATTAGTTTTATGTGCCTTAAAGGCACAGTGCAATTATATTTGGCCTCATTTCACACCTGGTATTAACCCAAATTTAGAACCAGATGATGAGCATTACCATCAGCCCTACATGCTCCAACTGTACTGTCTGACCTCCAGCAGGTACTCTTATGAGAGACCTCAGTAATTCTCCAGCGTCCTGACATTGTGAACAATGAGTATCTGGAAGGCAACCTGTTATCACTGTCATGTCCCCATGTAACTGGTGCACATTATACATTTTTCCTCAGTGCATGCTGATGTAGTGCACCTTGGAGCACCTCCATTCAAATGACAAAGGTATTAATTTCATAAACTATTTTCCAGAGTAATTAAACTATAGATTAAAAGCCATTCATTTGTGGTGCTGCCATCCTTTGCAAACCACAATATGTACACAGAAAATATTGACTTTTACACATACGATAATATCAAGGGCTTTTACAGTCACCTTTTTCACCTTGTTTTTTTTTTGTTTGTTTGTTTTTTTGGCTCCAAAGCTGCAAGTGAAACCATCATTCAGTGGTGGAAAATCCATGGTTCAGCCAGAGATACCAATGAATGCTCAGTCTGCTTTGCTTCTTGCTTCTGCCTGTCTAGTCATGCTCAGCTCATCGTCACAGGGATATTTCCCCTCATCAGAGGCCTCACAACACTGACTGAATCTTAGCAGAGAAAGAGAAGGACAAAGAAGGTTATACAGTCCTATAATTCTTTAATGAGCTGCCATTCCATCAGACTCAGACAGATAATTAACCTTGATAATTTGTCATATCATAATATCACTGGATGGTTCCTTTGTGTGCCTCTCCGTTGACTCAGCAGTTGTTGTGCTAAGCTCTCTAGTTTGACATCTGCATGCCCCCTGGCTGCAGGTAAAAGGAGAAAGAGGAGAGGGAAAAAGGAAGAGAGAGGGACTGATTGTGATGGAGATTAGAGATTAGCCCAGCAGATGTACCTCAAAGCATGCTTGTCCTCTGGGACATTCTTTTTATAGACACACTGGTCAACCTGAAAAAGCTGCTGAGATCTCATACAGGCCACCTGACACCTCCTTTCTTTTTCATTAGTTCTCCCCATCTTTCTCATACTTATTTACTTAATTATGTTGCTATTTAAACATGCTGAGAATGTCCGATGACTTTCCCCTATAGTGGTAAGGTTGTTCAAATAAACACTACACATCTACTGGTTCTCACTCACTGTCTGACTCCCTGAAGGAGCCTGCTTGGTAAAGTCACTGTTTATGTTACTGTTATCAGACATAAATGGCATTCATGATGCATCACTTGAGATTTATGAAGCAAAAAATATATCAGGTGAAAGTCTACAAGAGAAGGAACATGCAGTCATTAGTTATGTAAAGAAATTCACAAATAGAATGTAAAAAGAAGCCACAAGTATATTCACCCATTGAATAGTGTGTCTGTGTGTACATACTGTACAAACACACTCAGATAGGCTCAGTGCCACGCAAGCTACAGTATGAGAATGGTGACTGCACCTTGTCTGTGGGTGGGACAAGATGAGCAGACAGTCCAGCTTAACAAGCTGTGAGCTGAGCTGGAACACTTTAAGCTCCAGTGGGGCTCTGAGGAAGGGGGGCAGCAGAGAAACTCAGGCACCTTCCTTTACATTTTGGTTCACTTAATGTCCCTCTATATTTAAGTGTCAGCCCTGTGATAGACTGGTGACCTGTCCAGGGTGTAGCCGGCCTTCTTGGCCAATGTCAGCTGGGTTTGGCTCCAGCCCCCTGCAAACCTCTTCAGGATAAGTGGTATAAATAATGGATGGATAATGACTTGAATAATAGTTTGTATCTGATTGGTAAAAAAAAATTGTAAAATGACATTTACTCTGTCTCTTTTATTTAAAAATACTTAATCTATAAATATGTTTTTAAGGTTTAACTACTGAACACAAGACGTTCACTTCAGTGCAGTGCAAATACATCACTCTGCACAGAGAAGTTCAGACATACACGTTAACAATGGAGGGAGACTTGAAGTAGGACATTTCCTGCTGCCTTCACAGTGAGAAACGAAGTTCCTGAGGATCTGATATCAAGATACAGGTAAGATAAGATGAAAAACTCTGATGGACAGACTGATTGAAAATAAAATTTTAAAAAACTGTCCTGGTCTGATTCAGTTCTCTTGGTGCTTTCTTGCTTCAGTCAGTGATCTACCCAAGCACCTGAGAGTTTTGCATTTGTTTTTGTGCTAATGGACTTTCATTTTCTGTGTCTGGTGAGATTAAAGTAAAATTACTGTTTGTATCACAGTGGAGGCGCAAAGGAACCAAATGGAAAGGTTTGGTTTACAAAATGTAAGATGCCAGGAAAAGATACAAGGCTGTAATTATTGTGTATGTTAATGTATTTCTTGTAACTAAACCCATAATCCAAAGCTCAAATTAATTTAAATGAGAAATGTAAATTGTTTTTTATTGTTTGTGGTGTGTTAATGCACTGACAACTCAAACCCTTTTTACAAAAAAAGCCCTGTACAAGAAAGGATGAATATCAAATTAAACAGAGCTGCAGAGAAGTTTGATTATTTTAGTTATTTTGGTTTAGTTATCATTATTACACCATTTTCATGAATGGGTGAGAATGATATGCACAACTCAAAAACTAAAATATTTAGTAATTACCGTATGCTTATTTTTGAGGCAGTATAATGTTGTTAGTGACAGGAGCTGATAACTACTAACAACTCACACATAACATATGGAAAACAGGCAAAATACTCACGGTTCAGCCACCTTCTGCTTTGCCTTTGCTAACACCAGCTCCTCAATACTGTATTTTTGACATGAAATGAAATCAGATATGTAGATCAGAAGACAATATTGCAGTGCACAGATGAATGAGCTAGCTAGGAAAACCGTCCAAAAAAAAGTGCAGACGTAGTGAGGGGAACATCCTGGCAATGCAAATTCAGCACTGTGCTAGGCAAGCACAACACCAGCAGGTTTATTTCTCCAGGTGGGAAGTAACCCAGGAAGCAATGGTGTGTCTGATTAGGTGAGAAATTACTCATCAGCGAACCTAACAGTCATCTGGTATCTACAGCAGCTTCATCTTCTGCAACCTAACTATAGGCTCCTATAGGTTAATACATTCACGGTTTATGCTTGTTTACAATGGCGCTGTAGGTGGACAGTAGGCTCTATAGTTGACAGCCTATGTAACACCAAGAAGACATTAAAATATCCTTAGAGGAATGGGGTATAATCAGATTTCAAAGTATATGTTTAATAACTTCCTCTAACCCTTGCACAGGTAACCTCTCAAGATCAGTCTTATAAGCTCTTTTGTGAATCCTGATTCTTCTATTCTCATAGATCATTTTCTAAACCTCTCAAATTTCCCACACTCCCTCCTTCTGTTCCTCTGTCAACAGCTCTTTGCAGGGCAACAGCAAAGTAACTGCTGGTCTGAGTGTCTTTCATACATGTGGAACTACAAACCACACGGACACTTTAACAATCTGGAAAACCTCACTCTCTGGGATGTGATGTGTTTGAAACAGTTTTGGGAGGGACTCCTTTGAAAAGATGTGATGTGTCTAATTATTGAGAGTCAGGATTTAGGGCTGTCAGGAGTACTCCATCGATTTTACACATTGAGTCTTTTTACAGGTGCTGTGGAGTACAACAGCAAATGTGGAAAAAATCCTGAAAGCCTGAGGCAGCAGCAGTGTCACTTGAGTCAGTGTTGGTTGGGCCCAAAGACTACAAGTCTGAAAATGAAAACAATGCAAGGGCATTAGACAGAACTGAGGCTGTGCTTGAAGTTAAAGGCTCCAGGCTACATTAGCTGCTGCTGGCATATTGTAACCAAACTGCCAGTGTCCTAGTTGTATTGATGGTAATCTAGGCGGCAGGTGCTGACAGCAAGAAACATTGTGCGGAATAAAACAAGATTTCTAGTTCTGCTGAATTGATTTTTATATTTTTTGTAGTTGTCTTTTTTGAGAGCAACACCAAAAGGAGTGCAATGTTAAATCAGCACAACACTCTTTTTAATGTTGTTGGTCAAACTTAATCAAACCTTATGCCTTTTCCAGACTTCAACTTTAATTGTTGCTTCTTCATTTATAAATATTTACTGGCGTAGAGAAATACCTGAATTTTCAAACCAAGTTCCCAGGGGCTTTAAGACTGATACATGAAAGCACACAGTTCACTGTTACTACAGTCTTTTCCTGTCTCCTTAGCAGTGGTGTATTAATTCTGAGTTTCAATTATGGGGCCTGTGGAGGTTGTGTAATTTGTGCTGAACTTCTTTGTCCATAAATACTATTTGAAATATGCTACCATTCATTTTTATATAATTATTTTCTTTACTGTGATTCCATGGCTGTTTGTCTTTTGTGATGTTGCCACTGTTGTGCTGACCCTGATAGTGTAACAACTGTAATAGCTGGGTCTCTGTCACCAACAGAAACACAAATAACCAGATAATGGCTTTTGTTCTCCATATAAAGTAAGAGTTACAGAAAAGGTTATTCCTACATAATTAGCAAACCTATCATATGCTCACATGCACAACCGCAAACAGAACTGTGGGCATAACATGCACTTGCCCACCCACATGTTTACAGAACTAAGAAAACATTAAGTCATTGACCTTGCACACACAAATACATGTGACAAATAGACAAAACAGATGTCCACCCTGTCTTCCTCTTTTGCCTCATAAATCTTTTTGTCTTGCCAATCTCCATCCCTTCATCATGACTCATTCTGTTTCTAAGAAGCCTTCACACACTCTGAAGAAAGCTGCTGTCCAGCTCCAGATTCAAAGTTGGGGGAGAAAAGGCCTGAGGTGGTAAAGGTTAGCAGTAGTTCTGATCACATCTATGAGAGCTGTGCTGTGAAGCATCAAAGCTCCTGAGAACTGCTGCTGCCCACGTTACAATCTTTAAATAAAACACTGCCCTGATTATACTGCTCTCTTCCTGGCACAGAGCTCAGCTTCAGACACATGCAACAGAAAGCAGTTTGCCTATATGGCCTAGATGAAAGTGGAGTACAACACGACACAGGGCAGGATGGCAAGTACAAGAGAAGAGACCCAAGAGTGAGGGCAGTCAGATGAGGTACAGTATAGAAATCCTTGAGTTGTCTAAGACCTCACCTACATTTCACAATATTGTCAGTACAGTGCAGTCAAGTGATTTCCAGTGCAAATCATCCATAACCTGTATTTCAGAAGCATTTTTTGTTCCATTTCTTGTTTTTCTCTTTTCATCCCGATGGAAATGAATACATTAAATGCACTGACATCCACCATCTGTGGCAGCAGCAGGGCTGAAGAAGCCTTACCAGTAATTTTACTCGGCCCAAATAAAACCATTGAATGGCCTACCTTCCTGTCAACCTAACTTCCTACTTGCAGACTTGGTCTGCCCATGCACTCACTGGGCAAGCCAAGTGTATCCCACAAGGCCAGGCAGGCAGCTGTGTTACCACTCTGTTTTTATAGCTAAAGCTAGTGAGTCTGTTTTCTGCTCTTCCATCACTGCCTGGTTTGGTTCAGCAACCAAACAGAACAGGAACAGACGCCAGTGAAGAGTCAGGACCACAGAAAAGGTCATCAATATATATTTCTATCTGAAAACCTCATCTAAATTGTGTATATACACATTTATTTTATATTAATAAGTATTTTTAGTTTTTATTTTGGCATCAGACTTCCTCCCACAGTCCAAAGACCACAAAGTCCAACTAGAGAAATGCATTTCCTGTCGTAAATGCATGTGGATGCTAATAAGCTGAAAGATCATCCTGAAAATGCCTGAAACCAATTGCTGAAACAGCTGAAAGATGAAAAGAAATGGCTGAAGTTCTTTGTTGAATAATCTGAAGGATGAGATGCAATAAAGTAGGAATGGCCTTGAAGAGCTGAACATTCACGTGCCTGCAGTCCACGTGTCGAAGTGTCCTTGGGCAAGACACTGAACTCCCAAAGTTGACCCCAATGGTTAAAGCCATCGGTTGTGTTGACGCTGCAGACGGCTGCCTCGGTTCTGTATCAGAAACAAATTCCTTGTGTGTAACATACTTGGCCAAATAAAGGTGATTATTATTATTATTGTTGTTATTATTATTATAATATGAGTCAGCCTGCTAGTTGCTAAAATGACCAGATGGGCGAGGTCTGTGTTCTTCCTGGGGACAACATTGTTCAGCAAATTTGTCAGTAATTTACTGACAGCCCCGGTGTGTCCATGGCATGTTTAACATGTTTGTTCCTTCTGGAAGATTTATTTTGGAGTCAGAGCTGGAATTGAATATTGGTTGCTGTCAAACTGGTTTGTCTAAAGTCAAAGTTAAGTTCATGTTTTTATCTGACTGCTTAATGTTCCATTGTGAGACTGCATCTCTGTGGCTGAAAGCTCTGAAAAACCCAGATGAGCCTTTTCTTTTTGTCTGAAAAAGACTTATTACTACATTACAAAAACGATTTAATTAAAATTCCCTAGTATCTAAGTCCAAGCTTGGCACACTCGTGTTTTGAGGAAGGTCTCTAGGCTTTTACCAGACAGGAAGGTTCTAATGTAAACAGTTATTTTATATTTGTACAATCCCGTTTTTGGAGCTCCACTGAGGCCTGGTATGGATCAAGTATGTCAAGGTGTCTGCCCCCTCTGCATTAATTGTAACAACTTTTTCAAACACAGATGCAACACTACATTGCTGGGCAGGCAGTAGTCTGTAGGACATTAGGTGAAGTCTGGTCAACCTGAAGCATGCACATTATTTGCCTAACAAATAATGGCAAGCAGGGAAGGACAGTGGATGCAAATTGAGATAATAGAGTCTGAGGCTGCTTTCTCTGTGTCACACACTTAGTGTGTGTTGTGGCTGTTAGCTAAGAAGGTTAAAAAAGGGAAGGCATTTAAAATAAATAAAAGACCAATTATGAAGGGAGTCTAAGCAGTACTATGACTCATAAAATCAATCCATATCAGTGCTGTTCTCTCAAGAAGATTAATCAGTGATGCCCACACGTGCCATTAATGTTTTGACTTCTAGAAATGTGTTTAAGCTGATTGTACAAACATAAAAACCCTCTTCTCTATTATTTTGTTATTTCCATCCAACATGAGGATGAGTGTGTTATGCAGAAAGGTATAGGGATATATTGGACTCTAATGTAGCTTTAGCATTGTCAGACTCTAATTTAGGAACTGAGCAAGTACAGTGGTTTCACTATAAAATTAGCCATCAGATGAAGCAAACCTATTGGTGAAAAGCTGTCTTTGAAGCTGCATTGTTGGCACGAGGCCACATATGCAATCAAGCATATTAGCACTCCATTTGATGTGACAGTTCCACAGTCTGTCTAGTGGGAACAGATACCTGGGAAGAATATTCAGATGTGTTAAAAGGAAGTTCACTACAAAGATGTGTTTAAAGGAAGTTTCCCATCTGCACTTCTTATTCCTCCATTACTCCATTACAGTGTGTTTAATAGAACTTTTTTTTTTTTAGGCACAGACTCTCACACAGGTGGCTGAGACATCCAACTCTCAAATGCAGTGACAAAGCAGCTGCCTCTGATAGACTGCCAGAACGCTGCTTGCTACAGTGTGAGAGCAATAACTCCCCCACACTTTTTCTGTCTTCCTTGCGCTCCTGGGAGCAAAATGTGACATCTTCTTTTTCCTTTT
>NW_018128004.1:426391-429118 GCF_001952655.1 Monopterus albus
AGTCATGCCTGCTGACATTAACATTCCCAATACTTTTCAGCCATTAGGGTAACAGCAATTTAAGACCTTTTCCTTTGGTGATCAAATAGGTTTCCTTCTTTGCAAAATCAATTTGTTGTTTCTTTTGGATGAACACACACATACACACACAAACAGACAGATAGTAACTGACCACACAGGCTTTGCTGCTCCAAGTTCAAGTAATAATTGAGATAGCTATTAACTATTAACCAGCTCCCATTCATTTAAGCCGAGGCTTCTTTGTCTATCAAGGTCATATGGTGAGAAAGGATACCAAGCCAGGAGGGCTCCATAAAAATGAGTACAGTAAATATCATCTTTCGTGGCCATGGCTCTATTGGACTGTTAACATTCAACCTGAATGAGTTATAGTACAGGGAACACTTTAAGAACATCACATCGTGCATCAGGGATGCGAGTTAATGATAGAGTTGCATGCCACCTACTGCAGCACATTGCTGTGCATCAGCTGTGACCTGGATGTGCCACAAGTGGATGTGGAACCAAGTCAGGGACCAGATGCAGCCCGCTGTTACATTTTGTCATGGGTTTATATTTCATATACAACAGATATATATGTACATATATTATTGAACTGAACATGTTCTTATATAAATGTGTACATGTAAATGCACCTGCATATGTGTCTGATCTTTCCATTTAAACCAAAGGATCTAAAATAAGGCAATGCATGCAGTGAATGATACACTTTTCTTTCTGGCATGGAGTCCAACTTGTGCACATGTAGTGATTATTTATTTATTTTTCTGTAAAACACACTTAATAGGCCAAGGAAAGGTCAGTGATGGTGTGCACAGCTCATTAACTTAATTAGATTAATGATTTGTATTATAACTACACTACAATAAAAAAAGGTCCTTGTTGTCACATGGCTTGGTCCATAAAATGTCATGATATGCATCTGTCTATATTTCCAACATGAGAAGACAAATTAGGCAGCTGTGTTAAAATGTTGCACTTTTATGTATGTGTGCATTTTTGTAATGTTCTCTCTGTTACCTTTTACCCAACATTCCCTTCCCGTCACTGGCTCTCTGTCTTATCTATCACCTTAACAAAGCCCATTGTGTGGATGTGAGAGGTAAGGAGCATCCTGTCGATACCCTGGGCTCAGCTGAACAAGCCTGATTCCTGCAGGAGGAAGAACATTTACCCAAAAGCATCTCTTTTTGGATTTATGAAAGTGCACAGTGTGCAGGTGTGCATTTTCTGTAAAAGTTGTTGCGTTTGTAGTGGTTGAGGAAATACTCAGATTGCCCAACCAGTAAAATAATTCCTGCATTCAAAATCCTAATAGGCATTTTTTTAAAGTATCAAATGTTGAAGTACTTCCTGTGCCTTTTCATGGTACCAAATATACTTTGTACAATTTTATTACGGATGCATTCATGTGTAAACAGCTTTTTTGTTACTGCTAGTCAAGGTGAAGCCTGTTTAACCATATGTGTGTGACGCTGCTTAATCTGCAAACTCCTTTATTATATAGAGATTTATGTCTCTGACTGAGTGTGCACTACAGTGAGTTAATTTAGAAATGGAAATTATCATGTGTATACATTATGTGTAAGATACAAGCCTCATCCTTTGACTTATATTTGTTACCTTATTCATGTAAATAATCATTTAAATTCAGTAAGATGAATAACTTGTTAATAACAGGAAAAAAACAGTGACGTGTTCTTACACAATCCAGTATCAAAAATACAGGACTAATGATCTTTACATTATTACAACTAAATCAATCAATCAGTAAAAGACAAGAGGAGAGCTACTGCTGCAACGTTTCATGCTTCGTAATCCTATTGGCCATTTGGCATGAGCAGGTCAACACCTGCCCACGCCTGCTTGCTGAAATGTGATCTGCGCTGCAGACCCCCTATCTGTATAGAGTATTACAGGGCAAAGCAGAACTTGGAATATGCTAAGCGGGCCTGGGTGAAGATGCAAAACAGGCCAACAGGTCTAAGTTAAAATGTAAAATAGGCCATCTGATTACTTAAAGGCACAGACATCCTTTCTCCACAGAATTTGCAGCATAGAGTTCCAAAGTTTCACTCAGTAGAATATGGCAGTCATCAATACAGTTTTAATATATATAAGTGTTAGGTATTTTTAGTCAGATAGATATTGGATAGATACTTTATGTATTAGAAATGTTTAGTGGAGATAGGATGTCTAGTTAGACTGTTAAATGCTTAGTCATGCTTATGAGTTTCTACAGGGTACATCTGGTCAAGGATAACTAGAGAGAAGAGTTGATGACTGTCAGCAGACAGGATGTTTAATATTATTATTATGACGTGTATAACTGTAGCCTTAGCCATAATATGTTCTTATGTTTAAGTCACGACATGTTACTAGAGGTCGTGTGTTTTTAGCTACACACCACTTAACCAACAGACACACACACACATTGATTTGCTTCATGTTTTGACTACTGCTATGACCAGCTGCAAAGCTGGTAACAGAGACGTCTCGGTTGACGTTTCTGTGTAGTATGGGGCTAGCCCAACCGAGGGGATAAAATGTATAGGCCTGGTGGGCTCAGGGTCTTTCATCTTACATCTGCCTGCGAGCAGTTTGGAGGTGCAAGATACCTGAGCGTGTAATGTAAATTTTACCTGTGATCCTTTGAATAAACCAGCACTGTTTTGTAGTTACTTGGACTGTCTCGTCTCTCAGAGT
>NW_018128004.1:429195-432380 GCF_001952655.1 Monopterus albus
AAATTGTACACTCACTTGACCTCTGCTGCACTTGTTGCACATCTTAAGAAGTTGTCCGCTAGAAAGGGGATAGCATATGTTCTATTCTGTCGTTTGTTTGGAAAACAAACGGCGAAGCCAGTGACGGCCCACTTGAGGTTTAAGAATCACTGATTTCTTCTGGAGCTGTGCTTATGCTGTGGCTGGACAAAGAATAAACACACTGTAGGAGTTTGAAGCTGGCTGAATAACATTTGAATGCACAGATATGAATAAAAAAAAAAACACACTGCTTTTAATTAGTTGAGAGAATATGAAATATGAAGCTCTATGAATTTATGAATATGAAGCACAGGCATTTTAGCATAAAGACTGGAAACTGGGACACAGCTACTCTGATGCTGTCTGAAGATCTGTGTACCAAAACAGCCATTTGTGGTTTTATGACAGGCAATGTGCTGACCTATTTCTTGACTGGAGCATGGATGAAGCTCTTGTCATATAACCATGCAGTGACTACAAGTGTCACTGAGCAAGACACTGAACCCCCAGTTGCTCCCGGTGATGACACCGGTGCGTGAATGTGTGAATGCTTGGGAGTGTGAATGGGTGAATGGCCAAATTGGATTACCACACAGAAGGACATACAGAACTACTCCCTGCTGCTTTTTATTATTCTGGGGGATTTTAACCACTGCAGTCTCAGGAAAACATGCTTAAACTGTATCAGTCTGTAACCTTTCCTACCGAGGAAACAAAACACTGGACCAATATTACAGGAAGAAGTTGTTGATCCATATGAGATCCCACACAGGAGAGAGACCCCATGTTTGCAAAACATGTGGGAAAGGATTTATGCAATCATCAGCTTTGAAGGTTCATTTAAGAACCCACACAGGTGAGAGGCCATATTTTTGTAAAATATGTGGGAACTCTTATAGGCAACGCCAGCGGTTGTTGATCCACATGAGAACCCACACAGGTGAGAGGCCATATGTTTGCAACATGTGTGGGAAAGGATTCATGCAATCATCAGTTTTGAAGGTTCATTTAAGAACCCACACAGGTGAGAAGCCGTATTCTTGTAAAACATGTACAAAGAGTTTCTCAACCAGCAGTGGCCTTTTGATCCACCTCAGAACCCACACAGGTGAGAGGCCGTTTTCTTGTAAAACATGTGGGAACTGTTTCACACACAGGGGTCACTTGTTGGTCCACATGAGAATCCACACAGGGGAGAGGCCATATGTTTGCAGGACTTGTGGGAAAGGATTCATGCGGTCATCAGATTTGAAGATTCATTTAAGAACCCACACAGGGGAGAAGCCGTATTCTTGTAAAACGTGAGAAAACCTTCACATATGTTATATATTAGTAATTATTAGACAATGTGTTGAATCAAATGTGTTAGTAATGCAGTTTAGTAATATTTTAAATCTGCCCTAGTCAGTTTTGTTTCAAGGTTAGAAGACAAGAGTGTTGATTCTGAAAAGTGAACCATGGCACCAATTGTTATCTTGTTGGAATATTATGTCTGAATGAATGCTTAGCTACGCACCATGTGACAACATATACACACATTGTGCTTCTTCATTTTGTTATGACTAGGTAAAGCGCAGTGGCTCCATGCAGCTGGAGCACTAGATAAGAGATGAAGTCTGCAGACTCACTTCATCTGTGTAAGGGGTTAGCCCAAAACTTAAATAAATGTATTAGGCTCTGTGTTTCCGGGTCTCCTTGTTTCCAGCAGCCTGCATGGGGATGCCTGGAAGGGGGAGCCACCCAGGTTGTGTTTTATAATTTTTTACTTGCAGTTTAAAATAGATCTGCATTAAAGGAAGAAAGACAGATTCCTTTGTTATTCAGAACTGTCCAATAAAAGAACTGGGTTATTACACATAATAGTTTCTTTTCGGTCCCTATGAGAACTGTTAGAAATTGATAATTCAGGCAGATAATTATAGACATTAATGTGCTTTAATGTGTTGTTAATGCAGTTAGTAATATTTGAAGTCTGTTCTAGTGTGCTTTGCTTCAAGGTTAGAAGATAACGTTAAATCTGAAAAGTGTATCTTGATGTCAATTGTTTTCTTGTGTTAATCTTTTGTTAGATTTATGTCTGAATGATTGTTTTAGTTACACACCATTCAGACATAAATCTTTTGTTAGATTTATGTCTGAATGGTTGTTTTAGTTACACACCACGTAACAACATTCATTTGTTCTGATTAATGCTTGATGCATGTGGAGCATAAGATAAGAGAAGGAGATGTCGGACTGTCTCCAACTCATGATGATTCTATATCTGTTTGCATAAGGGGTTAGCCCAAGAAATCATATAAATGTATTAGGCTCTGTGTTTCCGGGGTCTCTCTTCTCCAGCAGCCTGTCTGAGGGAGATAGCCACCCGGGTTGTGCTTTTGTGACTTTTAACTTGTGGCTTTTTAAATAAACCAGCACTAAAATCAAGAAAGACGGACTCCTTCCTTACTCAGATTTGTCCAATAAAAGAACTGGGGTATTACAAGAACTGGGGTATTACACATTAGAAATGCTTTCTCAGCTGAACCTAAGCCTCATTTTGATAGATCTGACCACCTAGCAATCTGACTCAAACCAGTTTACACCAAACGGTTCAAGGCAAAACCAGTCATAGTGAGAGCTATTAACACCTGGACTGACTGCGCACAGGCCAGCCTGCAGGGAGGCCACAGACTGGAACATCTTAAAAGAGGCCACATATAATATCCATGAATATGCAGAGAGTGTGAGTGATTACATCAGCTGGTGAACGTCCATATGCGCCCCACCTAGAACTGTACGTGTCTTCCCCAACCCAAAACCCTGGTTTAATAGGGACATAAAATAAAAAATCAGGAAGAGACGAGAGACTTTTAAGTCAGGGGACCAAGCGGAGTACAGGAAAGCCCAATACGAACTACAGAAGTCCATCAGAGCTGCAATAAGAGCATACAAAAATTGGAGAACTATTACATGACTAACAACATGCACAGCATGTGGCAGGGAATCCACGCACTCACAAACTACAGGAACAAATCAGCAAACACAGCCCCCCAAGATGCCACCCTCCTGGACAGCCTTAATAACGCTATGCTAGGTTTGACAGGATGAACACAGACACCCCATCAAAATTCCCCTGTGACCCGGGGGACACTGCTTTTCAGGTGACACACACACAGGTCCTG
>NW_018128004.1:432851-434179 GCF_001952655.1 Monopterus albus
GAAACTGGTCCTCACACACATTAACCACATGGTCCCGGACACTGTAGACCCTCTCCAGTTCGCCTACCGCCCCAACAGATCAGTGTACAATGTGGTGGCTCTGGCTTTGTTCCACACCCGGAAACACCTGGACAGCAGCAGTACGTATGCTAGGATGCTCTTCCTGGATTACAGTTCTGCATTCAACACCATTTGCCTGGGCAGGCTGATTGAGAAGATGACAGACCTTGGTATTCTGACTCCCACCTGTAACTGGATTCTGGACTTCCTGACTAAAAGACCACAGGTGGTCAGAATGGGAGGGCGGGTATCTGCTGAGCTCAGCCCCAAACTCTTTACCCTCTACACCCACGACTGTGTCTCCAACAATGACAACACCATCATCATTAACCTCTAGAGTCCTGAGCTTTGGAAACCCAAGCTGTGCGGTCCTCATATGAGGACGCAGGGACTCTAGAGGTTATATATGTGGATGACACCACCATCCTGGGCCTCATCATGGGGGGAGACAAGTTGGGTTACAGAAGCTTGGTGAACAACATTCTTGTTTATAGAAAGGAGAATGACCTCAGCCTCAATATAAACAAGACAAAAGAAATAATAATAGACTTCAGGAAGAACCCCTCCCCTCTGCAGAGAGGATCACTGGGACTAAACTCCCTGCTATGAACACACTATACACACAGCACTGTTGTAAAAGAGCAGAGACCATAATCAGAGACTCACTCCCCCCTGCTCAGACGCAAAAACTGCACCTACAGCCTCGGGCACAGCAGGGCGGACAGTATCATCACACAGAGAACAAGATTTTACAACAGCTATTTTCCTGCAGCAGTAAGACTGATGGCAAATACAAAAATGTGACCAACGTGTGCAATAACCCCTTATTACCTCACTAAGTGAAATACCATATCCAACTCCATTATGTGAAATACTATGTCCAATATTTGAAGTTTACCGTCTCATCTATTATCTTACTTTTTGTATTGTGTTTTTATCTTGAATGCATTTTTATACTATGTCAGTCTTACATAACTTTATTTTCAAACTAAGGGTTCTTTTCTGGCTTTTAACCTGGCTCCAAAAGAGCTGCACAAGAATTCCTATATGCCTAGACTGTCTGTTTATGCATAAATGGCAAATAAACATCTTGAGTCTTGAAATTGTATGAAAGTGCTTTGAGTGTGCTGCCATGCACAGAAAAACGCTATACAAGTATAAGACCATTTATCATTTACTACCTGAAGTCTCTACTGGCTGCCTGAAAAGCTGACTGTAATGTGTTATACCCCAGTTCTTTAATTGAACAGATCTGAATGAAGACGGAG
>NW_018128004.1:435700-437543 GCF_001952655.1 Monopterus albus
TTCCTATGCACCCTGCGGTGGTAAATGCTCTGCAGAAAGGGCAGTGGAGTCCTGGTGATCTTCCCCGCAGTCTTTAACACTCTCTGCAGGTGCTTGCGGTCCATAGCAGTTGTGCTGCCATACCAGACAGTGTTGTCTTGACGATATAGCTGTAGACGTTTCTTCCAATATTTGAAGTTTACCGTCTCATCTATTATCTTACTTTTTGTATTGTGTTTTTATCTTGAATGCATTTTTATACTATGTCAGTCTTACATAACTTTATTTTCAAACTAAGGGTTCTTTTCTGGCTTTTAACCTGGCTCCAAAAGAGCTGCACAAGAATTCCTATATGCCTAGACTGTCTGTTTATGCATAAATGGCAAATAAACATCTTGAGTCTTGAAATTGTATGAAAGTGCTTTGAGTGTGCTGCCATGCACAGAAAAACGCTATACAAGTATAAGACCATTTATCATTTACTACCTGAAGTCTCTACTGGCTGCCTGAAAAGCTGACTGTAATGTGTTATACCCCAGTTCTTTAATTGAACAGATCTGAATGAAGACGGAGCCCGACTTGCATTATTTTAGTGCTGGTTTATTTTAAAAAAGCCACAAATAAAAGTTACAGAAAAACAACCCGGGTGGCTCCCTCCCTCAGACAAGCTGCTGGAGAAGAGAGACCCCGGAAACACAGAGCCTAATACATTTATAAGGTTTTGGACAAACCCCTTACACAGACAGATGTAAGAACATCATGAGTTGGAGACAGTCCGACGTCTCCTTCTCATATCTTATGCTCCGCATGCATCGAGCACTAGTCATAACAAAGTGAAGAATTCCATGTGTGTGTGTTGTTGTTTACGTGGTGTGTAACTAAAACATACATTCAGACATAATTCTTACACAAGATTAATACAAGAAAACAACTAGTGTCAAGGTACACTTTTCAGAATCAACATTATCTTCTAACCTTGAAGCAAAGCACACAAGAGCAGACTTTGAATCTTACTAAACTGCATTAATAACACATTAAAGTCTAATAATTATCTGACTAATTTATTGATTTCTAACAGATGATTCCAGGAAGTCACTCCTCCCTGCCAAGAATCAGTCCCCTCTTGTGTTTTATACAGATTAAACAATTGAGACCAAACATATTAAATTGTGAGCTTTATACAGTGGTTAGTGGTTAGTGGTTCAACCCACTTTAGCCTTATCCCTCTTCATGGGACATAAACAGAATTGAAAATACGGTTTCACTTTTCACTCACACATAAGAAATCAAATTTGAAAACATTTGCATAACTCCCAAAAGGCCTCCTCTAGTTTGCCTCTGATATCCTCGCCCATAACTACTGTAACAACGTATCAAGAGTACTCCTAGTCCACACATAGTCGATGTTGCCAAGTTGTATTTGTATTTCTGAGTTTGGAGATTGTATGGAGCATAGCCTTAGCTAATCAAAGGTCAAAGGTCCAAGTGTTTATTTGTCATATGCACAGTTAGGAAATGTGTTTCCCTGTACAATGAAATTCTTACTTTGCCGTTCACATGAATGCCACATAATACATGTGAAATATAAAGTAGATGAGCAATAACACAAATCTAAATAGGCAGAAAAATCACAAATCCAAGGCACTTTAAAGCAGCAAGTGAAGGAAGCAAATAAAAATACAACAAAAATGCAATATAATGCAGAGAGAATATATGCTACGTGGGAGCCGTGGGGTGCATATACTCAACAGTTAGTGTGCAATTATGCATGTGAAAAATGAGTATGTAAACAGTACAGATGGAATTATATGAGGTAGATCCTGAGTCAGCTGTTTAGGAGTCTGATGGCAGAGGGAAAGAAAGA
>NW_018128004.1:439591-447610 GCF_001952655.1 Monopterus albus
AGTGTCGGAGGTGGGGCCAGGGTGCGGCCTTGTATGCACCACTTACATTACTGTAAACACGATCCAGAATGTTTTTGCCCCGGGTGGGAATGTTCACATGTTGGTAATATTTGGGAAGTACAGTCCGTAAATTGCACTGATTAAAGTCACCTGCAGCAATAAATATAGCGTTGGGGTGAGCTGTCTTTAGCACGCTGATGACATCGTGGAGTTTGCTGACAGCCGCAGAGGGATTGGCTCTTGGGCTAACATACACAGCAGCCAGAAACACAGCACTATGCTCTCTGGCTAGATAACAGGGCCGGCATTTCAGCAATAAAAACTCCACTTCTGGCGAACAGTGCTTATAAACAGTCCCTACATCTCCACACCACGAGTTATTGATAAACACACACACACCGCCTCCTTTTACCTTCCCTGAAGCAGCAGTGCGATCTCCCCAATGTACAGAGTGGGTCTGTAGCTGAATCACGGAATCTGGGACTTTGTCGGAAAGCCAAGTCTCGGTGAGAATTAGAGCACAGCATTCTGTTATCTCCCATTGTGTTGTAATCCTAGCTCTTAGTTCGTCCAATTCATTTTCCAGAGACTGTACTACCCAGGGGGTCAGCCTGCTCACTTGTGCCTGGTGCTTCGGGGCCTTCCCAGTGGTGATGGGCATTGTTGTTACTGTGGGAGCGAACAATGACTTGTAGCTCCGGTGGTATGAAACCAGTAAATTCCCAGTGGCTGTATGAGTTGGTGATATCCAGCAATGCCTGTCTGTTGTATATTAGCAGTGCATGACATTTTTGTGCACTGCAGAAAGAGTAAAAAAAACACACAAAAAAAGCTGGCATTCGTAAGTGGAACACGCAAACACGTCTGCCTTGGAGGGCACCATGATGTTCATGAAGAAACAAATCTTTAAACAGTGAATTTTCAACCTGAACTGATTTTACTCACTTGACTTACATCATTGTCATTTGGTTTCTATTTTCTAAGGCACCTCTGCTCGGCCAGCTGTCTATCTGGTCTCCTTTGGTCTATTATTTTGTTCACTGTCCTTTCTGGTTCTCACCTATATTGGTGTATGGTCACCTTGCACTTATTAACATCACACTCTATATGGAGAAGCCTGTGAGACTAAAGGCTTTTCTCTCATGTCATTCTGGGTCTGTGCTTGGTATTATCCCAATGGCGGTGATTTCTGCCAGCTCTTGGTCTTTAACAATGGAAGACAATCAACAGTCTCTCTGCTGTCCACCACTGATTCTAGGACATACTAAACTGACTACCTACTACAGACTTCAGCAGCTTCATAAAAAGGGAGTAATGAGGGTGAATCTTCACTACCTGGAATGTGCACCACAACCCATTGCCACTTGATCTTCAGTCAGTAAGGCTCTTCTAAGAGTTAGAGCCCTTGTGTATAAGACTTTTATCATGATTTCTTTACTACTCACTGTTTAGATTTTATCTTGTTAACTGAGACCTGGGTGATGGCTGGTGATCTCAGTCCTTTTTCTGAAGTTGTCCCACCAATTTTTTTTTTAAGCCCTTCATGGATCACCGGTAAACATGGTGGTAGTGCCACCATTTTTAATAACTGTTTTAGTTGACAAATCACAATGGATTCTTATTCTAGTTTTGAGTTGCAGCTATTTGTTTGAGAGATTAACTCTCCTGTTCTCTTTGGAGTGATTTATTGTCTGCTTTGTCTCTAAATGTAGAGGCATGCTGAAAGGAAGTGGAGAAAGGGCCAGCTTCAAGGCTCCTTTGATATTTTGAAAAATACCTTGCTGAATTATCAAAAACTGTTAAAAATGCTTGAGCGAGTTATTTTTCTAGATTTCGACAATTGTCATAATCTCAGGGTATTATTTAATACTATTAATACTGCCCTGAATCATCATTAACCTCCCTTCATTTTTTATAAATAAAATTGTCTCAATTAGTTATCAGATTGGCCTTCCTATTATGGATCTATCTGCTGTTACTTTTTGCTTGACTGTTTTTGACCAGTTTCATAAAATTGGGCCTTCTTATTATCTATTAAACTGTATACCAACAACCCTGTTTAAGGATGGTTTAGAGGCAACTGGTCCAACTATTTTGACATTTGTTAATAGCTCGTTAAGTCTTAGATCTGTTCCCTTAGTTTTTAAACATGCTGTGATTCAACTCATTTTGGAAAAAAAAACAGGACTGGATACTTTCATCTTGTCAAACATTAGACCAATTTCAAAACTACAATTTTCATCTAAAGTTCTTGAAAATTTTGTTCGTTTACAGTTATAGCCATTTTTAGATGGGAACTGATCTTTGAAAAAAGAGTTTTAGGGCTCATCACAGTACAGTCAGTATTGTTGAAAGTCTTCAATGATATCTTGCTAACAATAGATGAAGGAGAGGCTGCGATCTTGGCCCTTTTGGATCACTCAGCAGCCTTTGATACTGTGAATCATGATATTCTGTTACATAGACTCGAGCACCATGTTGGTATCCATGGTACCGTTTTGAAATAGTTTAAGTCATATTTGTCTTATAGGAGTATCTTTGTTTATATTGATGGATTTTCCTCTTCAGTTGACGCTTTTACTTGTGGAGTCCCTTCAAGGTTCCATTCTTGGCCCTGTTCTTTTTTCTTTGCATTTGTTACCCACGAGGCAAATTATAAGGAGGCATGATCTTTCTTTTCATTTTTATGTGGACGATATTAAAATTTATCTCCTGATGAATATAAAGAAATCACAGTCACTTCAGCCCCTCTTTGATTGTTTGAATGATATAAAAATCTGGTTGTCTCAAAACGTTTTGCGTATCAATGAGGGCAAAACAGGAAGTGCTTTATTTTCTGGTTCAAGCTGCCTAACTTTGGATGACTTGGATTTTGATGTTATAACCCCTTATTTAAAGCCATGTGTTAAAAATCTAGGAGTGCTTTTTTGATTAATCTTTTAAATTGGATCAAAAGATAAATGCAGTGGTTAAGGCAGGCTTTTTTTCAGCTGAGGTTTTTGGCTAAGATTATGTTTCCTCTCTTTTGATGATTTTGAAAAAGCAATTCATGCATCTATTAGCTCAAAACTTGACAAATGCACTGCCCTTGGGATCTCCCATACATTGATCTCGAGACTCCAGTTCAGTTCCAAATGAGGTGCCTGTATTCTTACAGGCACCCAGAAGTTTGAGCAAATAATTCCTATTCTACCTACCTGTTTTTGTGCTGACATGCTCCAGCGCCTTTCGCTGCCCCAGCTCCCTCCATCACCACAGCGTCCAGATGCATAGTACTGTGTGGAAAACTGTTCACAGGAAGACAGAAAAATGCAGGACATTTCTTTTGGTCACATTTATAAAGCTGTGAATGGGCCTGGCTCTGTTTTTATAAATCTTGATCACTATGGAATGGGCGCATGTTCAAAAGCCTCAGCTGATTTACCGATTGTGTTGCGTCAGCGAGGCTCTCCAACACCTGCCATTACGCACAACCGTTATGCGCGGCTGTGCATCTGTAAGCCATCAGAAAGAAAATATCTCAGTAATCATTATTAAATGTCCGGAAGATAGTTAATAATTACTTTATATGTTACTTGTATAGATTCAGAAAAATCCCAAATGGGGAAATAATGGCCCAAATATAATTAAAATAATGATACAGCTCATCACTCCTAAGCATGAGAATGAGCCTTTGAACGCCATTTTACAAAGAGCTGTGTAGATTTAAAAAATAACACAAACAGTAAAATTGGAAAACACAAAACCAAAGTGTTTGCTACCTCTTTTTACCAGTAGCTGCCTGTACGTCAACATTAGTCTTTTCTGCTAAATTTAACTGTACAACCATTTGTAATAAATAAGTGATCTCTGAGTGAACTGTAGCGCCAGATGTTGTACCGGAATCCATGGGTAACGATGACCCAATTAAACTCGGTTTTAGTGCTGTCATATCTCAAATAGTGAAGAATTGTTCGATTTGAATTATAATTAATATATATCAAATGGTGTCAAACTTGGGTATTTGGTAGGGTCTAAAATCTCAGCTGTTTTGTTTCCCATATACTGGCAATCAACTGCTCACATCTGGGCTTTGATTTGACACAGACTCGGACAAAGCAGTCCATCTCCTCTCATCTCCACCACTTTAGAGCCACTATTTTTTTCTAATCGCACACAGCCCTCCTCCTAATGATCCAGATTAGTTAACAGTCTTGGAACTAGAGCTGCCATGTTGGAAGCCCCAGCTATCCTACATAGTCCACCTTCCCCTAGTGCCACAGGAGGCTATTCCAGTAATGGCTAACCTCTACCCCAAACAGGATACAGGCAAAAACAGCATGCTTCTTTCTCCCACTGCAATCAGACAATAGCAAGTACAGAGCTGCTAAATATGGGTGTAGGCTTTTGGTGCATCTTATTCTCACTGGTTCGTTTAAATTACTCAGTTATCTTCGATCCTCATGAGAAGTGACTCACACCGACCTCCTGTCCCAGGAGTGTAAGAGGAAGTAGGTCTCATTGTGACAAGGTGGAGGAGGTGTTTCCTCCAACATGGCAACTGTTTCATCAGCAGCAGTTCAGATGGGGTCAAGGCGTATAAGGAATAGACAAGTTGAGATTAAGAAGTGATGAAAGAGGACATAGAAGATGTAACAGTAAAAATGTGTGTTCAGTAAATCTTATATCAGCAAACATATTTAAAACATTTCTATTGAATCTCTACTGTACTAATATGGTTATGGATGTTTAAGAAAAGCTTTTGCACTGGTGACAGCATCATGACAGATATAATTTGCAATCAAAACAAGTGATCACACATTAGGATGCACTTCACTGTACGCCTCTGAAAATGATGCAACTAACACACTTTGCACATGTTTAGTGACAGCAAATAACAGGGGGAGGCAAGAATGATCTGGTGCAGGAGAGAGAAATGCAGATGATTCAAACAGGCAACTTGTCCCTCAGCTAACCTTAATAATTAGAGTTGTACTGTAGTGACCTAATTTATCTGAATGATCTAATAGGAAAATGATGAGACAAAGGAGAGCAGGATTCTGTGTCATTGCTAAAGGCAACATTTTGGAAACAGTTAATCTGATTCATTTGATGCTCATGTTGGTTTGTGAATTCACAAGTGTAAATAGCTGAAAGAAATGATTGTGCGGCGCAAATGACATCTGCAAATGTTGCTGTTGTGCTTAGTGCAAATGGACTCATGAAGCAGGTCGTGTACAACTAGTCTTAGTTTTACTTGACTCTAGATTAACACTGCAGAGTCAGTGTATGCCAACAAATCTGCCTTCTTTAGGGAGGTTAGTTTTCATCAGCTCTTCCATTATTTGTGTCCATGATTTCACTTTTTGAAATAGTTTAATTTGCCCACCTTCCTTCAAAACAATTAATACTGCCTCAGATTTCAGAAGCTATTTCCTTCAAGCTTTTATTTTGTTCCACAAGTTCAATTCTTTCTATTTATCTATACTTTGGCTTCCCTTCTCAGCATTTACATGTTTGTTCTTTTTTTATTTCTGGAGGCACTGCTTAAGATGAATAAAATACAACCAGGACCCACAGAATATTTTTAATACCTTCTGTTTCCCCTTTCATACATGACCACAGTAAGTGAAGTAAAGCCTGCACAGACTTCACCACACTCCCTCCAAGACAGAAGATGCAGACATATAATACTGGCTATTTTAATAGGGGGTAAGAAAATACTGCACCCATATCTTTCAGGTATATTCAGCCCACAAGTGCAGCAATGTAAATGCCCTTTCACTAATCAGTCGGTCAGAATTTCCAATTCTTTCAGTTTTTTTGAAGTGTTAGCTACAGTAGCTCACGTCTTTTTGCTTTTTATAGTTATATAGTATATAAAATACATATCCTGTCTAATTTTGTTTGTTTTAGCCAAAGCTCAATAAAAATGAACCCAGACATAAACAGTGATGTGATGTATGCAATTAAGTGTAGTCAGGAGTGTAATGAATTGTACATTGGTGAGACGAAACATCCGCTGCACAAACCCATGACCCAACACAGGAGGGCCAGCTCCAGTGGACCAGAGTCAGCAATCCACCTCCACCTGAAGGACAAAGGACATTCTTTTGAGGACAGTGAAGTCCAGATCCTCTCCAGAGAACATCGCTGGTTTGAGAGAGGAGTTAAGGAAGCTATTTTTGTAAAAATAGAACACCCCTCACTAAATAGGGGTGGTGGACTAAGACACAACTTGTCATCCATCTACAACTCTGTTTTGAGATCTCTGCCCAAACATGCCCACCGCCCTGGTGGGCAATAGGCGTCGGTCCACTGGTGAGGGTTCAATGACAGGTAACAATGCTCACCGATACTGGGCTATAACGATTCAGTCGTTAGGGGACATTGTTTCAGCGAATCAAAGGATAAGCTCATCATCCTCTATATTAACAGTATTTTAAACACATTTTAGAGACTAAAACCAGCAATGATTTGCCTCTACTCATGATTAATGCCTGTCAGTCCTGGATTATCTTATTTGTCTGTGCCATAGACCTAAAAACACATCAGGGAAACACCACTGCACTGGGCGATGCTTCATCATTATGAAACATAATGATACTTCTTTTTTTAAATGTTGCCCCAACGGTTCTGAAGTAGAGTGGATTAAGGAGAGTGACGTCTTCACTAACAATAAGGACCTTTTTTAAAAATTGTATACAGCAATTGCCAATCATGGGATGGTTGAATAGTTCCAAACATTAGCAGCAGCATCATACAGTTACATTGACTTGGCTGCTATCATTTTAAGAAGCTGAAATCAATAGCAGCATTTATACTTGTGACATCTTACTTTAGAGATGTGTCAAAACACCTTTTTGACTTATCAAATTTTGAGTCACATTAACATATTAGGTACCTAACTATCTGAGCTATCTGCAACAGCAGATCACAGAATCACTTTGCAAGGTTGTACAAGCCATTAAAAGCAGCAATTTGCTGTTAAAACCCACTGTTCCCTAAATAAAACAATGAATCTGAATCTGAATTGGCTGTTCGGAACTATTTGAAGCCATGAGTCACATGACCCGCTGCTGTTTTTGATCACTTAGTGTTGCAACTCTTCTACAGTATCTTAAGGCCTCTGATCTGAAGTAAGCAAGAGCTCATGCAAAAGATATTCTTAACAAATATCAGGGTATTGTGTTTTGTAATAAGAACATGTGTCACCCAATGCAGCAGTGTTTCCCTGATGTTTTTAATTGTTTCGGAACTTTTTGGCAAATCACATCAGCTTTATCTTCACAGATGCAATAATGAAGCCTACAAAGAAAAAAGCACTGTACCTACTGTGAAACATGGAGGAGGCTCAGTTATGTTCTGGGGCTGCTTTGCTGCATCTGGCACAGGGTGTCTTGAATCTGTGCAGGGTACAATGAAATCTCAAGACTATCAAGGCATTCTGGAGTGAAACATGCTGCCCAGTGTCAGAAAGCTTGGTCTCAGTCGCAGGTCTAATGGTCCTTCTACAGAATAATGACCCCAAACACAGCTAAAAACACCAAAGAATGGCCAAGAACTATGGATTTTCTGAAGTGGCCTTCTATGAGCCCTGATCTAAATCCTATTGAACATCTGTGGAAAGAGCTGAAACATGAAGTCTGGAGAAGGCATCCTTCAAACCTGAGACAGCTGGAGCAGTTTGCTTATGAGGAGTCGGCCAAAATACCTGTCGACAGGTGCAGAAGTCTCATTGGGAGTTACAGAAATCACTTGATTGCAGTGATTACCTCAAAAGGTTGTGCAACAAAACATTAAGTTAAGGGTACCTTCATTTTTCTTCAGACCAATTTCATTAGTTTGTTGTTTAAAATGCTTTTGTTGAACCTCAAATCAAAAGCAATGACTGATTTTCATTAGTTAATTTTCAGTAAATTTTTATTAATTATTACTTTTGTCAGTTTTGCGTTATTGCAGTGACCATTATGAGTTTCTCTTTCTTTAACGGAAGGGTACCAACAATTTTGCCCACACGTCTGTATATGTGTATATATA
>NW_018128004.1:447716-480438 GCF_001952655.1 Monopterus albus
TGTGAAGCCTATTTATTTATTTATTTAATAAACAGACTATGGGGCTCCATAATATGTAATATAGGTAGGTAGATTTGTTTCCCCTTAATGAAAAAGTTATCACCCAGCTTTACCAGGCCATCCTTATGCTATTACACTTACTATGATTCTTTTCTTTTATCTCTATCTTTACAGGTGGTTGTTTTAACCTTGGGTATATGAGAACACTGGGTTCCTGGGTAAACACTCCAAAAAAGCAGGAGCGGAGGGGAGAGAAGCAGGAGGGAGGGAGGCAGGCAGGAGAGCTGAGTGGTCTGGGAGCTTTGGTGGCAGAGAGGCACTGAATCATCTGGATCCTTATTGAATATGTCCTCCATGTGACGTCATTATCGCCCCTCATCACACCCATCATCAGTGCTATTCTCAAGGCTCCAGATTGCAGGCAGGGAAGCGACAGAGGAACACAACCCGGGCTGAGGGGCCTTTGAACTAAAATCCCATGTGCAAAAACAGAATGAACAACCTCAAGGTTCTGCTTGGAGAAAAAAAAGCAGAGAAACTGACTTAATTTCAGCTTTCAGAAAGAAGCGGTTTGGTTGAATATGTGGGGATGTCGTGTCTATCATAAAGTGCACAAGATGTACTTGTTGTCTTAGAGGCAAAAAGGCAAGAAGCAATGTGAAACAGAACTATTGATGGCATTGGATCACTGAGTACAGTACCAGTAGTGAGAGTGTGGGCTCCGGTCAGTGATCAATACACTATTTGTTGCTGAAAAGAAATTCTCCTTTGAGCCTATGCCTAAAAGTCACAGCTGAAGTCATATTTAAGTTATTTCTATTTTTATTAGAAATCACATTTCAACCCAAGCAGTACTACCGTTTTTTCAATTATCTTCAATTGTGCCATGCATACAAAATCAGAATCAGTGTCCATCTGTTAGTGGCCCAATAAAGTTTATATGGGACTGATATCAAAGTCCTTTTTTGTGCAAGTATTATTCACAGATATGTACATTCAAATTAGTCAGCTTCAAATATCAAGCACCCTCACAAAAGAAAACATTAAAAGTAAAAAGTTAGAAAAACTTCAAATTAAACTACATTTCTTTTAAAATAGAATTAATAATTATTCCACTAACATGAGTTAAATTATGATTGCTTCATTATTAACCATAGGCACGTTGTAGATAAGTGAGGCGTTGTAGAAGCCAAATGGAGGTCACGTATGTCTTCCTCTCTCCTCACTGCAGCTATGTCTGTGTAAACAAAACCACCAAGCTGTCCTAGTCTTTATAGGGACCATTTCAGAAAGCAAGAAAGAAAAATACAATGTCTAAAGGTTTCCTCTGCTCCAGCTTCTCACAGGGTAACTATCTGATATGTGATAAATAGAGAAGGAGCGCTATCAGGAGAATGCCATGGCTCACAATGATTGGTTTCTTTGGTATAAACCACCATGACCTGCTAGAAATTCAGACAATAACGACTGAAAAACAAAACCCCATTTCACTCTCTCTGAGACTGATGTTTAGGTTTTTACCAGCATACAAAACTTGATGTTTTTTGACATAAAGGACATGTGACTGATGTGGATATAGCGACAGATGGGTTTCAGCTTTATAAAATGTGGAGTTAATGTTGCATATCACATTGTCACATTCAACATTTAAGGAAGCATCACACAATTACCTGTGTAATTACAAAAGATGAGGTAATTCAGCATTGAAGAATCCAATCTTCTCAGCTCAACAAATATTAGATGTGTTACTAGTGAATAAGTGGGCAAAGTGTCTATTTTACAGTCACCTTTATGTTTATCAGTGTATCAACTTCAATTCTGAAGAATGACAGTCAATTAAGTTTCATAAGTGATGTAACTGTCCAACTTTGTAAGAGTGGGAATCAGCAGTGTTTGCTCTGGTATTGATATTGTGTTATATTCTTACAATTTGTGACAGTACACAAGAATAATGTGAAAGCATAATGAAATGACTTAGGTTTTGCTTTCACTGCTGTGAACTGTCAAACTGTTTTTAAACAAAACTAAACATTAGATAAAATATAAAATATACCTGTGGATAAAACTGCAGGGCTCTAAGAGACTCTGGATTTTTCAGTGACTTTTTTTTTTTTTGCTGTTACTCATTTCCATGAGTGATTTGACATCATAATGGTCTTTCATTCATATACTAGTAATGGAGTGAAAATATTTCAACATATTAATAGAATAACATGGAGGAATGCATTGCACTAGTATATTATCACAGTTTTCCCTTAGCTGTGATGCCAGATGCCATCCTATGCACAGAATATGGCTATTGTGACCATTATCTTTTTACTGTTCAGCCTGATCAAAGTGTCAGAAGTGAAGCTTAATGTGCATTATACTGACAAAAATTTGCAGATCAGATACTGTATATGTCTAGGACTACTACAATGATGTATTTATTCCAGCTTTTCAACAAGAGCCCTAAAAAATACCATCAACCTCATCTGTTGTTTGAAAAAGAAAGGAAGAATGAGAGGAGAAATACAGACAAAAGGATAAAAGAAGGAAAAGAAAGAAGGAAGGAAGGAGTGGCATGAGCTAGGAGGTCGGTTCTTGCTCCCTGTGTTGACTAATGAGACTCCACTGTCCTGGGCAGTATTTTTAGGATGCTCTGCATGTCCACTGAGATGTGCAAGTCACCAAGGTGACCCGTTTTCACCATGATCAACTACAGAATGTGGCCCAGAGTGGCTGCTGTTTACAAGGAAAAAAAGGAACATACATCCCCTTGAAGTTTGCAAATTTGGCAAACGTCCTATCCTTTACCATGGCATCTTCAAGTAAAAAACAAAATTAAAAAGGAGACAAATATAGACCCTACAACTGTCCCTGTTCCAGTGAATGCACATGCTGATAAACTGGAATCACCTAAGGCAAAAAAGGATTGTGGATAAGTGTGGAAAGTGCTGTCTGAGTCACTCTCCAGAGCTCGTGCCCCCAGTAGTGCAGTTACCAGTGCGGAGGTGTGGTCCTGTTAGAATGTAAGCACTGGATGGTCACTGAGAGTTTTCTCCCTTATTTCTCTGTTCAAAGGGAACATGCTGAGTCAGGACGTGTCCCTCTGGGTCGCTGTCCTCCTTTCTCTCTGTGGGTCTCTCAAGGGGACATGTTGAGTAACTTGGTAGATTTATTGGAGTAATTGATAGCCAGGCTTATGGCAGCGATGTTCTTCAGAGCCTATGTCATTTAAAAAAAAAAAGTGCATCAGCATGTCAGTGTAATACAGAAAAACAGGTGCAGGGAGACAAAATCCAATTACTGTGAAGTTAAACAATGAGATGTGAGGCCCCTTGTTCGTCACCCGTGTATGCACTGCATGCTGAGTAATGACAAAGCAAACTGAGGGTGACAAAACAAATGATGCAAAGACATCTGTGTGGTTTACATCACCTTATTTAAGAACCAAGTGCTCACTAGATTGTACTGCCCTTCAGTGTTTCTGTTTTCTTCACTGGGAATTGTTCACTACTACAGCTGTGAGCTGGTGATAGCAGTCATGTTTGTGTTGTTTCCCTTGTTCAGCAGTTTAGTAAAGAACATGATATCATGACAACTAGTGACCAGAATTTGGTTTCCCACAAAGGAATATATGAATTTGGTTTCCCACAAAGGAAACCAAATTCATATATTCCTAGGTCTGAGGCTAAATGACCTTGTGCACTGTCCATATGTTTGTCATTTTTAAACACTTTAAAATTCCAGGTCCTTAAAAAGTACACTTAAGCTAGTATTTCACTTGATGCTAAGAGCTCCAGTGCAGATCCAAGTAATGCTCTGACAGGTAGCAGTACTTGGTAACATGCACAAAAATATATTATTTGTCCAAATAAATGGTGCACAACACTGTGCTATTTGTGCTGTGGAAGAGCAAACTCATCAAACAAAATAAAAGAAAGTGGGGGCCTTCACTGAAACCTGATGAACATGATGCTATCTTGTTTTGTATAGCTTTGGAAAGCGTTTTTCTAATCCTCTGAACCTCAACCAATTTAGTCTTGGACTGTACATCATTATCATGATGTTACTGCCAAGTCACCTGGAATTTTGTTTTCCACCGGACAGGTATTAGGTAACTGCTCAATAAAACCACCCACAATGTTTTTTCTCACCACCTGCATCCTCTGCTCCTCTTAACTGCCTTCAGGCTCCTTTGCTGTGTTACAGGATCCACAGTACAGAGAAAGCTATGGCTTGCTCTACCACAAATGCTAATGGAATGCAATTTACAAACTACATTACTCCTGAATGCAGCCCACACATTGAAAACAAGGGGAGGGGGTGCTGAGCATTCACAGCTTGGTGATTCATGAGCAAAACAGACTCCAGCCGTGACTCGAAGTGACTGAAGACCTTTTGATTGATGGGCTGTGTGGTTAAGAGGGTTGCATAATATTACAACACTTTCAGGGTGCAGGGAAAGCATCTTTGAGCTATCGTTCATGTTAGGCAGCAAGTTGCAACAGACAATATCAGAGATGACCTGAGAGAGTCTGGCTGAAGGGCTCTGAATTTAGAATGGCATTATGCATAAACATAAAAGGAATAAAAATCTTACCATTGCAGTGTGATTGAGGAGCTGTTCATCAGTGGTCATGGCTAATAAGTACTCTTGGAGGATGCCTTGTGTCTGTAAAACACATCAAACTTTGGGTCTGCAACAATCCCAAACCAGCCAGGTAACTGTCATTCATAGAGTGAACTTCCCGAGACAAGCTACACTATAAGGTTATATAAGGGATGAATTCAGTTATAAATGAAGCCTGGTTCCCTCACCACTTTTCATCTCCATCTCAGCATCAAATTGAACTGTGGAATGTTGGAAAAGTAATTCCAATTTATAAACAAACTGACAAGTGCTTCCACTGAAACTCTATAGGGGAGACGTACCTCGGGTTACATAAGCACATGGAGTTGATGAGCACAGATAAGACTACATACAAGCTAAATGGACTGAGACCAGCCAAAAGGAGGTTTTACAGAGTGGCTGACACAGTCCAGAGTCCCAGTACACCATCCATCCTGCAGCACCCCAAATGTTTATGCTGGGGAACATCCTAGGACAATTTGTACAGTCACTAGTGCATAACATATTGTTTTAATTGCTAACTTTCACTTCCTGGGGTAGAGCATTCACTAACTTTCTGGACATTGCTGGGAATGTGCATGCAGAGAATGAGAACTGATGCTGAAATGTGGACAGCACTGGCCACTTAGCCTTAGAAAAGAAGCTCCTTCTAGGCTCAGGCCTAATACACCACAGCAGACTCTCATGATTTTATATTAGTGTCAACATGAAGTTGTTGTACCTAGTTTTATGTTGTCACTGCAGTTAAGCTTATATGTCAATACGACATAAGGACCTGCCAACCTTTGTCCCCACTGTCCATACTTTTCAGGAGGATGTTGACAGATGGTGTAGCATTTTACAGAGAGAGCAGTGATCCTTTCAGTTTACTGATGTTCATTTTGTAATGGATTGTGTTTTAAATAGTGACCAGCACATCTTTACCTCAGACTATTTCAAATTGCAGATGATGAGATGGAGGTTACAAACAACTGCAGCACACACAGCATCAGACTTATAAAGACAAATCACGCTCTGTGAAGACGCCCTGCTGGATGGAGGCACTAGGGCATGCCACACACCAGCATGTGTCCAGCATGTGTCTATCCTTGCTAACTCAACTCTGTACTGCTACTGCCCCCTGGTGTTTGTTGACATGTTCTGCTCCACCTGCATCTCATTGTGTCTCACATGCAACAACATTCAATGGGTACATATGGGAGCAGACAATCTATCATGAATGACAAGTCATCTGATCTAATCTTTTTGTGAGATCAGCAGCCTTAGGCCCTGCTGACCAGGACTGAAGGGAACAGGCAGTGCTTTTCTGGGACTCTCAGTTTCACCTGCATGCACAGATGGGAAAGTCCTGGCTGACGGCATGCTCATAATGCTTGATACTTATTTTAATTAATAATTCAGTACTGTTGAGAGAGGGGGAGCCCATACGCATCAGAAAATGGATAGCATCTCTTCCTCTTCCAAGCAGTCTGCAAGGAGCCAGTATGGCACTGTGCTGTCTGGCAGATGGCAGAGCCATGCTCTTGCTCTGAGCCCAGCACAGAACAGGTGGATTTAAAAAAAACAAAAAACACGGTCATCTCATACAAAGACAGACAGAAGTGAAGCTAATGAATAACATGTTGAGTAAACTTTACTCTCATCATTTCACTCACATGTCCTCACACTGAAAGTGTTACCAATCCAACAAATAGAAAACAAGTTTGCAAAGAGGAGGACAGATTAAAAATGGTTTCTACAAATTCAGCCTTGTTCAGTCTGTTTCATATTTAACCTACAAAGTCAATAAAGTGGGCAAGACAGTGGTGCAGTGGTTAGCACTGTCGCCCGGGCTTTCTCTTGGTACTCTGATTTATTCCCACAGTTTATTGACATGCAGGTTGGGTTGACTGGTGATTCTAAATTACCCATAAGTGTGAATGTGAGAGTGGTTGTCTGTCTCTTTGCCTCTATATGCCTGCAATAGACTGGCGACCCACCCAGGGTGTACCCCACCTGTCACCCATTGTCAGCTGGGTGACAATGGGTGGGATCCTCTACAGGAAAAGCCATATACTATAGGTAAAAGCCATATACTATAGGTAAAAGCCATATACTATAGGTAATTGGTAGATGGAAATCAAACATTTTCTCACCACAGCAGAAACAACCAACTCACCTACATAATCACTTATGATTTGTTCATCTTTAACAGAAAGACCCATCCACTATCAGATGTAGCCTGTGGTATTGATTGTATGGGTGTGTATGTATGCACGTGTGAATCACTCACAATGGCCCGGGCCTCTGACATGAAGAAGAGTTCAGTGAGGGCTCTGTGAAGAGGCAGCAACACAGTGATACTGGTGGGATCCTGACTCAGGCTGTTCTCCATGGACATAAAGAGGCGCCAAAGAGGTCGCAGCAGCTTCAACTCACAGGCTCTGGAGTTCAAACAGGTCAACAGTTAGACAAACAAACAAACAAATACCTTTTTTTTTTTTTTAAATCTCTATATGCTATCTATCCCCTCTCCCTTTTGAAAAATCACAACTATATGAACAGTTTCAAAAGTCTGACTACTAAACATTTGTCAGTTGCATGACTAGCTTCCAAACTAGCTGTGATGATGCTTGTTATATACACATCTTGATCTTGAATTAAAGGTGACCACAGAGAAACATCATCAAATAAAAATGAAAACAGCCTTAAAATGTGGACAAACACCATACTGCACAGCTCAAATATACCCAGATGAACAACAACAGGCAAAACACGTTTGTGTTCGGTGTTTTATTAAATGATGTCTTAACACCTCAACTTCAGCTTTAATGATGTGTTTGCTATCTGTGTGAGCACTACCTGTCCTGGTGACCAGACAGTGGGCTGATTCATTCTGCACATATGCAAATTACCCAACACTTCCCTTACCTCATTTCCATGGTGACTAGCACTACCAAGAGGGATTTATGAAGGCTTTTATGAAAACCCTGTGTGGAGGTCAGTGCAATCCTGCTAAAGCATTGTACTTTGGATACGTGACAATATAAACCTACTGGTTTAAAAGAATTTCACTGATGATAGACAAAAATGCAATAAGCATGGAAAATGATATAATTGTATAAGCAATGCTGGTCTTACGTTTGGGATTGACACTGCAGGAGGCGGAGCAACAAGTGAATGGCTTTGAGCCTCTGGTTCCCAGTCTGGCGACAGGCCACGCCCACCTGCCATTCCCAGATGTCAGCAAGTGGCAGGTGACTAAGCACTTGGTTGTCAGCTAACATTTGCTTCAGTATCTCAAAACCTGATCAAAGACAAACAAAGGTGCAGAGAGAGGGACAGCCTGACTCACCTGAGGATCATTCTGAGTAAAATTTGCATTTCAATAAACAGGCAGGCCTGAGTTACACAGGCAGGTGTGTACATGTTCCAAACCTGTCTGGAAACGTCCTCTGTGGCCTCCTGTAACAGTGAACTTGTAGCCCCACTCTGTGTTGCTCATGTCTGACATAAACCTGTAGTACAGGGTATCACCTGAGAGAAACCCACACATAAGACATGTTGGTAAACATGATTTAATTATTATCTCAAATAAATGCCCATGGACACACAAAATTACTTTTTAAATTTTTCCTCACCAGGGATCTCAAAATCAGACCATTTCTGAGGAGAGCCACTGAAATTGTGGACATCCTGGAGGAAATCACTGCTGCTGGACATGATGAGCTCATCACAGCCTTCCTCTGTGTAGCAGCGGGAGTCAAATTTTACAGACAGGTAGATGGCCCCTGGGATGTGCACTTTATCCTGCAATGAGATGCACACAAACTCTTCAAACTAACAATAGCTCAAAAACAAAACATAATAGCTCATATAGCCCTAAGCTTAATTATAACACCTTCTGATCTGTAGTAATAGTGTGTAGTTACATGATTTTCATTTTATGTCCAGCTCAAAGCCAAATTTGAGAACATGACATGATATTGATAAGAACTTCTATTATGGCTGTTGATACATTTTAAAAAACACACCCACCTCAAAGTTGGTGTTGTTGTCATATGGGTGTTTGGACTCTCTGACCTGCACGGCCATACCGGGCTCCTCCATGAACTGGCAAGCCGTTAGAGACAGACTGCACAGCATACTCTGGCTGCAACCCTTCAGCACCCTCTGGAGAATCTGATCATTATATCCCAAAGTCATTAATCCACAAAACACATCTAGCGATATCACATTTTCTAACCTTTGGATACAAGGCAAACTTTCATTTAAAAATGGGAACAGAGCATAAACTCCACATGCTCCACTTTTTGCTCACCTTCTCCCAGAGGGGCCTCTCCTCCAGCTGCATTAACATATCTAGGATGTAGGCCATGTGTGAGGCACCGTTCAGTTCCAGGGCCTCCTCGCTCAGTGCTGCCTCTGCAGGCCAGTCTGCCAGCAGTGAGGCTAACACGTGGCGGGCGTACAGTGTGGCGATGGCCTGGTTGACCTTCACCAGATACTGACGAACTGCCCTGTTGCTGCGCACATCCAATTCCTTGTGCAAAAGAGCTGAGCTCTTGGTGCGCCTCTGTTTGGCATAGCTGAGCTGTAAGTCACTCTCTGAACTGGTGATGAGCTTTTGTGCCACTACATTGCTCTCCTCTGTTGCCTTTTCACAGTGACTGGGCTTAGACTGTGGAAGGAGGGCAGTGACGGGGATATATAAGAAAACCGACAAATGAAAAACATCCAATCCACCAAACTTTCTCTCTTATCTCTTGTCATAGTAATATAAATATTACTAATGTTTCAAACACCCAATTTCCTAATTTGTGTTTTGATGTTGCAACAATAAGCAGAGCAGAGACTGAAAACCTCTGTGTAATGTAGGTGGCATGTTTAGTGAAAAATATCTATTATTTAAGAGTGTATTCTTAAAAAACTCACCACGCAGGACACCACAATCATATCAGTGTCCACAGCCTTGGTGTTCCTCTCTTCAGAGCAAGTCCGCCTTGTTGCCTGCCACTTCTGGGCCAGCGAACGGATAGTCTCATCTGTTTTTATCTCTTCTCCATCAAACCTGAAAATAACACAAAGGTACAATGCATCAAAGATTTGATAATAGAATATGACCTTCACCGTGGTGCCTCATATAACAGAAATATATAAAAATAAAATTCCATTTGTGGCAGTTGATGCTGACCTCTTCTGCACCTCCAGAAAGAAGGAGTCAGTTCTCTTCATCTGCAGTTCATACATGGCCCTGAGGATGGGCAGGGGGGCGTTTAAGGCATCATGGGTGATCTGCATTGAAAAAAAAAAAGTGGCTTTAGATTATTATTAAATATTATTACTATTTTTTGCTGCATACTGTATATTATGAGCTGTATTCCTCATTACCTGGAAGCAAATCTTTGTCTCCTCATCGAGACCCTCCAATGGATCTAGCCTACTGGCCTCTGTGCCTTCAGTGCCGAAATTGGAGTGGTCTGAGTCAGGCTCCTTCTCCTGCTCTCTTCGGTCTCGCTCAGGGTCCTGAGCCATGGAGTGTATTTCCCTCTTAGAGGAGTAGAGCATGATGGACAGAATTTCTAGATCTCGCAGCAACCAGAGCTTGCTGAAGCCAGTCCCCTTGCTGCACTTCCTCACCAGCAGCTGGGTCAGTCCTGACTTCTGAATGGTGTCCTGAGCTTGTGCCACCCCGTGCTTCTACACAAGGGAACAAGGTGGAATGAGAAAATTACTACTGGAATTATTTTATATTATTGACACCACTTGCTCTTATACAAGTCCAGATATCACCAAGACGGGAATATAATACATGCTCCACTACTGCTGATTCCTAGGTGAGGGTAGGTACCTTCAGTGTGTTGTAGAGACCTTTAAGGGCCAAGGACAGAACCCAGGAAGCCTCCACAGCGTCAGCAGAGCCACTGTCCTGGTTGGTCTGCAGCAAGTGGCTGATGATGGAGGTGAAACTGCTCAGGTAGCGGCTGAGCAGCGTCTCTGGAAAGTCCTGGCCCTCTGACTGCCCTGGGAGGCCAGCTGTACTGGAATCCTGTGACTGGATGAGTTGGTAGTCCTTTACTGTCAAAGAGGGGAAACCACACAGAGGGTTAATTAAATGTTTATTTCTCAGTGTTAGCAATGCTTTTAGTAATGTTAGTAGTGCCCCCACTGCACTAACCCGTTTTCCTCTTGCGTGTCTTAACATCCACTACTGCGGCATGGTTCTTTTCTGTGAAATGTTTGAGCAAGATCATGTTGTGCTGTTCATTGGCATTGTCGATAAACATCGTCTGGGTCCCCACACACAGCACCTAAGCAGACAGCCACATGGGGGTCACAACTTGGACTGGAAATTCTGGGAGCAGACTGTACAAGGCTTTGCAGTGGTATGTATTTTACCTACCTCAGGGAAGCCCACCAGCACCAGGAGGGTGAAGAGGTTGGTGCGTTTGAGAGTTTGTGGCAGCTGCTGAAAGCAATGGTCAGTGAAGGCAGCAATAACTGTGGTCCACTCAGGACAAGCATTCAGACTGTGTAAAATATCTGCCACTGTGCACGCCCAATCCAGACCGATACGACTGCAAAACAAAAGAATGGAAGAGGAAAGATTTTTCACATCTTAAAATAACAACTGATGAAGGGTGGAATAGGTTTCTATCTGTAGTTTAAACAACTGCACAAACGTACAGACCTCAGCTATGTGAGAAATAGTCTGGTGTCAGTACAACTGTTGATACATTATTACACCATGGTGTTACTAGACTTAATATGTAATGCTGATAATGAAGCTAACACTGCACACCAACAGGAAAACATCTTCAATTCACACAAATAACATGAACAAAGAGACACTTTTAAAGTTCTGAAATACTATCATTTTATTAAAGATAAAAATCCAATGTCGTGACTACACGTGCAGCCTATGATCAGATAACTAGCTTTTATTGTGTGTGATAAATGTGTTTCAACAATGTTAATATTGATAGACGTGAAAATATCTGGAACCAATTTGCTAAGTAGAACCAGTTATAAATGTAATTTTATTTTCATCTTTACATTTATTTTTGCCAAGGTATAAAAATATCTCACTTTGCCCTTCTGGACTGGCTCAAATTCATGCAGGTACCAACAAGTGCAGACTGCCCTCCCAGGGCAGCTAGCTGTCTGCTGTACTGATATCTGCAACTGTATCATCAGGAAAATGGTATATACAATAATAATAATAATAATTGTTCCTGCTATCATTTCCTTTGTTTTACCTGTCTAAACAGATGGCTCCAAGACTGAAAAGCAGCTGAGTGGTCCTCCAGCCCTGGGTGTCTGAACTGGCTGCCTCTCCTTGTGACAACAGCTCATATTTGTCAGCCAGGGCCTCTGTGACAGCAGCGTCGGCCTCTGTCGGAGAAATCCGGAGCAGCAGCTGACCCAGTAGTCCCAGAGTGAGGTGGTAGGTCTCATTGAGAGAGCCAGCATTGGAAATGACTGCTCTGAAAAGCTGGGGCAAGATTGAGCTCAGGCTGGGCAGAGACAGGGTGCTGCCCTGAGAATAAAAGAAAGACTGTTTAAATGTTACCTGTAGATACTATATTCTGAATAGTGAACAGGAATGCATCTCATGGTACAAAATAATTCAATGTTTTAATGTGACAAAGTGTTTGTAGATTTAGTTGTAATCTGATATTTGAGATAAATATCTCAGGAATCATGTGACATTTTGGGAATTATGGTTTCTAGCCGTATTAAATGAGAAAACTGATACTGCTCTCATATCTGTCCACTAAGTATGAAGATACAGACAGTTGAGTTTAGAGAGAGAAGGCATCCAAACTCCAAAGTTACCTACCAGCACTTCTAACATAGATCAACTTCTTTATCTCATTTGTTTAACCTGTACAAAGCCAAAGTGTAAAAACAACAACAGCTCTGTTTAAAGAAGTGTATGTGTATGACTACTTTTTGGACAAGAGCAGTGAGTTCTTGGAGCCCTGGCTGGTTGATCCCAGGCAATAATGAGGGGAACATAAGACCCTAGGAAACCAACCAAGAAATACAGTAGTACACCACATAACATAAATGAGATACAACTTGTTGATGAGAAAGCGTTAGAGGTTCCTGCAGGGGAATATCATTACCTCTGGACAGAACCAGGCTACAGTAGCTGTTTCCCTGTTTCCTGTCTTTCTGCTAAGCCAACCTATTTGTCTGCTGGCTACAGCAACATTTTTAATGTACATATACTGTATGTCAGTGGTATCTATAATTGCTTCTCATCATTTCTAATGTTAACTCTCATCATAAAAGCAATTAAGTATACTTCCTAAGTTGTCAAGCTATTTCTATTTATAGAATTGCAACCCTAAAAGCTGGTCTTTGGTTTCACATACTGGTTTGGCTGGTGGCAGCATGGCTGCTAGCAGTCCCAGAATCCTTTCTCTAGAGCACTCTGAAAACACATGCTCCTGGAGGGGAACCTGGGGCAGCCTCTCATCTGTCTCCTTGACACCATCCACTTCTGGAGAGTTGACTGGCCCTAGTCCAGACTCTGAAGCTGAGAATGATTAAAAAAAAACACAAAGATCATTCACCCAGCTAAGGGATAGTCCTAATGAACATAGTCTATGATATAGGTTTGATGGAGGTAATCTCAGTACTTACGTTGGACCATAGGAGAGAGGGGGTCCTCGCTGGACACAGAAGGTGACTGGCTGAGAATGGGGGAGCCCAGGTTGTCTTGAGTAACCACCTTCTTCTTCTCTCCCTCTCCAGTGCTTGGGGGGGATGACACCTCTGGAGGAGCAAGGGGAATTGCCTTTTTCTCCTTAGCTGATGATTCACTCTAGTGGTGAAAGGATAATGACAACTCAGTTTTAAATTGTTTAGTGTTGTATTTTTATTTTAGGACATTAAAATATAGAAACAGCAGTTGAACTATGTGCATAAAGTTGTGCGCCTTTCTACTATAAATTCTCAGAATTTCATTAACTTGTTAGGCCTTAGCTGACTCATAAGGACTTGTAAGGCAGGTCCCAAACTGTCACTGGGAATGGTTAGCTTGTGACAGTTACAGAGCTGTTCAATTCTCTGACACCTCAAACCCAGTGTTACTTGTGGTAACACTCCACAAACACATTCTAGGACAGAAAATGAGCTAACTGATACCGTCAGAACAGGGGAACAAATAAGGAGATGCCAAATCACTTGCAGCTTGAAATTTCTACTGTCCCAAGTGACATTAAGAAATTGAAGATAAGGGGTACTGTGGACCTTTCAGATAAAACTGCACATCTGTTGGCCAGAAAGGCAAAGCAAAAGCCCCATATGACTGTCAAGGAGCTACAGGAAGGTTTTGCTGATTCAGGAACAGTGGTGCACTGTTCCACTGTGTAGCGCTGGTGCATAAAGAGCATCCACATGGGAAACCTTAATTGCAACCTCAACACAAAAGTCAAACTCTTAAATATTTAAAGCACATTTAATTTTAATTTAAAGTCTCTCAGTAGATCTTCAATATGCTATGTGTGCAACACAGTCTAAGAGCATCTCAAAGCTTGGAGTGATCTGCAGGGCGAGTGGGTGAAAATCCTACAGCAAGAATAGAAAGACTTCTAGCTGCTACAAAGAATGTTTACAAGCTGTGATATCTGCTAAGGGGGCACAGGGGGGTTTTATTCATTTTCTTAATTATTAAAAAAAAAAAAATTCTAAGTACATATTTTTGTACATCTGCTATAATTTTGCGCATGTTTTTCCGTGAATCTTATCCAGTGGCCTGCTGGTCTACACCTACTAAACATTTATAGACATGTATGGTGAAAATCCGTTCTATTTATTTTTATATTTACTAATATTATTATTAGTGCTCTACTTCTTGCCAGTGTAACGATCCACTTCCCCAGATGAGATAACCTGACCTCCATATTATTCTCTAACTTGATTCCTGCTCCTTACCTTGTCTCTAGGAGCTGATGGGGAGCAGATCGCAGCAGTGCTGCCAGAGAGAGATGAGGTGTCAGTGGCCATACTGGGCTCCTGAGAGGACTCGGGAGAGCATGGACACAGGTCACTATCAGAAGCTGATTCATTGGAAGACAGCAGAGCAAGCAAAGCTGAGGAGCGTAGACCTGCATAGAGGTTGGCATAGAAAGGTTTGCCATAAATGGACAAACCATAAGAATACGGGTTAGAAGAATTTGAGATACACTGTGACAAACTGATTAACAGTGTGGAACACCTCTTCGACAACTCCATAATTTGGAAAATATTGAATTGTTGCATCCAAGTTAATCAGAAACAGTGTGAAAAATGAATGGATAGAGTAAGGCAATGCTAATTTAGAAATTTGTTCCAATATTTTCAGAGATGTGAAGACTCATTATCAGGCCAAGCTAGCTCTATTACCAGGCAGCAACATCTTGTTCAGAGCACAGTAGTCTGTTGGCATACTCTCATACTCAAGGGTTTCGACTTCAAGTTCAGACTTACTATCGCTTACTCCAATTGTAAACAAGCTGTGCATCATGAAATGGAGTAAAGCACATACATAGAACAGCATGTACGTCACATCTGTCCAGCTCAATACAACACACCCCCATAACTACAGTGTTGCCAGAACCCAGCAATAGCCAGCTACTTTGTCTCTGAATGTGTGAATGCTTCATAATAATTGTAACAGGAGGCACATTGGAAAATGGACTCTGAAGTGGACTTTCATGTAGCCAAAAGGTACGACTTGTGTGTGTCTACGAAGGACTATACTGTAAGTACACATTGCTGTGTCAGTCAACATGGGACATTTATTTAACTGTTCTTGACCTTTAGCAATCACCTATGCTTATAATATTTCTTGAATAACATTCAAACTATCTGTGCAGGTTCTCAGTCATCCAGGTCATGGTAAGCTGAAAAAACTTAAAAAAAAATCAACTGGACTAGATTTCTAGGTCAAAGATGTTTTACCTCTCATCCAAGAGGCTGATTTTTTCAGCGAACTTTCAAACTAGTAACAATTTCAGCATCATTACAAATGCCAGCAGTAGGTTTTCATGGTCAACCAATCATATTGTGAGGGTCAAATTATCATGGGAATATTGCTTTTAGGGTGTAAAAGCATTATGGGGAAACTGAGTTGCCCTTGACATAGGCTTGCGCTCTCCAAGTGTTGTCTAGTTGCTTCTGTTTTACCTTGGTCAGAGCCAGTCTTGCAGTCTTCCCCTGGCCTTAGCCTCATATTTAGCACATAAACACAAGGGTGGTAACTTGTCATATAACATTTGGGGAAAAAAGTGAATAAGCATAGTTCCTAAAATGTTGAACTGTTTTTTAAAACAAAATTCTGGTTGGAACTTGCCTTTGCCAGTCTGCCCTTTGAGTAAGCAATCAGTGATAAGCTGGGAGCAGCGTGTCTGTAGGGCAGAGGTTTGGCTCAAGGGGTTGCTGCCCAAAGACTCTCCCTCCACCTGCTTCTCACTGCTCAGCTCTGATGTGTACAGGGCCAAAGCAGCAAAGAGCAGCCAGGAATAGTTGTGGATATAGGGCTGGATCAAACGGTGACGGTCACTGATTCGTATGGTCACCATGGGATACACTGTGATCCGATGGGTGGGCAAATGGCTAGAAATGGATATGTTAAAAAAAATAACTGTGTTAACAACTCTGAGGGTAACCACAGCAAACTAAGTGCATTTTCACTGCACAAGATGAAATCTAAAATATGTCACCTGTCAGGATATTTCTTTGCATTGTAGCAACCAAAGCACAGGTCAAAGTCTTCACACACGTTGCAGTTGATCCTGCTGCCAATAATGAGCCCCTGGCAGTGGTCACAAGCATATTCCATGTTCACCATCTCATGGTCATCCTCATGGCCTTCAGGCTTGGCACCACCTGGTTAAAAACACACACATCCACACTTAGGTTTCCACCAAAGCTCTTATCCAACTTCAGATCAGTGCCATTATCCTGTTTGTCTAAACTCTGGGCTAGTCAATACTTCTATGTGACTATGTACGAGTAGTGTACTATAGTGTAGTGTATGAGCTCACTGAGGAAGCAGGTCTTGCAGAGGTCCATGTCCATGCACTGCAGACATCGGTAGCGGTGCCAAGGTGCCATCCTCTCACAGCCATCACAGGAGATGACAACATTCAGCAGGTCACAATAACGTGCAATGAACATGTGCATCTGTGGATAGAACCACGTAAGGTATTCACATCAGCCTTTCCTACCTATGCTTGGCAGTGTTTGCACAGATCAGTCATCTACCTTACGATTTTCTTACCTACAGCTTGTTGAACTAGCATCACACACAAACAGCATTAATGTCAGAAGGGTTTTTGGGTTTTGGATTGGGTCATTTTATGATAGGAAATAGTTATTGTAATAACCAACATTTCAATGTGATGCTATTTAATTTAAGATATTTTATTATGGTACTTTTGTGCAATGCAACGTTAACATGCTACACTAAGATGGCAAGCATTGCACCTGCTAAACATCAGCACATTAGCATTGCTGTGGTCAGCATATTGGTATGCTAATGTTAGCATGTAGCTCAAAGAACTGCTATGCCTAAGTACAGCCTCACAGAGCTGTTAGCATGGCTGTAGCATAGCTTAGACTTGCTACATATTATGTTAAAGATAGTGTCCATTGTTATTAAAGCAAATATCTTTTCTGATGGGCATGTTGTTGCAGTTTGTCTTTAAATGTATTACTTTGCAAGACTATACAGAATCTACTCTACTACTGAAATATAAAGGAAAGAAAACAAAGAGCAGAAAAGCACTCAGTCAGGTTAAACAGTGACAGTGACATTTGTTTCCCCAGACAAATTCTCGTTTGCACTTTTATGTCTTTTACACATTGTGATGTACAGTACCTTTCTCCTGTCCTCCATGGAGTCCTCCTCATCGATTTTGTCATACCACTTTTCAAACATTCCATCCATACACTCATCCATCCACTCCTGGTTCTTCTTGTAGTCTGTGATTTCATCTTCCTCTGTCCATTGACTGAAAGTGAATTTAAACCAGGCAGGGGAATCAATCACTTTTGTAATTTAACTGGCTAGGACACTATTTAACATCTTGTCAAAAAATGAAATTGGGTCTTCTGCTAGCCGTAGCAATAACATCAACATGAAAAGCAATTCATTTCCACTGTGTAGTGTCTTATTTCCTGGGTGTGATATTACCTGATGGCAATGTCGTGAACACTGATGTTCTCCTGGGACATGCTAAGCAGGAGGTCAGGTAGCTTGATATTCAGGAAGAGAGCAAGGTCATGCACCTCCCAGCTCATGTCCAAAAGGTGCAACAGACAAGTCTGCACACATGATAAGGCTGGTAGCAGGGCTCTGGAGAGCAGTGGTGAAGGGCAGGTTATCACTTTTAATTTCAGTAAATTTATTTACAAGAGAACATGGTGGGTTACAAGGATAGAAGCTTACTTCTCATTAAGGCTGCTGAAGTCTTGTACTGCTTCCACCAGCATGAGCACCAGCTGATGGTAGGAATGCCTCACCTGCTCTCCGAGCTTCTGCCCACCGTCTGACATCTGCGAGAAATAACTGCAAAGCAAAAGGAACTCTTGTGTAGGATACCAAAGCGCAAACAGATGTCAAGGTTTTTTTTAACACAATGTATTTTCTTCTCAAAATATACCTGCTATTCACAAGCTTTTATTTGTCATAATAATGCTGGTGAATACTAGTGATCTCCAAAGAAACATAAATTTAGCACTTGTAATACTGTCGCCAAGCGCAGAGGTCAGAGTAATCTGTTTTAGCATAATTTCAAACTCTGGGACAATGATGTTGAAAATCACAAATATTTTATCACCCGAGCTAGACATTAGTATTCATTCAATTTTTGTCACACTTAACATGATGTACCTGGTGAAGTCTTTTTGGCAAGCCAGCAGCTCCTGTAGAAACAGGATGCACGGGGCTTGGAAGAGGTGTGGCTTTCCAAGGGAATGTAAACACTGTTGAACCATCTCCAGGACCTTGCACACACTCAGAGCCTGGGCTTTGTTCAGGGACAGGGTCTGTAGAATGCTACAGAAAGAAGAACCTGATTACTTGACCCTGTATGGTACAAATTACACAAACTAACTAGAATTACCACTTTGCAGTTGTATGCATCGATGAACCAGGCAAATTCACAGATATGGGACAGAGGTGAGGTCACTGACCTTTGACCACCAAAATCTAATCAGTTCATCTTTAAGTCCAAGTGGACGTTTGTGCCAAATTTGAAGAAATTCCCTTAAGGTGTACCTGAGATATCATATTCACAAAAATGTTACAAGCACAAGGTCAGTGACTTTTGACAATTTGGCCACCAAAGTTTAATCAATTCATCCTTGAGTCCATGTGGACAGTTGTGCCAAATTTGAAAAAAAAAAATTCCTCAAGGTGTTCCTGAGATATTGCCTTCACAAGAAACAACCAGACAGACAGCCTGAAAACATAATGCCTCTGGTCACAGTTAGAAAAATGATAAAGAGAAGACTGGAGGTCAGTCACCTTGGTGTTGTGAGAGCCTGGTCCCTTATAAAATTTAGGATGTGTTTGAGTATTGGGTAGCGATCCTTGACAGAGGGGGTCATGCGGGGCTCCTCTATAGATCGACAAGACAGAAGGCGTAGCCGTGCCCGACTGAACGGGGCTTTCCGGGGCAAAGCAGAGGGTGAGGCTGGCTCCCCTGGCTGGGAAGAGAGGCTCTCTGTGGAGTCCCGGTTACTCCGCCTGCTGTGCCAACATGAAGATGAGTTTTGGGTTTGAGTGCCAAAGGACTTGCTCTGTCCTGCCCTGGCCTCACCGCCTTCCTCAGAGTCTGCAGGCTGAAGTCCTACAGGGGTGCAGGCCTGGAAGTCCCCTTCAGAGATCGAACTTGAGCGGTGGAATAGAGCACTGCTACCCTCTGTAGCTTTGAATGAGTCACTGTCCTGGTGTGTTACTCCACAAGGGGCAAATCTGAACAGCAAGAGGCTCTTCTCAATACACATGTCAGCTAGAGAGAAAGACAAAACAGAACAAGTCAGTAAAATAATTTAAGGGCCCAGGAGTTCAATACTTATAATACTTAATAATGCCTATCTGAGTGGATCGGATTTGGATTTTGGCGAGTTCAAAACCAAAAAACAGGATTGGGACCATTCTGATATCCAGTTGGATCAGCAAATCAAGTCCGTGCCCATGTTTGAATCTGGATCTAATCCTCAAAAAGGGTAATTCAAAACAAAATCACAGGATTGGATCAGTTTGATCCAAATAATCTAGATTACCTTGATTCCACCAGAAGGGTGGATTTCTAGTGGATTAAGAGAGGAACATGTACTGTGTATTTAATTTAAAAGTATGTTTCAATATATGTAAGATGGTAAAGTTTGTAAATTGAAAAATACATAATTTGTAGTCTTTAAACAGGCTATGGGCTGATATTTTGTTTATTTTTTTTACATTTGCAGTGGCCTCTTGCATACCTCTCAGAAAAGTGTATTCAACCAAATAATGAATCTGTGATCATTATCTCAATAAAAAATTATGCCAATCATTAATGACTTTCATTAACCAAAAAAAAAACAAAAAAGGCACAAGTCCATCATCTGTGATCAACCTTCAAAAGTAGCTGTGGACAATAGCATCAACCAACAACATAGCATGACCACTCAGTTTCACATTTAAAGGAAAATCCACAGGTGGACCTGGACCATCAGCAGGATGGATTCATTATTTTTTAAATTACCATTCCTTTATGATTTCAAGCGAGTGTAAGGTTTGAGTGAGCTGGGGTGAGCTCGGTGTATTCACACAGAAATAGTGGCTGTGTTGACGACATTCCACTATCCAGTGCGAAACCAAGGGAAAACAAACATCTGATGGTGAAGAAAAGGGGTCATCTACAATGAAGACACCAATGAAAACACTGTATCTAACTGGAGGCACAACGAGATTTGGGAACTTCTGCTGTTAAGAGCCGGCACCAGAACTGTGAAACAAGGCTAAAGACGTGGTCGTTTATGGCCAAATTACAAACTTGCTGCATGACTACATCACGTCCCGCCTCCTGCATTCTCTACCTAGTGTGCTATATGTGTGAAAGAGCAACTCTTGACAAAGTCTGGGTGTGATTCCGCAGACATAGTCTGGAATTCAAGTATGAAAACAGCTTTAGAGTGCATTGCTTTGAAATGTCAGGACAAAATCTGGCTAACAAAACAAAATGTTTGATTTTCAAATTGGATCTGACTGAGATTAAGTTTTGAACTCCTGAGCCCTGGAGATAACAGTTAGTGAAAACAAAGGCAGGCTTTACATTTGGTGGAGTCCTCACCTAGTATGTCCATAGTAACTTCATCAGGAATCCCTTCTGTCTTGTCAGGAAGATTCATTTTGCCAACTAGGTACCTCTGCTTCATCTCCAACTGACAGGAAAAAAAGACATCACCAGCTTCAAACTTCAGTAACCTGAACATATACAAATTCAATGATATGACTCGTTACCCACCATCCATGTTCTGATGCTGTCTGCCAATGAATACACCTGCACAAACTCATCACTTAGACAAGACTTGCAGTCCTGATGAACTACTCATACAAAGACAAAACAAAAAGGAGAAATCGACAGAATGAGTCAACTATGCAGAATTACCACGATAAAACACAGCAAGAAACTGAATAAACAGAAGAACCTTTGCTCGGTGACTACTGATTAAAACAAGCATTTTACCATAGCTCTTCAGGGCATGGCTGAGGGTCGGAGTGTGGTATACCATAGCTGCCCATATGGCATTCACAGCTTGGTCTGTGTTTGGCCCGGCAGCTATCTCGCTCCTCAATGACTGTTTTCTACAGGACTGCATGAGGGTCCTCATGAGCTCTGTTCTACTGTCTGTTGGGTCCTCGGACGGGTTCCAACAGGCAAAATCCTCCAAGAAGCTCCTTAACTCATCAAGTGACCATGTATTTGCCTATCACACAGAAAGAAGCAACATAGTACTAGACCAATATCAACCAGCTGAGGTCCTTAGACAACACAGTGATGTAATCCTTTTAACAGTACTTCCACAAAACCAGGTAAAGCGAGTTTGAACAAACCTGGTCTGTAGATGCTTTGGACTGATTCATCTCCCTTGTTTCACACATTCCATGTCGCAGGATGGGCTTCCATAAAGGAGAAGACTGAACATGGGTCATTTTTCCTGATGGAAGTTCCTTTATGGTGCGTATCTCTGGAATAGACAGCAACCCACAAAAATCAGCATTTCAGTTGTTCACTGGGGGTCTAAAAGATCCTTGAGTAAAATACAGTTCTAAAGTGGCTTGAAATTATTGTATATCAAATATGTTTAATCACGTATGAATCTGGCAAGAGATGGTCATGTTAGCCCCAAATGTACAAGATTAGAAATGTTCTGACTGTGGTCTAACAGAGTCAATCCAAAAATATTGTTGATAACAGTAGAAAAAAAACAGTTTCACCATGAGGGGATTTCAGCGCCAGTGTTCTAGATGCGAGACGGCCCATCAGACGAGCCACCAGCAGCTGCAGGTCTGACATCCAAGAAATGGTGATGTCTGGCAGACCCAGAGCTCTCACCGTGAACTTGTAACCCCACTCGGTGTTACTGCTATCAGAGTGGAAAAGGAACTGGAGCTGAGGGCCAGCATCAAATGTCACTTTCTGAAGGAGCAAAGAAAAATAACAGATATAGATATAGGAATTAAGTAACAACAGAGTTTTGTGTGGACACATTAAAGGGGTTTCCCCATATCCTACCTTTGGCCACTTCTCAGTTCCAACTTTCATATCATAGCGGATCTTCCCACCTCTAGAATCTGTGAATTCTAGGTAGTCATATCTGTGAATATCAAGAGCAGAGAGGATAAGCAAATAAAATCATCACAAGGGATAAAAAAAACAAACAAACTGATGAATATTTTATACAGGCCACCTCTTCTCTGTCTCACAGCGTTCATCAAACTCCACCTCAAAGGAGGTAGTGCCCGGGCAGGCAAAGATGCTGGTTTCATGGCGGCTGTTCTCATAGTTGTGAGGGGACTCCTTGTTCCAGGTCCTCAGCACCACTGGCTGCTGGGGCTGGTGCCAGCTCTCCTGATCCACCTAAACAGTGACATGGTATGCAATTACTGTGCCTTAGATGAACAATTAAATATATTTACTCAACTACTATACGCAAGTGTAAATTTTATTTTACTTTTATTTACTTTGATTCCTTTTAAGGCACTTTACACTTCTACTCGAAAGAAAATAATCCCCTCTTTACAGCTCTATATTTATCTGACAGCGATGGTTACTGGTCACAGATAAGATTCTACGTTCGCCAACACATGAGCTTATAAAATTTGTTCCCCTTCTGTACTGTATATTAAACTGTCCAACAGTATATAAAACAGCTCAAAGGTCCATTTCTTCAAACAAGAACAACAAAGTGCAATTTACAGATTATTGCATCAGTAACAATAATCCAGTAATATATAACAGTGTAACAGTCACAGAGGTCAGAGTGGATTTTGCTAATAGTACATCCATAGTTTTAACACAGGACTTTTTCTTGTATTGCAGTATTGCTACAATCTGACAACTTCTACCACCACTGGTTACTGGTATGCATAAATTATAGTACACTAAGGTCTAAGGTGAGAATAGACTGACCTTAGAAAAGATGTCTCCAGTAGCACTGGATAAGCTTTTGAGTAGCTCGACCAGACAAGAGAAGCTCTTCAGCAGCACACTGTGAGGGATGTCCAAAGAGCACAGCTCCAGGAGGAAAATCATCTGCCAAGACCAGAACAAATATTGTTTCATTTCAGATTAGCCAAGCCTGTAACTGTGCTGGAAGGCAATTAAACAGTCAGGAGATTAGAGTGCATTACCAGCTGTCTGAAGACTGTGGCTAGGATGGAGCTGCCTAGTTTGTCAGTAATTTCAGCACTGGTGTACCTCTCCATCATGGAGCCAAGGGTTGTCTTTATGCTTCCCAAAAACTGATCCACATCTGTTGAGAGAGCGGCTGAAGTGAACCATTCTGTCATTCATTCTTGTTCATAAAATAATTTTACTCAGCAAATACTTTGTCCTGTTGGACTATCACACTATCTGGCTGTGTGCTCTTGCTATATTGTCCCCCTACAGACACAAAATCTAACCCTGAAAACAGAAACCTGTCAGAAGCTCATTTGAGTCAGCAATGGGACACTGCCAATATATATCTCACACTGTAGTAGGATGCCTCTGGCCAGCTCCATAGATATAGCCGTGGAAGCTGCTCCTTTGAGCTGTAGGTAGCACCAGGAGAGCAGACTACTCTGCAGTGCCCAGAACAAGGTCAGCAACACTGTCCTGCTGGCTCCAGCACTCTCATCCACCATCATAACTTCACACTGAGAGATGGGACACATTAGAAAAGCAAACAGAAATGTGTGATTTCTCATGAAGACACTAAGACAGGGGTATCAAACTCAAATACACAGTGGGCCAAAATTAAAAACTGGGACAAAGCTGCAGACTCTATATTTATTGAAATACTGAATAAAACTGAGCATGTTTTCCCTTCTCTCCAGATATATAATGCTCATATGGAAACAAACAAGTTGTTTAATCACTGAATTTGGAACAAGCAAAGCTTAATATTATAAACACACAATCAAATCAAATTTCAAATAAAAAACACATCAGTGGCATTTGTTTCTTATTGTTTTGTGAATATTTTCTGCCATGAAACCAGACTTCTTTTCATCCTCTCTACCTTCTGGAGCTTCTGCTTCATGTCCAGGTCCTTGTACTTGACTTGGTGTTTCGTTTCATAGTATTTTCTTATGTTATATTCTTTCATTACAGCCACGTTGGCTCCGCACACAAGACAAACGGGTCTGTCCTTTACATTAATGAACAGATCATCTTCCTCCCACCTGTCTTGAAAGCTCCTGTTTTCAATCTTTTGTTTGGCCATTTTTTGGGAGGGGTGGATTAAATTTGCCCAAGGTGACTAGTAGCATGAGGTTGCTAATGAATGTCAAAAGAAGGTGCTTGCCGGTGTTGATTGACGTGCCAATGCACTAGCAATGCATTCTGGGTTTTGAAGTATTAGCGGTGCATATAATATATACTGGCAGGCCAGCTCTAATAAACATTTGAAATGATCTCTTTGAAATGATCTCAAATATACTTACACCGTTGGCCAGATTTGGCCCGTGGGCCCAAGTTTGACATATATGCACTAAGAGAAGAAGTGTGGCTGTTGATAAATGGCAAATAACATGTTGAGACAATTGAGGTGCTGTGTGTGTGAGACAGGTCTCACCTCTCTTTGTGCCACCAGTAGCAGTGTCTCCATGACTGACAGTATAGGACTGATGTCAAAGTCTGAGGGAGCTCCTTTAGGTGGGAGCAGGAGAAGGCCACTTGGATCCTGGTCACTGCATAGCGAAAACACAGCTGTTATTAAATCCCCTATAACCTGAGAGTGTGCAAGAATAAGATGCGTTTATGAATCTACAGTACACTTACCTGAAGTAATTACAAAGTGATTCAAATGTCACCTTTACTGACTCTGACTGAACCTCTTCTGTAATGTTTTTCTGCAAAAAAGGAATATTATTATAATCATTGCTATTATTAAATTGTTATTGTGCTTGGTTTTTTAAGTTTGTTTTTTTTAAATAAACTCACCATCATGTGGAAAAGTTTGTCCCGCCTGACATGTTTATCAGGAAAGAAAACAGCAGCTCCATTAAGAATGGTTTTGACTGCTTCCTTGTGCAAAGAGTTTTCCACTGATGTCTTGCCCTCTGGACCATCCACAACTGAAACACAAGCATCACAAATATTACCACCACATAGATTTTCACAAATTCCTAAAAATTGACCATGACAAGCTACTACTGTTTAAGATAAATGTAACCCTTTAACCAAATTCTGTTTACTACTCCTATGTGTATGGAAGCTGACAGGTTCTTACTGTGGCAGAGGTGAGTGTAGAGTTCCCACACAGCTCTAACAGAGTCATTCAGAGGCTCTCCACTGCTGGAGGTGGATGAGCAATCTGCTGCTGTGGCTCTCTCATCTGGCTCTCTGTTCGCCTCTGGGCCCCGGGACTCCAGTGGGTTGGGTAGCATAGGGAAACAGTTCTGCATCAACTGGAGCAGTAGAACTCTGCTCTTCAACACTTCCTCTCCCTCACTGAGACAAAGATATATGTATGATTATAGTGCAACATTAATATATCTTAATGACTACTGACTGAGACTGGTCACAAATGGGCATGCTGGCTGTGGAAATGAAAAACCATCAGTGACGATTACTATTACATTACTATTACTCACATGCTGTAGTGACTATCAGTATTACTCACATGTCCCTGAGTTTACTGTAGAAGTTCCAGAAGAGGTTGAGACTGAGCCCACTGAAGTCCAGAAGAGACCTCTGCTTGAAGTGTGATGCATCCTAAAGAAATAGATAGACAGGACAAATGTCCAACAGTCTTCAGCAATACAACAAGACACATGCTCTCATAGATGTGAAGCACCCATTTATACACAAACATTCAGCTAATGGCACTGGGCAGACTGACTCATTATCAATAAACCAATGAATGTAGTGAATCTGAAAGAAAGTGAGTACAGAAAAAACACAAAGAAATACGTTAGTTTGGCAATTGATAGTTCTATCTCAAGCCTGTGGTATGTTAAGTGCTAATATTTCCTGTCATCAAGAGTTTCTACTTTGTCTCCATCTCCACCTTGCTGGTGTTGTTTAATGCAAGGTGAGAGCAATAAGGAAAAAATGTTGGAAGATTTTTCCATGTGGTTGCTGGTCTTGTGCTGGGTGGTGCCATGAAGCTATTTGGCAGATTTCTCATATATACCATGGTAGAACACAGTATATCTCAGGTTGTTTAAAAACTTTCAATATTCTCAGCTATAGAATTATGGCATTTAATTGTAATCATAATGATGCACTCTATACTACAAATATTAATGATATTTAAATGTTATACATACTGTAGTACCTTCAAGCAGTGATCAGTAGTTACCATGTCTCGTGTAAGCTGTTGAATGAAAAATAGCGTCTTGTTAAGTAGACAAAGGCCAGTGACAGCATCATGGTCGAAGCTGTCTCCCTCTGCACTGAGGTCATCCAGGTCTGCTAGTCTCTCTGCCCCAGGGCACAGGTATCCACTGAAGCTGAGCGACTGCACCCCAAGACGCTCAGCAGACTCTTGCCTGGCGCAGAGGAACTTCACCATCAGGAACTAGGAAGACAGGGAAACAGAGGAATAAGAGGTGTGGTGACTTGTTAATTATGGCAAATGGAAAAGCATGAAAAAAAAAACAGACAACAATGTATGTGACGCAACACAGCAATAAAGGATAAGGCTGGTGATTTTCTATATTTTGTTATTGTAACAAAACCCAACAACCGAACCCAAAGACAAAAGCCAACAAGAGTTACTCATTCTCTCAACACTGACTTCTTTACCCTGTCAAAAGCTCCCAGGCTCAAGTCCATTGGTTTCTACAAAAGACGTAAATCTGGTAAGGACTGCTTACCAATGTATGCTTTAATTTTAAAAAAGGAAAAGTTGTATATGCATTGTAATTTTTAAGCAAATTGTACTCAAACATGAGGAAATAGTGTATTTGTTGGGGACTATTTTCAGTTGTAAAGTACCCGTAATACACATTTGGTGCTCTATTGAGTATGTGAGGGCAGCAGGATGGTGTATGCAACAGCAAGTCAAAATAAACTTGTGCCCACATTCATTGTAATTGCCACACAGTGCAATGGTGTAGATCACTGGTATGTTTTTCCTTGTTTTTGGAAAACAATGGAGCTCCATGGCACAGAGGAATAATACAGGAATATCGGGTTTTGGATACACTGGAAATATCTGCATCAACTCACTGGTGGTTTTGGTCTTTTCATGGGATTTATTGATAATAACAAATACACAGAATATCCCCAGACATATCTCTCAAGGAGTAAGTGCTTGATGGGTGAGATACATGATACAAACATTAGAGGTTTGAACAAAGTACAAGCGTATCTTTAACTGAATGCATTAGGTACCTTTGCAACACGACACTGCTGCAGCTTGATTTCCACATCGTTCCAGTCATCCTCAAGCTCAAACCAGCCAATTGGCTCATCCTCAGACTGAGCTGGAATCTTCACACTGCAGGTCAGGTGACAGCATGGCATGTTAGCCATTCACATACACCATCAGGGCAGACCCTCATGCTCAGAAAAACTACCTAGACTGTCTACTGCTATCTTATTACACTGGATGGTTTTTTTCACATTTTCCTGCATGTAACATATTTTAGTCACACACAGTCTTCAGTGCTTATTTGATAACCATAGTTGTCTTCTCTTATTAAGGATTTATCGTCTTGTAAATTAATAAACACATATTAAGATCATAAACAGAAATGCAGAGTAAACTAAAATTTGAACACTTACTAATGGATCCTTACCTGTCTTGTATAAAGTCTTTGTAGCCCTTGTAGCCCCAGGTATCATACTTTTTGAACCTCTTGAAATGTTTCTCGGCATCAAACGGGTCTTCCTCCTTGTATGCAAACACCAAGCCACATTTTGCTCCAATGGCTCCTTTTCGCACCTTATTACAGAAAATTGGAAAGCAAGTGTTATGTACAGTAACCCCCCATCACTGTCACAAATTCTCAAAGAAATGTTGAAACCAAATGAAGCCTCACTCTGATCTTCATCTGAGTGACCTGGAAGTTGCTCTGGTCCTCTGTTGACAAGATCACACTGGCTGTCTTCCTGCCACTTTCCGTTAGAAAACCTTCACATGAACCAATGCACTCAGTCATACTTGAGGACATGTTCATACTTAACATAGACAAAGATGCATTGTTAATGGTCTTAGTTTTACCATCTCCAGTGGAGGATTCTGTGAGCATGTTCTCTGGTCCAGACTTCTCCTCTTTGCTCTTTACATCACAGGCCTGTAGGTGCAGCTGGAGGGGCTTCCCTACAGTGTAACATAAATCATTATGACAGTTTATTTTCTAAAGCCCCTTTTACACTGCCCAGTCAATGCAAGAATTTTCCATGAGTTTTCCGCCTCATTGTTCTGTATAAAAGCTACAGTCCTGGAATAGGGGACTAAAGTTGCCTTTCCAAAATACCACAACAACAGGTAGTATTTTTGCTGAGAAGAGTTCCCACCACCTCCTGTATAAATGAGACAAGGCGGAATGGGGGGCCTGCGGTCTGTGTGTGAGAGGGAAAGCTAGAGAGAGTGAAATGAGGAGAGCGGATTCAGTGAGAACAAAGTGAATCAGAGAATTTAAACTTTATTTTGTGATTGTTCAGCTGCTAAAGCAGGAACACAGCCATGCTGCTGCACAACCCTGCGGGAAGGATTTTATGTGAATGCAGGCAAAACACATGTTTCTGTCTGTTCTGAAGTGAGGTGCATTTTGTGTGTGCAGCCCTGCCCTCAGATACACAGACCTGAAACTGAATGCATGTAGTAGCCTACTGTAATTCCATTTATAAATACATCAAACAAAATCAGATAACAATCCGTTTGTTTTGTTTTCATACTGGCCACGAAGTCCACGGCCCATCTGATGTCACGGCTCTAGTACTGAGATTCTGGAAGCTGTGTAAAATGAATACAGTAGCAGCAGTTTGCTGGCTTTTTTAAGTTCAGTGTATAAGGGCTTAAATCAAAAAAGCTGCCTTGAAGGAGTTTCAAAATGCCAGCTGTTTTTTGTGATCTCTGTATAAAAGGGGCTTATGACACCACAGATGATAATTTGATCATTCTCTATACAGATAATAATATCACTCCTCTACTGAGAGGCAAAGATCAGCGTAGCAGTTTTCCACTACGCTGTCCACTAATGCATCTCCTCCTTGTCGGCTAAGCACTTTCTCTCCCAAGTTTAAGATTTCAAATGTCCTCATGCGAATGAAAGTAAACGAGGACTGGTCACCTTACCATTGCAATAGAGCAGTCGCAACCTAACGGAGGCCATAGACATGATGAGGGAGGAGGCCTTATACTCAGTCTCTAAATGATCACTGATGCAAGACAGAGCCTGAAGGACTTTTGCCACGCTGCCTCTAGCCAGAGCAAAGGCCAGGAGGGTTATTTCTGCATTGGGACTCTCACAGCAGCTACACAGGAGGAAAGAAACAAGACAAGTTAGTCTTGGGATGAAATTAGTTATATTAAATATTCTGTTGTGTCCAAATGTGCCCTCACATCTCAAAGGATCTGTTTATATTTTTTAGTTCAATCTTAACACCTTGTTCACATGCCCATGTGTATGTTAAAAACATTGTCACTGTAACCCTCCTGCCCACACGGCATTATTATCTACCTCAGACTAATAAAACATCATATTAGCTTCAGCTGATTTTTAGAATGTATCTGCATACAGAATCAGGGTTGTGGATTTTGTCTCCTCTCACTTACACCAAAATCCCTTCAAGAAGGGATCTCTTTGCAGCCAGTATGAACAGAAGGAACAATACAGTGACTAATGTGCACCATGACAAGACTGTTTTAACACAGGTATAATAAAAGTTAACCTATCCTTTGAGTGAACTAAAGAACTGACTAAAGTATAAGAATTCATCGGCGACTACACTTAGCTCATAAATGACTTTCCAACAACATAAATGGTATTAATTTGTGAAATGTGAAAAGGCACTGAGTTTTCACCTTGCCGTTAAATATTTAAGACTGGCATGTTGGTACATGCCTTGGCATTTTTCAAATCTACAAACTCTCCAGTAGAATTAAAAATGAATTTAAAAGGGAAGGAGTTCCAATTTTACTTGGACAACATAATACCAGGCTAACGCTGACCAATGGCAGAAATTATCCATCAAATAATCCAGTCTACACCTCTGTCTAGTTTTGATGGATAAATATGAGGTCAGGTGTCTGGTTCTAACAGACCACCAGCCAACTCTGGGGTCCATATTAAAATATAGTACATCAATAAAATGATGCACAGACTATGGTCACAACAACAGCATGATTGTTTGAAATGGAATCTGGAGGTCTCATAAGAAAATTGTGTTTTGTCTGAGGGTTAATGGAACTGTTACCACCGTATAAAATGCATCAGTGTATAAACTGACAAGACCCTGACCACTGCTGAAAAGCTTTAGTATAATGGTAATAGTTTGTTACCACCCCACTCAATACTATGAGTTTAGGCTCTTTTCACTGTGGTGTTTGAGCTCAGCATTGGCATCAGTGTGGCAGCAGCAACGGGTAGGTGTGATGATGCAAGTCATTACTCTGCTATCCTGAGCAAAAATCCATCCACCTCCTCCAGGATGTTCACAGAGAAGAACTTGGGGAACTCTGTGGATGATGGTGTTAGGGACAATGGTGGCATGTGCCGTAAGGCTTTTCTAGAAGAACAACGCAAAAAAACCTTAGACCCGAAGCAAAGAGTGAACAAATCACTGCACTTGACTCAATGCCATAAGAACTGAAACATCATAACGCTTACTTACAAACACTGTTGTACTTTTTATCTTACATACAAATGCAAAAGCATGAGCAGTGCTTCTTACTGTGTGTTCTGCAGAACAATGTGAGCCAGTGCAGGGTTAGTCCCCATGGAGGCAGTGACCAAGGAGGTGAGGAGAGACAGATACCAGATGGCTGAAGCATCCGAAACAGACACCTCTTTACTCTTGGTAATCTGATAGCCCAGTGTCTTCAAGCCATGAATCCGTGTGTCACATCCATCGCTCAGGCACCGCTTAATGTTGATCTGTATGTCTGGTGTTTGGTGAGGAGATAATGTGATTAGCACAGTGATGGAATACATCAAGCAACAATGCCACAGTCGGTTGCTTCATCTTCATAAAATGATATGAATGATGATGATTAAGGAAGCCACAAATAAAACAAAACACTTCTACAAATAATTCATTTCTGTTTCATTGTTGTGATTTTGTAAATTATAACAAGCAGCAAAACACAATACACAGCAAACAGAACACAAAGCTGTGAAGGATTCTGCCTTTAGATTAGAGTCACAAACCACAGGGTTGCGTTCAAATACACTTGTGAATTTGTGACCAGCACTCAAACCTCTGCTAATATTCAGCTAACTGTTGTCTGGCTCAATCAGTTCTTACTTGACGTGACTGTTATTTATTCACATCTCACAGGAAAAGCAAAATTGTGAGTTTTAGCCTAGCTTTTGTGTGGCTAGACCAGTCCCTGGATTGGATCCTTTCAGAACTAAGCTCATGGAAGCATGCAGATTCAAAAGTGAGACACTTCACCACTTCACTATCTAAGAATACACCAAAGCTCTTATGTAGCTGACACCATGCTCTGTCTTTACCAGAGCAGTGCAAGTGAGAAAGAGTTTCTCTATAAGAATTAATGAAGGAACAGACTAGCCCAAGATAAATAAATAGTCAAGCAGACAGGCTATCAGGTGGTGACTCACACGGGTGTGTGATGTTAGCATTCTCCAAGAGAGCTACGTAGCCTGTGACATTGCTGGGGATGCGGATATCTGTGATCTCCTGCAGGTTACGACGGTTTTTCCCCACAGCAACTGACACCATTTGAGGCATGTAGCTATGGTCATTAGAAGCCACAGCAATGGCCAGGCGTCTCAGAACCACATCCGGTTTCATTTTTAGTCTAGGGAACAGAAAAGAGGTGAACTACCTTCAAACTGATCATGTACACATCAGTTGCACAGCCTTGAGTCACATGTTACCTGATCCAGTGTGAGCGTGCACTGCCATCTGATTGCCAGAAAGATGCAGTTTCTCCATTTGTCATCTTGTAAATGTCAGCAACATTGGATGAGGCTTCTATTGTGCTGTAGCACTGTGTGACCACCTTGACCTTGTCTACCTCTGGATCACGATCCAGCTCTGCTCTGTACTGGATATCTAAATCTGAAAGAGACAAATACAGATAAGGACAACTATCTCAGTGTCGTGCAGCAGAGGGAGACAGATGCACTGATAAGTATGCATGTATGTATGTGCTGTTACCATGTGCTTAAAATATGGTAAGGAGAGAGAGAACATTCAGAAATGTACAGTTTAAAGCCTGTATTCAGCA